>NC_057798.1:562488768-562838579 GCF_018294505.1 Triticum aestivum
CCTCGTGGGCACAAAATCACCTTCTCCCCGGGAAGCTCCCTTCTCCCGAGCCGCGAAACCTCAGCCCCACCTCCATGGCGCCCCCACCGCACCAATTTCACAGCCGCCCTCCCCCCTAACGTCGGAGACGCTGTCCAATTGCCGTCGTGCACTGGGCCGTGTGCCTCTTACTCCGTGCTGATGGTGCTGCCTCGATGATGGCCTATTGAACCGTACCGGAGCCGATTCACCCCCGCCGTTGTTCACGGCGCCCGAGCGGCTCCAACTTCAGATCCGTCCAGAGTCCCGGCGCTGCTTCCGCGTAGCCGTCGACCTTCGCGACATCGCTCTTTCCCTGTCGCCGGTCACCACCGCAACCTCGCCGGCCTCACCGACTCGGCAGCTGGACCTGCCTACTTCACCATGCCGCCAGATAGGTCGCACCCTCATCTGAAATCACTTTATTTAGGCGTCAGTTGTCTGAATTTTTATTCTGGGCCAATCAATTCCCAATGGGAAGCAGCACCCCTCGAGGCGGCAGAGCTCCTAGGCTGCCGGTTGGCTGGTGTCTAACGTAAGGATGCGGGGCCGCAAGTTCGCCGCGGAAGCAGCGCTTAGATGGCTATCTTTTAGAGTTGCGTGGGTTGAAGGTACTGTCACCACCGGATCTGGATGACGGGGAGTCTTTGTGGATTGGCCCGGGGGCGGCGCAACCATGGCAGTGCGGTGGGGCGGGGCGTGGGGTTTTGGACGGGGCCACGGACGACAGAGGCAGGCTGCTCTGCCAGTGGTCGCTGGCTCTTCGTGGAAGATTCCGAACAGTGTCAGCCGGGAGGCACAAGATGGCCATCAAGCCATCCGGCGTAGATCGGACAGTACCAAAATAAAATAAAATCATGTGACCCCAATTTAGTCTTCAGTTAATAGACGTGTGACCACTCTCGTACCTTGTTGTTAATCTCTTAGTGTATTTGTTCGGATCAAAGAGATATGTTGTTCTTAACTTTATGCGTTATCTGCATCTTCAGACACACCGTCTTCCGACTCACCGCAGCTGCTCCAACAAGGGAAGCATACACCAGAAGGGAGCTACAATCCCCACTCAACAGTTCCCTGCGTCGAATGCGCGTGCCCAAAATGGACAGCCACAACAACTGCAGGGCCATCGACAAATCAGCACATGATGCTCACTCCTATGGATGGCATCCAGATAGGTTGTACCCTCATCTTACTTGTGTGCAACATTTATGGCTTTGCTATTCATCTAAGCACGGAAAATAGATCATCACATTTCATTGTATATTCATGCGGATCTCTTACAGGTCTTGTTCAGGAGTTCACGTTGTTCCATAGATCAGCTAAGATACTTGTTCTTTAGGTAACGTTGTTCCATAGTTATCATCCATCAGCCAATGCTATCCCACAGGCTGGTGATTATAGTATTATACCACTTCTAGTATTACCTATGTTGTTCTTTAATACTTTTGTGTGCCATCTAGTTAATCTCGAGTACAAACGATACATATTCTGTAGCTTTTATTTGTGTTCTCCCTTTAGTTTATGAGACCTGTTGCTGGTAGTTAACCCCAGTCCTACTATTTATGTCGTCTCCTACAGGCACTCATTTACATAAATCTAACTACTAGTTGTCTTCCATGCATGTCAGATATAATTGCACACACTGATATATCCACAAGAACCTCACGGAGCAATGTAAAGGCCAATAAACTTGATGTCAATGATACCCAATATGATGGAACATGTAAAGGCAGTTCTTCAGAAGACTTGCAGAAAGATGATGAATCCTCTTCACCCCACAAGGTCCTTGCTCTAACTTGGCATGTGATATGGGTACAACATGCATATAATGTCCTGGAGTGTATCTACTCTGTTGCAATGCCATGTGCTTAGCATGCTGATCATGCATGTAAATATGTCATGCCTTACTGTTTTTAAGTACCTATTCCATTCATGATAACATGTTTTCAAATTCAAGTACTGTCATTCTATTCTATTGCAATGCCATCTGCTTAATTTGGACATCATGCTTCTGAATATCTTATGCATTGTTATTCATCACTATGTACTTCATCTGTCTACCATACCATGTTTTTTTTACATTGAAGTGCTGTTCTAGTGCTATGTTGCAATGCCATCTAATTTTCCCAATCATACACGTGTATGTTGCCTTGGTTATTTATGTACGAATTTTGCTAGCATATAGTTTTACATTCAACAAGTTTTTTTTGCTGTGTTGTCCTGTCGTATCCCTAGCTCTTACACCATACTCCCTCCGTCCGGATTACATGTTGCTGAAATGGATAAAAAATGATGTATCTAGAACTGAAATACGCCTAGACCCATCCATTTTTTTCCTTATGGAGGGAATACATGTCAATATGTCATGCCTTTTTATTCTTCAGTACCTATTCCATCTCCTCGCTGTCGCATGTTTTCTAATTAAAGCACCGTTCTTCTATACAAGGCATGCAAGGGGAAGACGACTATGTTAGAATCTGAAGGGTTATAAACAAGGCCTTTGCAAAAGATCCAAACGCCAGGAGATAATAAACCAACTCCAGTTTTTATAGATACTACTCCAGCACAGAGAAACCCAATAACTACTGATAATAAGCAGATTCCAGTGGCCAAAGAACTAGTCCGCTCCAGTCGAGCAAAATTATGTCAACTCAATTCTAAGAAGCGTGTGCATATCCTTGCATCATGAAATTTTATAGCATGCTGATCATATTTTCTACATGTTTCTTACCCATCTCTCTTTTAGAAAACAAGCTTAACAGATAGAAGAGTTTCTGCAATGGTATCGTTTGTGAGGAAAGATTCTTGCAGGAATTCTCTATGCTTCAATGTAGATGTAAGTACCTATTGTATATCACTATATTTTTACATCAGCATGTATTTTGTTAATCGACGTGAATCCAACCTTTATCTGATCTAAATTTAGTTGTAGCAAAATGTATGATTAAAGGCCACAATGTAGATTTTTGTAAGGAAAATTGCCTGGTAGTTTTGCATCCTGAGCTGCATGAGTGTACTATCTCATATCAGTGGGTTTGAATACTTTGGTTCTGAAGTGGGTTTTTCAGTGTTTTTTTACTGTGTTGTCCTGTCGTATCCCTAGCTCTTACATCATACTCCCTCCGTCCAGATTAAATGTCGCAGAAATGGAT
This sequence comes from Triticum aestivum, assembly GCF_018294505.1. NCBI lineage: Eukaryota > Viridiplantae > Streptophyta > Magnoliopsida > Poales > Poaceae > Triticum > Triticum aestivum. The sequence goes on from NC_057798.1 coordinate 562,491,939, forward strand.
AAAACTGGATGAATCTAGAACTGAAATATGCCTAGACCCGTCCATTCATTTCCGGATGGAGGGAATACATGTCAATATGTCATGCCTTTCTATTCTTCAGTACCTATTCCATCTCTGCTGTAGCATGTTTTATAATTGAATCACCATTCTTCTATATAAGGCATGCAAGGGGAAGACGGCTCTGTTAGAATCTGAAGGGTTACAAACCAGGTCTTTGCAAAAGATCCAAACGCCAGGAGATAATAAACCAACTCCATTTTTCATAGATACTGCACCAGCACAGAGAAACCCAACTCCCACTGATAATAAGCAGATTCCAGTGGCCAAAGAACTAGTCCGCTCCAGTCCAGCAAAAGAATGTCAACTCCATTCTAAGAAGCGTGTGCGTATCCTCGCATCATGAAATTTTATAGCATTCTGATCATATTTTCTACACGTTTCTTACCCATCTCTCTTTTAGAAAATAAGGTTAAACGAGAGAAGACTTCCTCCATTGGGATCGTATTCGAGGAAAATATGTTGCGGGAATCCTCTGTGCTCCAATGCTTATGTAAGTACCTGTAGTATATCACTATATTTTTACATCAACATGTATTTTGTTAATCGGCGTGAATCTAACCTTTATCTGATCTAAAATTAGTTGTAGCAAAATGTTAAAGGCACCAATGTTGATTTTTGTAAGGAAAACTTCCTGGTAGTTTTGCATACTGAGCTGCATGAATGTACTATCTCATATCACGCACATTACTGAATTGTAGTGCTTCTCTGGTTGCCCATTCATTCATTATGTCAATGTTGCTTTCGTACTACCTTACCTGGCTGATGATAGCTGTGCCATATTGTGTTAATTTGGTGTAGGCTACTTGCCCAAATGTTCGTTGTGTCAATGTTGCTTTCCTATTATCTGACTTGGCCAGTGATATCAATGCTAGTGTGTTAATTTTGTGGAGGCTGCTGAAGATAAGAAGACAAACTCTGAAAACATCAAGGCAACCCCATTGTTTCTTTCCAGTAAATCTAGGCCAGGTAATATGGCCATAACTCATGATTAATCTGTTTGGTTCCCGTCCTACTTTATGTTATGATGCAGTGGTCGAGACACTCTCCACTATAAATAATACAAGCGTGCCAAAATCGCCATCTGAATCTGTTCAGTATCCTCTGTCTCGAATGCAACGGAATAAATGTATGTTTGTGAACCAATTAATGGCTGAAGCAATGATGGAAATGGTGGATGAATCAGAGGTGCAGAGTCGTGCGACACAACAACTGATCAATGTTTTTAGAGACAGTGTAGCAAAGCAGAAAGAACTTTCCCACATGCTTATGGGCGTCATCTGTGCTGAGGTTGCAGATTGTGACGTTGTAGATGGTTAGGTTCTGCTCATTTATTTGCACTGGCATCAATCTTTGATTGCCCAGTGGATGTAATTTCCTGTAATATATGCTGGATGTGCAACGTTATTCCCTGTATGCCGTACCTTTGCGTGATCGGTTTTGGTTTTGTGCATAATTGCTCGTCGTAATGGGCTCAAATTATCTAATTTGGCCTAAAGACATGTACGAACTTTAGTGGGCCCATTAACTTAATGGGTCGTTACTAGGCCGAAAGTTAATGGTCGGCCCTCTTACCTCCCAGGTCGTTAACAGGCCGACATTGCAGCGGGCAACAGGTGGCCCCAGTTTATTTCATGGGCCGTTAACATGCCGTTACTAAGTTTGGGCTACATATGGCCCAACTATATTGTAGGCCTTTAGCAGGCCGAAAGAGACAGCGGGCTTGTACTGGACAATGAAGACCATGGGCCGCTAAGAGGTTGAAAGTAAGGTCGTATTGTAAATGGCCCAACTGTGTTGTGGGCCTTTAGCAGGCCGAAAGGGAAACCGGGCTGGTATTGGACCATGAAGGGCATGGGCCGTTAGAGGGCCAAAACTAAGGTCCAACTACAAATGGCCCAACTCATTTACGGTCCGTTAACAGGGCGAAAGTCACACAGGGCCGGGAATTGGCCCAACACTTAAATGGGTCGCTAAAAGGCCAAAACTCAGGTCCGACTAAAAATGGCCCAACTGATTTATGGGCCGTCAACAGGCTGAAAGTGACACCGGGCCAGAAAATTGGCCCAACACTTAAATGAGCCGCTAAAAGGCTGAAACTCAGGTCCGACAACAAATGGCCGATCAGATTTATGGGCCGTCAACAGGCTGAAAGACACACCGGGCCGGAAACTAGCCCAACATTTAAATGGGTCGCTAAAAGGCTGAAAGATGTACATCCTGAAAATTGGCCCATCCACTAAACAGGCCGTTAACAGGCCGATATCTCATCGGGCCGATGTCGAGCCCAGATATATAGCGGGCTGTTAACGGGCTCGAACTGACGATGGGCTGCAATGGTGTCAAATCTTTAACGGGCCATTAACGGGCCGAATTGGCACATCTCGTATGGGACATGGGCTTAAATGGACCTCACACAAGTAGGCTGCCGGTGTCAAAACCGGCGGATCTCGGGTAGGGGGTCCCGAACTGTGCGTCTAGGCGGATGGTAACAGGAGACGAGGGACACGATGTTTTACCCAGGTTCGGGCCCTCTTGATGGAGGTAAAACCCTATGTCCTGCTTGATTAATATTGATGATGTGTGTTACAAGAGTGGATCTACCACGAGATCAAGGAGGCTAAACCCTAGAAGCTAGCCTATGGTATGATTGTTGTTCGTCCTATGGACTAGAGCCATCCGGTTTATATAGACACGGGAGAGGGCTAGGGTTACACAGAGTCGGTTACAATGGTAGGAGATCTACATATCTGTATCGCCAAGCTTGCCTTCCATGCCAAGGAAAGTCCCATCCGGACACGGGATGAAGTCTTCAATCTTGTATCTTCATAGTCTTGGAGTCCGGCCGATGATGATAGTTCGGCTATCCGGACACCCCCTAGTCCGGAACTTCCTCAGTAGCCCCTGAACCAGGCTTCAATGACGATGAGTCCGGTACGCATGTTGTCTTCGGCATTGCAAGGCAGGTTCTCCCTCCGAATAATTCATAGAAGATTGTGAACACCAGGATAGTGTCCGGCTCTGCAAAATAATTTCCACATACCACCGTAGAGAGAATAATATTTACACAAGTTCAATCTGCTGACGTATTTGATGGCGTGACGTCACACCACAACCAAGCCTTTACTTAAATTGTTTTTATTATACCACCTCAGCGCGTTTAGCGAAGTGGTTTCCTTGGCACGTCTTGTCGAAGCAGAGATCGTGTTCCCCTTATTCCGGGATTCCCATCAATACGGACGTGGGTAACCCAACCGCGCCATTGATTGCAGCGCTTGGGGGATAAGCGAGTTTTATCAGGCCGGTGGGGATGCATGTTTTCGTCCGCCCATATAAGGGCATAAAGATCCAACCCTTTTACCTGTGCCTTCTTCCTCCTTGGCTTATCCATCTCTGCGAACCCGAGCTCCAGTGCCCAAGCCCGCACATCTCACCTCAACCTTCTCCAACTATGCCCGGAGCAGGAGGCAAGTGGATGGCCTCCTCCGTCACGGAGGGGCAGATCCAGAAGCTGCGCAACGCCGGATACTTGTCCGGCAACATCGCGCACCGGCTCCCCATCGAGGGAGAGCTCATCCCCACCCCAAGCCCCATGAGAGGGTAGTATTCCTTCCCCATTTCCTTCGCGGACTGGGCTTCCCGCTCCATCCCTTTGTCCGGGGGCTCATGTTCTACTACGGCCTGGATTTCCACGATCTGGCCCCGAATTTCATCCTCAACATCTCGGCGTTTATCGTCGTGTGTGAGGCCTTCCTCTGCATCCAGCCCCACTTCGGCTTGTGGCTCAAGACCTTTAGTGTCAAGCCAAAGGTTGTGAAGGGCAGCCAAGCGGAGTGCGGAGGCGCCATGGTGGGCAGGATGTCCCATGTTACATGGCTGGAGGGCACTTTTGTGGAAACCATAAAGGGGTGGCAATCGGGGTGGCTCTACATCACCAAGCCGCGTGACCCCGAATGGGCAGCGGCCCTCGAATTCAGATCTGGCATCCCCATACGGCTCACCTCCTGGAAAGAGAGCGGCCGGATTTGGGGCGATTCGGAGGAGCTGACCGGGCTCCAAGCCTGCGTCCAAAAGCTGGTGGACAAGAAGCTCAAGCTTGTCAACATAGTCCAGGTCATGCTCATCCGCCAGATTCTCCTGTGCCAACGACGGGGTTTCAATATGTGGGAGTTCGATCCGGCACAGCACCAGACTTTGAATGGGCTCTTCGACACTACGTACGAAGAGGTCTGGAAGGTGCTGTTCAAGGGCGCCGAGGCTCCCGCATCCGCTACCGAAGATCGCGGATTCAGCTTGGAGCGTCCAGCTGATGAAGTAAGGTATTCTGTCCTTTAAGGGACGCTTGTTTTCCATAGTTTGACTCTATGCGGGATCTAAACTCCCTTTCCTTTGACAGGACTGGCTGAAGAAGGCCGCACAGGCTATCTGTCCGGCCCCATTGCCAGAGGACCCAGCGGACGCCCGCCTAACGGGGCTGCTGGCTCCGGCACCCCACGTGGTGCCAGAGAAGAAGGCCAAGAAGAAGGCCACGGGGACTCGGAAGAGTTCCTGTTTTCAGGTGCTATCATATGATGAATCCGAGGCCGATTCCTCCCACCAGGGCGAGGAGGAGAAGAAGAAAGCCTCTCCCCCAGCGGGGGGAGGGAAGAAAAGGAAGGCCTCCCCAACAAGGGAGGCCGAAGGGTCCAAGAAGGGAAAAACTCTTCCCCCGGACTGTTCCGCCCACGCCAGTGACGACGACGGGGACTGACCTCCAAGGGCCAAGCCTCTGGCAGGATCGTAAGTATCCGGACTCCCGAATAACTTCAAGGTTTTCATTTTCCGCCACATTATGTCTTTCTAATGCCGCATACAACCCTGCAGTCCGCCTAAGGATGATCTCCCCACTTCGTCGAGCGGGTCCTTAAGGGCGTCGGATATGGATTCTCTTTCGACTTCCTCCACCCCCCGTGATGCGGGCGATGCCGAGGTGGGATCCCAGGAAGGGACCCACCAGGAGGAGAAGGCCCCGGAGGTGTCGCGGGACAACCTCCCGGACTTTGCACCGGACTCAGCCCCAGAGCCCACAGTGGCTCCGGAGTCCGGCAGGCGACCCCTTCGCAAGAAGGGCAAGACCGTGACACCGGATGCCTCCGTCCATCCGGAGGTGCCGAGTAATTTGCTGGAGGCGCTCAACGGCGCCTCCATCAAAGAGGAACACCGCACTGTTATGAGTGCGGTGATTCAGAAGGTGCAGCTCGCCAAGAGCGGGCTGACCGAAGCCTGCAACAGCCTTCTAACAGGCTTTGAGGTAAGAATTTCTATATGTATAAAATGGTACCACATAGACAGTAGCCCCTGATGCTCGGTTCGGTCTTCGGAAAGAAAAGCCGGACTGAGGATCTTAAAAAAGATATATGCAGGAGTCATAAAAAATATGTCAATATGGGATTGCAGGCTGCGCTGCTGACCTCTGCCGCACTGACTGTGGAGGTCAATACTTTGAAAGAAAACCTCGAGCGGTCCGAGAACGAGCTCGGCCGTGCCAAGAAGCAGCTCGAGGACAAGGAAGGTGAGTAACACCTTATTAAAATTGCACCTTACAGAAAAGGATTTTGGTTGCAAAAAGAATGACAAGGATAATGTGGGTATTGCAGGGGCCACTAACAAGGTGGCGACCCTGAAAGAGGCGGTGGCCGCGGCCGAATGCAATGCGGATGCGGAGCGCACCGAGCGAGAGAAGCAGGAGGCGCGGGTGGCGGAGGTATAGCAAGAGCTCCAGGATCTCGTGCAAAAACATGAGAGCCTGGAGCATGACTCGTAGACTCGAGAGTCTAAGCTTGCAACAGCTCTTGAGAGTGCCAAAGCCGCTAAGGCCGAAGCCTACAAGGCCCTCCAGAAGATCGAGGCGGTAAAGAAAATTGCAGCGGGTAAGGCATTTTTCATGCAAAGTAAGCATGTGAGTGTTAATTACCTGTCGCTTACCCGAATTCAGAGCTCTCCAGGAGCGTTCGCAGATCTTCCTTGCAGTGTGTCTGATGCTGCTGCATTCTACCGGGCCGAGGAGGGGAGATCGACGGAGAAGGTCTTCTGGTCTCAGTATGTCGAGGCTGGACATCCGGTGCCCCTTAGCGACCAGCTGAAGCAGCTGGTCGAGCTCCACAAGACGGCCGAACAGGCCATGAAGGGCCTTATAGTTCGGCTGTGGCCTAAGGAGGCCATGCCTGGGAGCTACTTTGGCCTGGTGCGGCGGCTGGTGGATGCGTGCCCGTGGGTTGAAGTCATCAAGCACTCCGCCTGTATTGAGGGTGCCCGTCGGGCCCTTGCCCGCGCAAAGGTGCACTGGGGCAAGCTGGATGCCCAGAAGCTTGTGACGGACCCACCACCGGAGGGCAAGGAGTATCGCACGCCCGAGATGTATTATAAGAGTGTGCTGAAGGGCGCCCGTACTATTGCGGGTGAGTGCTCCAAAGATGTAATATTTGAGTAGACTCGCATTTTCTTATCCTGTGCGCTGAAAACTTAGTTCATTTGCGCTAAGCAATGCTTTTTAATTTAAAATATTACCTTCTGTGCGGCTGTTTATCAAATCTGAGTGATGGCAAGTCGTCGGCTTCGGCCCCCACGCCACGAGTGCTGGGGTGTTCGGGATAAATTTGAGCGCTCTTGTTCCCATATTTGGGTCCATCTAGGGAGGTGCTCAACACAACAAACAAGGCAACCGGACTTATAATGCTTGAACACTCTCACTTAGCCATAGAATTCTATAATTTTAAATTTCGGCGAAGCCCCTAGTCTTCGGAAGGCCGAATTTGGGGCGCTATCCACGCCTGGGCCGGACAAAATCCGGCTCCTCGCTCTAAGCGGCATAAGTCTTTAAGGACTCGCAAAAACCTCTCGAACAGCAACCAGCTCTCGCCTCATCATGACGGTCAGATTTAGCTTTCTCCACTGAGGCGTTAACCCAGCTCAACTGGAGCGCAATCGTAGTGGTTCTCCTAGTGCTACCTTAGCCGATACAACGAAACGTAAGGTACCAAAACATGGGAGCCGGGCAAACCCAACTATTGACCCAAGACATGATTCGGAGCTGATGCATATAGTGCTATAAGTTCGGCGTGTCGCACTTGTGAAAGTGTTCGGACTTATCACACCATGATGCGGGAAACATAAGCCCCTGGTGTATTTTGGCCGTACCAAAATGTACGGGTGCGTAATGTCACAAATGAACATATGTATAAAAGATAAATGCAATTGGAAGAAAAAGGGTGCTGCATTACTTATTCAAGAAAAAACTGTTATAAGTGCAGAACGATACAAATGGTGCGATAGGCAAGGGATGTGACTGTAAAATATGTCCCCCTCCAGGGGTAGGCTGCGGAATGGTGCATAAAACAGATTTAATGCTCGTAATGGAGACCACCTAGATATTCGATGTAGCCTTTGTTCTTCCCTGGTTGTTGCATTGTGAGTTCGACAGGTCTATTGCCGGACAGGGCCTCTGACGAACGGAGTCCTGTGGGTAAAAAAAAGAGAAAGAAAAGGAAAAAAGAACGACACACTTGAGAGTCCCTGGTGTGGTTGAACCGCAGTCTGGGCTTATCGTGGTCGCGCCCCTCTCCCATGCCCATGGTATCTTCAGAGTGTAATGGTGTACGCGAAGGACCTGTCTTGACGTTTTACAGGGGCTGGGGATGGGGCTGCACTGCTACGCGTGCTCGGAACGTGCCAGGTGGTCTTGTTGTAGGTTACTCCGGGTGCACTTAGCCGTGTCCGCCCGTTTAACGGCCGGACTCAAGAATTGTCTCAAGAGACTGCTTTGTACTTCTGCCGCGAGAGCCGTTGTATGTTCCTCCGTACGGAGAGAACGTTCAGTGTTTCTGTTGACCGTGATGACTCCTCGAGGGCCTGGCATCTTGAGCTTGAGGTATGCGTAGTGCGGCACCGCGTTGAACTTTGCGATCGCGGTACGTCCGAGCAGGGCATGATAGCCGCTGCGGAACGGAACTATGTCGAAGATTAACTCCTCGCTCCGGAACTTATCCGGGGATCCGAAGACCACTTCCAGTGTAACTGAGCCTGTACAATTGGCTTCTACACCTGGTATGACGCCTTTAAAGGTCGTCTTGGTAGGTTTAATCCTTGAGGGGTCTATGCCCATTTTGCACACTGTGTCCTAATAAAGTAGGTTCAGGCTGCTGCCGCCGTCCATCAGGACTCTGGTGAGGTGAAATCCATCGACGATTGGGTCTAGAACCAATGCAGCGAATCCACCATGGTGGATGCTGGTGGGGTGGTCCCACCGGTCAAAAGTGATCGGGCAGGAGGACCATGGGTTGAACTTTGGGGCAACTGGCTCCATCGCGTATACATCCCTGAGTGCACGCTTCCGCTCACTTTTGGGTATGTGCGTTGCGTATATCATGTTCACCGTCCGCACCTGTGGGGGGAAACCCTTCTATCCTCTATTGTTCGGCGGCCGGGTCTCTTCCTCGTCATCGCTATGCAGCCCCTTGTCACTGTTTTCAGGAATTAACTTGCCTGCCTGCTTGAATACCCAACAGTCCATGTTGGTGTGGTTAGCTGGTTTTTCAGGGGTGCCATGTATCTGGCATAAGCGGTCGAGTATTCGGTCCAAATTGGACGGACCCGGAGTAGTTCTTTTGAATGGCTTTTTCCGCTGACCGGGTTTAGAGCCTCTGAATCCGGCATTGACTGCCCTATCTTCACTGTTGTCGCCATTAATGCGGCGTTTGTTTTTGTTACGACGCGGCCTGCCATTACGGTCCTTGATATCCGGACTGCCAGAATGTTTGCTGAGGTTGTTGCTGCGTGCTAGCCAGCTGTCCTCACCCGCGCAGAAGCGGGTCATGAGTGATGTGAGGGCTGCCATAGATTTCGGCTTTTCCTGTCCCAGGTGCCGGGCAAGCCACCCGTCGCGGATGTTATGCTTGAAGGCTGCAAGGGCCTCCACATCCGGACAGTCGACAATTTGGTTTTTCTTGGTTAAGAACCGTGTCCAGAATTGTCTGGCCAATTCGTCTGGCTGCTGAATTATGTGGCTTAGGTCATCAGCGTCTGGTGGTCGCACATATGTGCCTTGGAAGTTATCGAGAAATGCGGCTTCCAGGTCTTCCCAACTCCCAACTGACTCTGCTGGCAAGCTGCTAAGCCAATGCCGGGTTGGTCCTTTAAGCTTGAGGGGGAGATATTTGATGGCGTGAAGATCGTCACCACGGGCCATATGGATGTGAAGGAGATAGTCTTCGATCCAAACCGCGAGGTTTGTTGTGCCATCGTAAGATTCAATATTCACGGGTTTAAACCCTTCGGGGATTTGATGATCCATTACTACATCTGTGAAGCATAGTGGGTGTGCGGCGCCTCTGTACTGGGCAATATCGCGACGAAGCTCAAAAGAGCTTTGTCTATTTTGTTCGGCCCGGCCGGACTTACTGTGTCCGGCGCGACGGTTGTCGTCACGTATCATGGGGCACCCACGCGATCCATAGATCGATCTTGATTGTCTTGCCGTATCCTCCAATATATCCCGCAAGTCTGGAGCGTTCCCCTGTGGCCTTGTGCTTTTCGAGCGATGCCGGGGTACGGGTCTAGTGAAGGGCCTAGAGGCCTCTCTGTCGCGACCACGGGCTGGTCGATCAGCCGTATTGTCTCCTGGTGATGCAGGTTCATATGACTCCTCCTCTAATCGGGGGAGCAGCTTGCGTTTAGGGTAGCTTTTGGAGGGGCGTTCGAGCTCATGCTCTTCGGCCGCGAGGACTTCAGTCCATCTGTCGGCTAGCAGATCTTGATCAGATCTAAGCTGTTGCTGCTTTTTCTTCAGGCTGTTCGCCGTGGCCATAAGCCTGCGTTTGAAACGCTCCTGTTCGACGGGATCCTCAGGCACGACGAATTCATCGTCGTCGAGGCTTGCCTCATCTCCGGAGGGAGGCATATAATCCTCTACCTCTTCTTCTGCCGCTCTCTCATGAGGGCTGGCATCTCCGTCCTCCTGCGTTGCATCTTGCTGGAGTGGGTTATCTTTGGCACTGTCCGGTGTATTATTATCTCCGGTGCTGGAATCTTCATTCTTGCTGTGGCGGGATTTAGAGCGGCGCCGCTGACGCCTGCGCTTGGGCTGTTTCTTGGAGGGGTCATCCTCCTCTGTTCCTTCGCCATTCCCATCCTTTGGGATATCCACCATGTATATGTCATATGATGAGGTGGCTTTCCAGTAGCCGGTAGGCGCTGGTTCTTGGTCGTCTCCGGCATCGTCGTCCATACCGTTGATGTCTTCGGAGTCGTAGTCTAGCATGTCGGTTAATTCATCGACAGTGGCTACCAAGTGGGTGGTGGGTGGGCTTTGAATTTCTTCGTCATCCGCATCCCAACCGTCCTGGCCGTAGTCCGGCCAGGGCTCTCCTGATACGAGAGACACTTTAGTGAACTCAAGATGTCGCCGAAAGGTGAGTGTTGAAAGATGTCTGCCGCTGTGAACTCCATGATCGGCGTCCAATCAGATTCGATCGGAGGGGGCACGGGATGCTCGGAGTCCGGCGAGGAGTTCGGCACCTTAGAGTCACGAGCCTTATGAGGGACAATGTCAGTGTTCGGCTCTATCGCCATAGAGGTTGCAGCTCCCGAGGTGGTGTCTAGCCATCCGTCCTCGATTTGCACAGCCGGCTCCGAGTTAAAGATCGGAGCGGGCTCAAGTGCGGCCTCCAGGGTACTGTCCGGCAGCAGAGCTAAATCATGCCCATCGCGACAGTGCGGCACGCTCGGCTGTGGCTCGAATCCATCGAGGATCAAGTCCCCATGGATGCCAGCCGTGAAGTTCAAGCTTCCGAATCTGACCTGATGGCCAGGGGCGTAGCTTTCGATCTGCTCTACATGGCCAAGCAAATTGGCCCGCAGTGCAAAGCCGCCGAATACAAAGATCTGTCCGGGGAGGAAGGTCTCACCCTGGACTGTGTCGTTGATGACGATCGAAGAAGCCATCGAGCCTATTGGCGATGACACAGAGGAACTCTCAATGAAAGCACCAATGTCGGTGTCAAAACCGACGGATCTCGGGTAGGGGGTCCCGAACTATGCGTCTAGGCGGATGGTATTATGAGACGAGGGACACGATGTTTTACCCAGGTTCGGGCCCTCTTGATGGAGGTAAAACCCTACGTCCTGCTTGATTAATATTGGTGATGTGTATTACAAGAGTGGATCTACCACGACATCAAGGAGGCTAAACCCCAGAAGCTAGCCTATGGTATGATTGTTGTTCGTCCTACGGACTAGAGCCATCCAGTTTATATAGACACCGGAGAGGGCTAGGGTTACACAAAGTCGGTTACAATGGTAGGAGATCTACATATCCGTATCGCCAAGCTTGCCTTCCACGCCAAGGAAAGTCCCATCCGGACACGGGACGAAGTCTTCAATCTTGTATCTTCATAGTCTTGGAGTCCGGCCGATGATGATAGTTCGGCTATCCGGACACCCCCTAGTTCGGAACTCCCTCATAGGCCTTATATGGGCTGGCCTGCTAATTTTTATTGGGCCGGCCTTTTCACAGGAATTGGCTTTTGTTGGGTCGTGCCACGTGTCGACGTACCATAGGCGTCTTCCGTCCAATGAGTGGATGACATCTGTCCCAACGGTGAGCCGACACGTGTTTCCTCCAGCCAATGATGATTTTACACGTGGAAAATCCCCATTGGTCGGGGCTGTTAACGGGTTATCGGATCCAAAACCCGACCCGATAGCTTAACAGAGTTCTGTTACGGTAGATGCCACGTGTCGGTCACCCTTGACAAAAGCACTTCTGTGACGCGCGATTTATCGTCATGGAAGTGGACACTTCCGTGATGATAATTTTGGTAATGTCATGGAACATTTCTACGACAACACAGGTATGACTATCTTGATTCTGTCATAAATTTGTCATGGATGTACATGCATGACAAAAAACGCGACCTACTATGACAAACACGTATCATCACGGAAGTGTATTTTTTTTGTAGTGGTACTAAACTTCCTACCGGTTTAGCATCGCAGATTGGTTACAAGACCTGGTAGACTGATTCTGGTTAACACGGTGATCAGAGCAAGACCCACACACCATATGCTGGTGGCGGATGCGCCAAAGTGGGTGCTGGACCGCGTTGACAAGAGCTCCAGCGCTTTCTTCTAGGCGGGCTCAAATCAAATATATGGAGGCAAGTGTTTGGTCTCGTGGCAAAAGGTGTGCCGGCCTAAGAAACTTGGTGGCCTATGCATATTGGATCTAAACAAGCATGGGCTGGCATTGCGCTTAAGGTGGGAATGGCTCAAACGCACGGATGATTCAAGGCCCTGGTAGGGTTTGCCGCTAGCTATGGATGCCAAGGTGCAAGTGGCTTTCAACAGTCTTGTTCTTTGGAAAGTGGGCAATGGAGAGAGGATCCTTTTCTGGAAGGATTGGTACGTTAGCGTGTTCGCACGCAAGTGGTGAACAAGCGCACCATAAAAGAGGCCCTGCACTTTCATCGATGGGCAAATGACATCACGGGTGAGCTCTCGGTTGATGGGTTGATCCGGCTTATCCAGCTCTGGGATATGATGATCAACATGGTGCTTGATACAATAGAAAGCGATGCACCCGTATGGAGATGGAACAACTGCGGTGTTTACACCTCGCGATCAACATATGCCATGTTGTGGGAAGGCAGTGTTCACTTTGCCCCTGCCGCGGCAATCTGGAAATGTTGGGCGCCTTTATCATGTAAGTTGTTCATGTGGCTTGCTATGCAATACTGGCTTTGGACGTCAGATCGACGACTATGACATGGATTGCAAGACCAAGCATCTGCCTGCTATGTCTGTGACCAAGAGGAGGACATGGTCGATCATATCTTACTCCGCTATGTTTTCGCACGCCAAGACTGGCATTGCTGCTTCCTCGGAGCCAGGATCACGATCACCCTGGTCCCTACAATGAAGGACAAGATTATAGATTGGTGGTTGTATGCTCGCAAACAGATCCTGAAAGAGAGTCGGAAAGGCTTTGACTCGGTTGTCATGCTCATCTGTTGGAGACTTTGGAAGCATCGCAACAGACTAGTTTTTGGTCATACTATGGTGGTCTCTTCTATCGCAAGCTTTACCTGTCAGATCTTTGACGATCTGCATGCCTGGGCTATGGCAGGAGGTCGCGGAGTTACCACATTCTATGAGGAGTAGAGTATAGTTGTAGGAGTGGAGTTCCGAGTGCCGAGTCGTGACCACTTGTGGGTTACTACGGCCTTGTTGTAATCTTCAACTCTTGTACATATTTATGCGTTCTATAAAGCTAAGGTATGCGGTTACGCACTCTCAAAAAACGGAGAAGTAACTTAGCAAAGATCAATATGAAACGAGCTCGTAGGCAATGGATCAATGATGGATAATTATGTCGGATACAATTCATCATGCAACAATTATAACATAGGGTGACACAGAACTAGCTCCAGTTCATCAATGTAATGTAGGCATGTATTCCGAATATAGTCATACGTGATTATGGAAAAGAACTTGCATGGCATCTTTTGTCCTACCCTCCCATGGTAGTGGGGTCCTATTGGAAACTAAGGTATATTAAGGCCTCCTTTTAATAGAGTATTATACCAAAGCATTAGCACTTAGTGAATACATGAAGTCCTCAAACTACGGTCATCACCGGGAAGTGTCCCAACTATTGTCACTCCGGGGTTTGCCAGATCATAACACGTAGTAGGTGACTATACTTGCAAGATAGGATCAAGAACTCACATATATTCATGAAAACATAATAGGTTCAGATCTGAAATCATGGCACTTGGGCCCTAGTGACAGGCATTAAGCATGGCAAAGTCATAGCAACATCAATCCTGGAACATAATGGATACTAGGGATCACACCCTAACAAAACTAACCGGATTACATGGTAAATCTCATCCAACCCATCACTGTCCAGCAAGCCTATGATGGGATTACTCACGCACGACAGTGAGCATCATAAAATTGGTGATGGAGGATGGTTGATGATGGCGATGGCGACGGATTCCCCTCTCCGGATCCCCGAATGGACTCCACATCAACCCTCCCGAGGAAGATTAGGGATTGGCGGCAGCTCCGTATCGTAAAACGCGATGAATCCTTCTCTCTAATTTTTTTCTCCCCGAACGTGAATATATAGAGTTGGAGTTGAGGTCAGTCGAGGTCCAGGGAACCCACGAGGCAGGGGGCGTGCCCCAGGGGGTTGGGCATGCCCTGCACCCTCGTGGATAGGGTGTGGGTCCCCCTTTGTTGATTCTCTCACCAATATTTTTTGTTAATTCCAAAACGTGACTCCGTGGAGTTTCGGCACATTCCGAGAATTTTTATTTGTGCACAAAAATAACACCATGGCAATTCTGCTAAAAACAACGCCAGTTCGGGTTAGTTCCATTAAAATCATGCAAGTTAGAGTCCAAAACAAGGGCAAAAGTATTTGGAAAAGCAGATACGTTGGAGACGTATCAACTCCCTCAAGCTTACACCTTTGCTTGTCCTCAACCAATTCAGTTGATAAACTGAAAGTGATAAAGAAGAAAAAAAAACTTTTACAAACTCTGTTTGATCTTGTTGTTGCAAATATGTAAAGCCAACATTCAAGTTTTCAGCAAACATTATGAACTAACCACATTCAAAATAACATTTAGGTCTCATATTTACTCATATCAATGGCATAATCAACTAGCGAGCAATAATAATAAATCTCGGATGACAACACTTTCTCAAAACAATGATAATATGATATAAAAAGATGGTATCCCGCTAGCCCTTTCTGAAACCGCAAAACATAAATGTAGAGCACCCCTGAAGATCAAGGACTGAATAGACATTGTAATTCATGGCAAAAGAGATCCAGTCACAGTCATACTCAATGTAAATTAATAGCAATGCATGCAAATGACAGCGGTGCTCTCCAATTGATGCTTTTTAACAACAGGATGATGACTCAACATAAAAGTAAATAGATAGGCCCTTCACAGAGGGAAGCAGGGATTTGCAGAGGTGCCAGAGCTCGAGTTTTGAAACAGAGATAAATAATATTTTGAGCGGCATACTTTCACTGTCAACATAACAACCAAGAGATCTCGATATCTTCCATGCTACATACATTATAGGCGGTTCCCAAACAGAATGGTAAAGTTTATACCCCCCACCACCGACGAGCATATTCCATGGCTGGTCCGAAATAACGGATGTCGTCCAACTAACAACAATCCTAGGGGAGTTTTGTTTGCAATTATTTTGATTTGATTTGAGCATGGGACTGGGCATTCCGGTTACCGACCATTTTCTCGTGAATGATGAGCGGAGTCCACTCATCGTGAGAATAACCCACCTAGAATGGAAGATATAGACATCCTTAGTTGATGCATGAGCCATTCGAGCATACAAAACAAAATTGTATTTGAAGGTTTGTAGTTTGGCACATACAAATTTACTTGGAACGGTAGGTAAATACTGCATATAGGAAGGTATGGTGGACTCATATGGAACAACTTTGGGGTTTATGGAAGTGGATGCACAAGCAATATTCCCGCTTAGTACAAGTGAAGGCTAGAAAGACACTGGGAAGAGACCAACTAGAGAGCGACAACAGTCATGAACATGCATTAAGATTAACCAACAACGAGTGCAAGCATGAGTAGGATATAAATCACCATGAACATAAATATCGTGAAGGCTATGTTGATTTTGTTTCAATTACATGTGTGAACATGTGCCAAGTCAATCCACTCGAATCATTCAAAGAAGGATACCACCCTATCATAACACATCACAACCGTTTTAATAGCATGTTGGCACACAAGGTAAACCATTATAAACTCCTAGCTAATTAAGCATGGCATGAATAACTATAGTCTTTAATTGTCATTGCAAACATGATTCATTCATAATAGGCTGAATCAGGAACGATGAACTAATCATATTTACAAAAACTAGATAGGTCGAGTTCATACCAGCTTATCTCATCTCAATCATTTCATCATATATCGTCATTATTGCCTTTCACTCGCACGACCGAACAGTGTGGATAATAATAATAGTGCACGTGCATTGGACTAAGATGGAATCTGCAAGCATTTAATCCAAATGAGGAGACAAGGTAAATGGGCTCTTGGTTAGATCAACAATAATGCATATGAGAGACACTCAACATTTTCATCGTATTCTTCTCCTCTCGACCCCCAAAGAAAAGGAAAAGGAATTCAAAGAAAAATAAAACTATTTACATGGGAAAGCTCCCAACAAGCAAAAGAAGAACGGGAAATCTTTTGGGGTTTTCTTTTAATTGCTACTACTACAAGCATTAAAAATAAACTAGCTAAAGCTACAACTAATTTTTTTGGTTTTTCATATGGTTTTTCAAACACACAAGAAGAAAGCAAGAAAAGAAAATAAACTAGCATGGATAATACAATGAAAGAGTATGAACACCGACAACTAGAATGAGTGTGTGAACATTAATGTAATGTCGGTGAGAAATACGTACTCCCCCAAGCTTAGGCTTTTGGTCTAAGTTGGTCTATGGCCACGGCTGGCCTGGCGGATATCCAAAGTTGTAGTTGGGGTTGTACGAAGATGCAACAGCCACCGCTTGAAGAGCTGCATCTTGGAGGCAAGCCGCCTCCATCCTCCTCTCATATTCATTAGCCTCCTCCCTGCTTATAAAATATCTCCTCTTTGCCTGAATGTTAAAGAAAGTAGGAGCAGGGAGGGTAATATGGACAGTACGATGTCTGTCAAAGATTAGTCGATACTGGAGGAACTGTTCGTTCCTCTCAAGAAACTCATGGCCAACCATAGCATTATAATCTAGAAAAGTAGGTGGCAACTCAATATCATTTCCATTTATGGGTACACCAAGATATTCAGCTAAACGAGTTGCATAAATTCCCCCAAATAAATCCCCACTTTTACCATTAAGATGTAACATCCGTGCAACAATGGCCCCAAGTTATATTGTTTATCACCTAATACCGCACTCTTGAGGACACTAAGATCTAGGATGCACATGTGACAAAGCTCACCTTTACAGTTAATGCATCTACCTATAAAGAGTGCAAAGTAATGTATGGAAGGAAAATGAATGCTCCCTATGGTAGCTTGTGTAATATCTCTAGTTTCTCCCACAGTGATACTAGCAAGAAAATCTTTATATTCAGGTTTGCGAGATTCACTAAAATAGCCCCATTGTGGGATTTTACAAGCAGTGTTGAAATCTTCAAGGTCCATGGTATATGATTTATCATAGAGGTCAAATAAAACAGTGTGAGTGTTGCACGTGGATGAAAATTTAAACCTCCTCACAAAGGAATCGGTGAAGTAATAGTATTGTCGGCACTTATCTGATATGAAGTCCTCAAGCTCAGCATTATGCACATACGCATCAAATTCATCATTGAAGCCTGCTTGGACCATAAATTCTTCCGACGACCATTCACAAGGCCACACTTGAGCTTCCCTTGGTGGTTCAAAGTCCGGCTCACGTATCGCGAGCCTTGGTTCTTGCTTCCTTGAAGAACCACCTTGGTACATTTTCCTAAACATTTTTCTTCCTCTGAAAAATTTCTGAAATTTTTAGTGACTCAAGATAAAAGTGAACCAAACTCAACAAGATTGATAGCAACTACTCCCACAAGTGCCTAGAGGCTATATCATGCATTAAAACTACTTTAGACCATATAAATTTGACATGCAAGCTCAAGAACATGGTCACCTTAGCAGCAAAAATTTGCAATGAATAAAGCACTAGAACAAAAACTAATTGTACCATCGGAGGAGTCACATACCAAAGAACAATCCCCCAAAGCAGTTTTGTGGATGGAGCTTTGAGCAATGAGTTTGAAAATGGCAGCAAAACGAGCTAGAACACGGGTTTGAGCTACAGGATGATTTTTTTGGAGGAAGACGAAGTGTGTGGGTGCTGGAATAAGTGGAGGGGGACCTCATGGGGCCCATGAGGCAAGGGCGCGCCCCAGGGGGTGGCCGCGCCCTGTACCCTCGTTGCCAAATGGTGGGTCCCCCTGGTGTGTTCTAAGTGCCAGAAATTCTTAAATAGTCTACAAAAAATCATACTCAATTTTCAGGGCATTTGGAGAACTTTTATTTTCGGGGTATTTTTTTATTGCAAGGATAATTCAGAAAACAAACAAAAAATACTATTTTTGCTTTATTTAAACTAAATAAAAGGAGGGTACAGAAGGTTGTGCTCTCTAACTTCATCCATCTCATGCTCATCAAAAGGAATCCACTAACAACGTTGATCAAGTCTTGTTAACAAACTTCTTCCGAATAACATGAAACCGGAGAATTTTCGAAGAACACTAGGTTACCTCAACGGGGATATGCATGTACCCAACAATAAGAATATCATATTTCTTTTTGATGCTAGGAAGAGGAAATTCAAAACCTCCAATAGTATCATTGAAAATTTTCCAATAGAATTGATACTATGAACTTGAGGTTGTTTCTTCGGAAAGTGTAGTGTATGCTCATTACGATTAACATGAAAAGTGGCATTGCCTTTGTTGCAATCAATAATAGCCCCTGGAGTATTTAGGAAAGGTCTACTAAGGATGATCGACATACTGTCGTCCTCGGGAATATCAAGAATAAGAAAGTCCGTTAAAATAGTAACATTTGCAGCCATGACAGGCACATCCTCACAAACACCGATGGGATATAAAAGTTGATTTATCGGCCATTTGCAAAGAGATTTCAGTAGGTGTCAACTTATTCAAATCAAGTCTACGATACAAAGAGAGAGGCATAACACTAACATCGGCTCCAAGATCACATAAAGCAGTTTTAACATAGTTTCTTTTAATGGAGCATGGTATGGTTGGTACTCCTGGATCTCCAAGTTTCTTTGGTATTCCACTCTTAAAAGTATAATTAGCAAGCATGGTGGAAATTTCAGCTTCCGGTATGTTTATTTTATTTGTGACAATATCCTTCATATACTTAGCATAAGGATTCATTTTAAGCATATCAGTCAAACGCATATGCAAAAAGATAGGTCTAATCATTTCAGCAAAGCACTCAAAATCCTCATCATTCTTTTTCTTGGATGGCTTCAGAGGAAAAGGCATGGGTTTCTCAACCCATGGTTCTCTTTCTTTACCGTGCTTCCTAGCAACGAAGTCTGTCATGTCATAACATTGATTCTTTGATTGTGGGTTATCAAGATCAACAGCAGGTTCAATCTCTACATCATAGCTATTACTAGGTTGAGCATCAACATGAACATCATCATTAACATTATCACTAGGTTCGTGTTCATTCCCAGATTGTGTTTCAACATCAGAAATAGAAATATCATTGGGATTCTCAGGTGTGTCAACAATAGGTCACTAGAAGCATGCAAAGTCCTATCATTTTTCTTTTTCTTTTTCTTAGAAGGACTAGGTGCATCAGTATTAGTTCTCGGAGAATCTTGTTCAACTCTCTTAGGGTGTCCCTCGGGATACAAAGATTCCTGGGTCATTCTACCCCCTCTAGTCATAACTCTAACAACATTATCATTATTTTTATTATTTAAATCATTGAGCAAATCATATTGTGCCTTAAGTATTTGTTCACTTGAGTGGTAACCATGGATGCATGTTTACTAATAAGCTTAAGGTCACCTTTAACACTAGACATATAATCACTCAAGTGTTCAACCATATAAGCATTACGTTTCAATTGTCTACCAACATATCCATTGAAGTTATCTTATTTAACAATAAAATTATCAAACTCATCCAAGCATTGGCTGGCAAACTTAATAGATGGGATTTCACACTTATAAAATCTATAGAGAGAATTTACCTTTACTACCTGTGTCGGGTTATCAAGACCATGTATTTCTTCAATAGGTGGTAAATTCTTAACATCTTCACCTTTAATACCTTTTTCTTTCATAGATTTCTTTGCCTCTTGCATATCTTCAGGACTGAGAAATAGAGTACCCCTTTTCTTCGGAGTTGGCTTAGGAGTTGGTTCAGGAAGTGTCCAATCATTGCTCAATATACTATTCAATAGCAGTTCAGCTTGCTGAACTGTTCTTTCCTTGAAAACACAACCAACACAACTATCCAGGTGGTCTCTGGAAGCATCAGTTAGTCCGTTATAAAAGATATCAAGTATTTCATTTTTCTTGAGAGGGTGATCAGGCAAAGCATTAAGTAGTCGAAGAAGCCTCCCCCAAGCTTGTGGGATACTCTCTTCTTCAATTTGCACAAAATTAAATATTTCCCTTAAGGCAGCTTGTTTCTTATGAGCGGGGAAATATTTTGCAGAGAAGTAGTAAATCATATCCTGCGGACTACGTACACAACCAGGAGCAAGAGAATTAAACCAAATTTTAGCATCACCCTTTAGTGAGAAAGGAAACAATTTAAGAATATAGTAATAGTGATTTTTTTTCTCATGAGTAAATAGGGTGGCTATATCATTCAATTCAATTTAGTAAGATGTGCCACAACAGTTTCAAATTCATAGCCATAGAAAGGATCAGATTCAACCAAAGTAATTAACTCAGGATCGACAGAGAATACATAATCCTTATCAGTAACACAGATAGGTGAAGTAACAAAAGCAGGGTCATATTTCATTCTAGCATTCAAAGACTTTTCTTTCAACTTAGCTAATAGTTTCTTAAGATCATATCTATCATTGTAAGCAAGAAAGTCTCTAGCAGTTTCTTCATCCATAACATAATCCTCAGGTACAAGAGGAAATTAATATCTAGGGGGAGAATCTTCATCATCACTTTCATTAATATCATCAGTTTCATTAATTTCATTCTCCCTAACCACAACAAGTTGTTCATAAAGAAATTCACCTAATGGCACATTATTATTAAGCCGAGAAGTAGTATCATCATAAGCATCATGCATAGCAGAAGTGGCATCATCAATAACAGGCGACGTATCATAATCAATAGTAGGTGTAGGTGTCTCAAGTTTACTCAAAACAGAAGGTGAATCAAGTGCAGACCTAGATGGCAGTTCCTTACCTCCCCTCGTAGTTGAGGAAAAAATCTTGGTTCTTTCATCTTTCAAATTCCTCATAGTGATCAACATATATAAATCCCAAGTGACTCAAACAATATAGCTATGCTCCCCGGCAACGGCGCCAGAAAAAGGTCTTGATAACCCACAAGTATAGGGGGTCGCAACAGTTTTCGAGGGTAGAGTATTCAACCCAAATTTATTGATTCGACATAAGGGGAGTCAAAGAATATTCTCAAGTATTAGCAGCTGAGTTGTCAATTCAACCACACCTAAAAGACTTAATATCTGTAGCAAAGTATTTAGTAGCAAAGTAGTATGGAGGTAACGGTAACGGTGGCAAAAGTAACAGTAGCAGTTTTGTAGCATTCGTAGTAGTGGTAACGGAGAAGTAACTTAGCAAAGATCAATATGAAACGAGCTCATAGGCATTGGATAATTGATGGATAATTATGTCGGATACAATTCATCATGCAATAGTTATAACATAGGGTGACACAGAACTAGCTCCAGTTCATCAATGTAATGTAGGCATGTATTCCAAATATAGTTATACGTGCTTATGGAAAAGAACTTGCATGACATCTTTTGTCCTACCCTCCCGTGGCAATGGGGTCCTATTGGAAACTAAGGGATATTAAGGCCTCCTTTTAATAGAGTACTGGACCAAAGCATTAGCACTTAGTGAATACATGAACTCCTCAAACTACGGTCATCACCGAGAAGTGTCACGACTATTGTCACTCCGGGGTTTGCCGGATCGTAACACGTAGTAGGTGACTATAACTTGCAAGATAGTATCAAGAACTCACATATATTCATGAAAACATAATAGGTTCAGATCTGAAATCATGGCACTTGGGCCCTAGTGACAAACATTAAGCATGGCAAAGTCATGGCAACATCAATCTTAGAACATAATGGATACTAGGGATCAAACCCTAACAAAACTAACTCGATTACATGGTAAATCTCATCCAACTCATCACCATCCAGCAAGCCTACGGTGGGATTACTCATGCACGGCGGTGAGCATCATGAAATTGGTCATGGAGGATGGTTGATGATGACTATGGCGACAGATTCCCCTCTCCGGAGCACCGAACAGACTCCAGATCAGCCCTCCCAAGGAAGATTAGGGTTTGGCGGCGGCTCCATGCCATAAAAAATGCGATGAATCCTTCTCTTTGGTTTTTCTCTCCCCGAACATTAATTTAGAGTTGGAGTTGAGGTCCGTGGAGGTCCAGGGGACCCACGAGGCAGGGGGCGCGCCCCACGGGGGTGGGCACACCCTGCACCATCGTGGATAGGGTGTGGGTGTCGGTGTCAAAACCGGCGGATCTCGGGTAGAGGGTCCCGAACTATGCGTCTAAGGCTAATGGTAACAGGAGGCTGGGGACACGACGTTTACCCAGGTTCGGGCCCTCTCGATGGAGGTAATACCCTACTTCCTGCTTGATTGATCTTGATGATATGAGTATTACAAGAGTTGATCTACCACGAGATCAAAGAGGCTAAATCCTATAAGCTAGCCTATGGTATGATTGTTGTTGTTCGGTCCTACGGACTAAACCCTCCAGTTTATATAGACACCGGATGGGGCTAAGGTTACACAGAGTCTGTTTACAGAGGAGGAGATCTACATCCGAATCGTCAAGATTGCCTTACATGCCAAGGAGAGTCCCATCCGTACACGCGACGAAGTCTTCTATCTTGTATCTTCCTAGTCCAACAGTCCGGCCAAAGTATATAGTCCGGCTGTCCGGATACCCCCTTATCCAAGACTCCCTCAGAAGCCCCTGAACCAGGCTTCAATGACGATGAGTCCGGCGCGTTGATTGTTTTCGACATTGCGAGGCGGGCACCATCTCCAAATACTCCAAGATAAGTTCCGAACACAAGGACCGTGTCCGGCTCTGCAAGATATATTCCATATACCACCGTAGAGAGAATAATAATCCACAAATCTAATCCGCTGACAACTCTTCGAAGAGTGATGTCACGCCACAGTCTGGTTTTTATTCGAACCGTTGTTTTTTTACAACCTGCTCCCGCACAAATCGCGAGGCGGATTTCTTTGGCACGTTTCGTCAAAGCAGAGATCGTGTCCCCTTAATGCGGGATCCTCTTCAATACGGGTGTGGGTAACCCAACCATACCATCAATTATGGTAAGTGGGGAACGAGCAGGCTCCATTAGGCAAGCGGGGAGGCATAAAGTTTCATCGCCTTTATAAAGGGGAAAAGCCTCCTCCTTTCTACCCACGCATTCTTCTACTTCTGCTCGCCCCTTTCCTTTCGCCCGAGCCCTAGCGCCCAAGCATTCATCCTCCCCACCAAAAAAGGTCCTCCGATGATGTCCGGATCCGGAGCAGGAGGCAAGTGGATGGCCTCCTCCGTCCAGGAGAAGGATATTAAAAAGCTGCGGGCAGCCAGATATCTGGCCAAGAAAATCGGCCACTGTCTTCCAACAGCGGGACAAATTGTCCCTACTCCGAAGCCCCATGAGAGAGTCGTTTTCCTCCCCCACTTCATCCGCGGGCTCGGGTTCCCCCTCCACCATTTTGTTCACGGCATCACGTATTACTACGGGATTGATTTTCACGATCTATCCCCCAATTGTTTCCTCAACATCTCGACGTTCATCGTCGTGTGCGAGGCCTTTCTCCGAATCTCACCGCATTTCGGGCTATGGCTCGAGATCTTCAACGTGAAGCCCAAAGTGGTGAATGGTGAACATGCCGAGTGCGGAGGCGCCATGGTGAGCAGGATGCCCAAGGTCACATGGCCGACGGGTACTTTCAACGACTCCGTCAAGGAGTGGTAGCAACAGTGGTTCTATATCACTGAGCCGCGCGGCAAAAGGTGGGCCGCTGCTCTTGAGTTTCGATATGGAGCCCCTTTGCGGCTCACGTCCTGGCCCAAGAAGGGCGTGAACTGGTCGTCGTCCGACGAACTGTCAGTGATCCAGGCGCGCGTCAAAGGTATGGAGGACAAGGCCATCAGGCTTGTTGACGTGGTCCAGGTGATGCTGGTCCGCCTGATCCTTCCTTGCCAGCATAGAGGCTGTGATTTGTGGGAGTATGACCCAGCCGAGCATCAAACCCTGCGGGAGCTTTTTGGCTCCTCGCACAAGGATATCTGGAAGGTGCTCTTTAAGTCCGGCAAACCATGGTCGGACTCTGCCGTAGACCGCGGGTACCAATTGTCCCACCCCGCCAGTCCAGTAAGTCGTCATCATATCTTGGCTATTCGCATGTTTCATTGATATGTCCCAAAGGAGATGTTTTTAACGTGTCTTTCCACGGTTACCTTTAGGAATGGACGAAGTTGGCAGAGCAGATTCATTGTTCGGCCCCGCTGCCGGAAGAACTGGCAGGATCTCTTCTGACGAAGATGCTGGTCCCAGCGCCTTACAAGGCGCTGAAGAAAGAGGCCAACAAAAAGGCCAAGGAGACCAGGAGCGGTCTCCGTCGTCGTGGTACTTCGGACACGAAGTACGAAGACTCCAGTGACCCTTCCTCCTCCGGGGAGAACGAGGAGAAGGAAGAGGATGAGGAGGAGGAAGAGGATGAGGAGGAAGAAGAGCCCGAGTCCCCAACGAGGGGGAGGAAGAAAAGGACAGCCTCCTCATCCTTAGAGGCAGATTTGCCTAAGAGGGGAAGAACATACATCCTCGAGGCATCCACCACGGCTACCGACAGCAGCCCGGAGTGGGATCCCAGGGCCCAGCCCCTGGTAAAATCGTAAGTGCACGAAATCCGAACATATTCATGCATCCAGAATTTACTAGAACATAGTATTTTGATTCGCACTGTACTTTTGACAGTCCGGCGAGGTCTCCGGCCCAACAGGCCTAATCATAGGACTCGTTGAGTTCCGATACCTTGGAGAGTGAGACACCTCCCAGGGCCCCTTCCCCCCAGCCTGGTTGTGACACCGAGGTGTCGTCAAAAAAGGACCTGAGCCAGGGGGCGTACCTCAACAGCCGGACGCGCGGGAGCGGCGGTTCCCATGAGTGTCGACGGTGGGGGCGATCGTGGATCCGGCCCGCAGCCGGACATAGTCCCGGAGACCCTTAAGGCTCTGAGATTAGGCAGGCAGCCCCTCTTGACTGGAGGGGGCGATCCTACTCCGCCTGCGACCTCCGTCCAACCGAAGGCGTCAGGCGGGCTATCGACAGCACTGGAGAGTGCGTCCATTATTGATGAACACCGCGCCCTTATGGGCGTGGTGATAGAAAAGATTCAGGCCGCCGAGAGCGGACTGAATGAATCCTACGTCAGCCTTATAAAAGGCTTGGAGGTATGTATAGAAGACTATCACAGTATAGATAGTAGCCCCCGATACACTGTTTGGAGAGGACAGGAACCGGACAGGGGATCAACTTCCCGTCCGTAGGGGACTTAGCTAATGACATATGTATTTTTTATGAATCAGATGTCTGCAGCGACTGCGTCCTCTCAAACTGCGGAAGTGTCCGGACTCAAGCAGAATCTGGTGCGGGCCGAAGAGGAACTCGGTCGAGTGAAAAAGCAGCTGGAGGATAAACAAGGTATGTTTTGAAACTTTTAGTAATTTTTAGCACAAGTAAGTAATTGTGACTATCTTAAAGTATATATATCACGCACTCCAGGGGCAAATGCTGAAATTGAGGTGCTCAAGAAGGTTGTTGCCTTGGCCGAAAAGAAAGCGGCCGCGAAGCGGGCTCTCCGTGAGAAACACGAGGCGAGGGTCGTGGAAGCTGAACTAGAGCTTCAGGAGGCCGTAGGGAGAAGCGAGAGCTTGGAGCAGAGTCTATCATTGAAAGAATCCGAACTCGCCCAAGCTCTCCAGACCGCAAATGAGGCTCAGGAGGAAGCCCAGGCCGCGCTGAAGGATATTCAGGAGGCGCGGAAGATTGCTGCTGGTAAGGTTTTTTTTCAAAGCGCCTTACACTTTTGCAGGGAAGATTCATGGTGACCCATTGAATCCTAATTTATGCGGGGGCATTTGCGGATTTGCTGCGCAGCATATCTGATGCTGCCCAATTCTACCGAGCTGAGAAGAAGGAAACTGCGGAGAAGCTCTTCTGGTCACGATATTTGGCGCCGAATTATCCAGTGCCATTTGTCGAACAGCTTAAACAGCTGATCGAACTGCATCAGGCGGCCAAACTAGCCATGAAGGATTTGGTTATCCGGCTGTGGCCCGCCGAGCCCATACCAAGCAGTTTCTTTGGGCTCGTGAAGCAGATTGTGAGTGCCTGCCCTCAGCTTGACGTCATTAAGCGGTCGGTTTGCATAGAAGGGGCACGAATGGCATTTGCCCGTGCGAAAGTGCACTGGG
Source organism: Triticum aestivum (assembly GCF_018294505.1). NCBI lineage: Eukaryota > Viridiplantae > Streptophyta > Magnoliopsida > Poales > Poaceae > Triticum > Triticum aestivum. The sequence continues at coordinate 562,518,346 of NC_057798.1, forward strand.
GGAAGCTTGATGCTGAGAAGCTGATAACCGAGGGGCCACCAGAGGGGAAGGAGCACCACAAGCCCGAACTGTATTATGATGGCGTCTTGAAAGGCGCCTGCCTTATGGCCAAGGAATGTACAAAAGACATTATTTTTCCCTGAAAGCAGTTGTGCTATCCTTTGTAAGGCAAAACAGAGTTACTTATATGTAGGTGCCTGTTATGTGTAAATTTTATTCCTGCGCGGCAGTTTAATATGTTAGTCTTGAGAGTTGGCCAGTCGTCGGCTTCTGCCCCCACGTAGGAACTACGGGGGTGTTCGGGATACACCTGAACACTCTTTATCCCATTTTTGGGTCCATGAAGGAGGTGTTCAGCACAGCGAACCAGGCAATCGGACTATACGGCTTTATTACTCTCACTTAGCCATAGGAATTCGAGTATGGGAGGCGCAGCCCCTGGTGTTCGGAAGACCGCACGGGGGCTCTAATAGTGCCTGATCGGTGGACCGATCCTTCGCACGCTGCATTTTATTATGGCATTATGCGGAATAAATCCTTAAAGATTTTACAACCTCTTGAACAGCTGACCAGCTCTCGCCTTATCATGACAGTCGGTTTTCGGCTTTCTCTACTGAGGTGTTCGTCCGGCAGAACCGGGACACAAACGTAGTAGTTCTCCCAGCGCTAGCTTAGCCGATATTGCGGAACGTAAGGTACCAAAACATGGGACCCGGGCAAACCCAACCAATGACCCAAGACATGATTTGGAGCTGATGCATATAATGTTATAAGTTCGGGGTGCCGAACAATCGAGAAGGTGTTCGGACTTTAGCACTGTAGTACGGGTGCAAGAAAACCCCTAATGTTCAAAGGCATAACACGATGTTCGGATGCCGTTATGACAAAATGTCTTTGAGAAATAGAAGATAAGCGTCAAATGACTCTACATGTTGTATTTAAGTAATACGTCTATGCGTATGAGTACGGTGCATGTTATAAAAGAGAGGCATGACGGCAGAACCTGTTGGGGCCAGGCGGTGGTTCGTTGTGCGCGAGTCCGGAGGAATATCCGGATTGTATTCAGATGGGGTGGAGATCCCCCCTGTGTGCGTCCGAGCTGCTTCCAAGTCGCTGGTCCAGTTATGCGCGAGGGCGAACCTGCAAATAATGCTTAAGAGGCGTGTGTGAGCAGTGGCTGAGCCGTGGATGCGATCCGTCCAGCTTATGCTGAAGGATCTGTATGAGCTATGATTAAGTTGGGGTATCATGAAGTAGTTCGGACTCCCTTGTCGACGTCCGTGAGTTCGGTTGTCGAATCTAGGTTGAGTAAAGTAGCCGAATATTCTTCGGTGCGAGGCGAAGCTCAGTATTGACCGCAATTGTGACTTCATCACGTGGGTCTTGGGTGATAATGCGTCGAGTCGCAGTGTATCCTGGCGGTGCTGAATAGCTACTGCCTAGAGGTGTAAGACCGAAAGTTGGTATGACATTTTTGGCTATCCGGAGACCATCTCCGGGGTGGCGGGGCCTAGGTGGCCGTCACGCCTATTTATGACACATTAAAATGAGTTTTTTTTGTGGGTCTGATCCTTGAGTGATCGGTACCTAGACTTGGTAATCTGGGCTTCTTCATGCTCCTTCCGGCACTGGCCTGCCAATTTGTTTAAAGACCCAATATTCTCTATTGGTATGATTGGCTGCCGCTCCTGGGGTGATATGAATTTGACATGGGCGGTCAAGTATGCGGTTCAAGGTGGAGGGACCCGAATTAAGATGTTGAAGTCTCTTCTGCCGCTCAACGGGTTGAGGATTGCGGGCTCCTGTGTTGATCACCGTTCACTGGGCGCCATTTTTTTGCCTTGGGACGCTTATATTTGTTGCACCAAGGTTTGTAGACTTTGTTTTTTCCGCCGATGCGTCCGGGGTGCTTGCTATGTTGCTGTTTGGTATGTAATGCTGGTCTTGTGCGCAACCCCTTGCCGCACTGTACTGTCGGCGGGGTGTGGGCCTGCGTTTGATTTTTAGTGCCGCCTCCTCGAATTGAGGTAGTAGCATACGCTTTGGGTAGTATTTTGTTCGATGCTCGAGTCCGTATTCTTCGGCTGTCCGGGCTTTAGTCTGTCTGTCTGTGGGCGGATTTTTATCAGCTTGAGGCTGCTGATGTTTCTGTTTCAGGCTTCTTGCAGTGGCTATAAGCCTGCGCTTGAAGCGCTCCTGCTCTATGGGTTCCTCTGGTATTCAGAATTCATCGTCACCGAGGCTCACGTCGTCTTCAGAGGGAGGCATATAGTTATCGTCCTCCAAGTATCCGTCCGTCGCCTATTCGTCTGGGCTAGCCTGCCCGTGTTCCTGTTCGGCTTGCTCGAAGGTGGGTTGATCAGGATCGTATTCCTCTTTGGCACCATCTGGATTTTCTTCTCCAGTGCCGGTATTGTTGTGGCGAGGCTTGGAGCGGCACTGATGACGCCCATGTTTTGCTTTCTTCCTCGAGGGGTTATCTCCCATTGCGTCATCGCCATTGGTTTCTTTGGGAGTATCCACCATATATATCATATGAAGAGGTGGTAGTCCAGCGCCCTGTGAGCGGTGGTTCCTATTCTTCTCCCGCATCATCATCTATACCGTCGATGTCTTCAGAGTCAAAGTTAAGCACGTCGGTCAAGTCATCGACCGTGGCTATTAAGTAGGTGGTGGGTGGGTAACGAATTTCTTCGTCGCCGGCTTCCCACTCGAGCCGGACATAGTTCGGCCAGGAGTCTCCCGACAAAGAGAGAGACTGAGGGAGTCCTGGATTAGGGGGTGTCCGGATGGCCGGACTATGACCTTTGGCCGGACTCCTAGACTATGAAGATACAAGATTCAAGACTTCGTCCCGTGTCCGGATAAGACTTTCCTTGGCGTGGAAGACAAGCTTGGCGATATGATATGAAGATCTCCTCCCATTGTAACCTACTATGTGTAACCCTAGCCCTCTCCGGTGTCTATATAAACCGGAGAGTTTTAGTCCGTAGGTCGAACAACAATCATACCATAGGCTAGCTTCTAGGGTTTAGCCTCTCCGATTCGTGGTAGATCAACTCTTGTACTACCCATATCATCAATATTAATCAAGCAGGAGTAGGGTTTTACCTCCATCGAGAGGGCTCGAACCTGGGTAAAAACATCGTGTCCCTTGTCTCCTGTTACCATCCGCCTAGACGCACAATTCGGGACCCCCTACCCGAGATCCGCCGGTTTTGTCACCGACATTGGTGCTTTCATTGAGAGTTCCTCTGTGTCGTCACCCTTAGGCCCGATGGCTTCTTTGATTGTCAACCACGACACGGTCCAGGGTGAGACTTTTCTCCCCGACAGATCTTCATATTCGGCGGCTTCGCACTGCGGGCCAATTCGGTTGGCCATCTGGAGCAGATCGAAAGCTACGCCCCTGGCCATCAGGTCAGGTTTGGAAGCTTAAACTACAGGGCCGACATCCGCGGGGACTTGATCTTCGATGGATTCGAGCCACGGCCGAGCGCGCCGCACTGTCACGTTGGGCATGATCTAGCTCTGCCGCCGGACAGCGCCCAGAGCGCCGCTCAGGTGTCCGCTCTGACCACCAGCTCGGAGCCGGTTGCACCAGTCGGGGACGGTCGGTTGGACGCCGCCCCAGGAGCCGCAATCTCTACGGCGATAGTCCTTTGTAAGGCCCGTGACTCCAAGGTGCCGGACTCCGTTCCGGACTCCAAATCTTCCGCACTCCTTCCGATCGAACCCGATTGGGCTCCGATCATGGAGTTCACCGCCGCGAACGTCTTTCAGCACTCGCCCTTTGGCAATATCCTGAATTCACTAAAGTCTCTCTCTTTGTTAGGAGAGCCCTGGCCGAACTATGGTCAGCATGGTTGGGATGCGGACGACCAAGAAATTCAAAACCCACCCACCACCCACTTTGTAGCCACTGTCGACGATCTAACCGACATGCTTGACTTCGACTCCGAAGACATCAACGGTATGGACGCCGATGAAGGAGACGTCCAAGAACCAACACCTATAGGGTACTGGAAGGCCACCTCGTCATATGACATATACATGGTGGACACCCCCAAAGCAGGGGATGGTGATGAAAAAATGGAGGAAGACCCCTCCAAGAAGCAACCCAAGCGCCGACATCAGCGGCGCCGCTCTAAGTCCCGCCAAAGCAAGAACGGCGAATCCGGCACCGGAGACATCAACACCCCGGACAGTGCCGAAGACAACCCCCTCCAGCAGAATTCATCGCAGGAGGACGAAGGAGCCAGCCCTCATGAGAGAGCGGCAGACAGAGAGGTCGAGGATGACAATTATATGCCTCCCTCCGAAGACGAGGCAAGCCTCGACGATGACGAATTCGTCGTGCCAGAGGATCCCGTCGAACAAGAGTGTTTCAAACGCACGCTTATGGCCACGGCGAGCAGCCTCAAGAAAAAACAGCAGCAGCTTAGAGCTGACCAAGACTTGCTAGCCGACAGATGGACTGAAGTCCTGGCGGCCGAAGATTATAAACTCGAACGCCCCTCCAAGAGTTACCCAAAGCGCAGGCTGCTACCCCAACTAGAGGAGGAAGCAACTAAACCTACATCACCAGCGTACGATGCGCTTGATCAGCCACCCCGTGGCCGCGACAGAGAGGCCTTTCGGCCCTCAATCCAGGCCACACCCCGGCGCCGCTCTAAGAATACCAGAGCACAGGGAAACGCAACAGACCTGCAAGACATATTGGAGGATAAGGCAAGGCAAACAAGATCGATCTACGGATCGCGTGGGCTCCCCACATCACGTGACGATAACCGTCACGCCAGATATGATAAATACGTCCAGGCCGAATACAACAGATAAAGCTCATCCGAGCTGCGTCGCGATATAGCCCATTACAGGGGCGCCGCACACCCACTATGCTTCCCAGACGAAGTAATGGATCATCAAATCCCCGAGGGTTTTAAACCCGTAAACATCGAATCATACGATGGCACAACTGATCCCGTGGTATGGATCGAGGATTATCTCCTTCATATCCACATGTCCCGTGGTGATGATCTACACGCCATCAAATACCTCCCGCTCAAGCTTAAAGGACCAGCTCGGCATTGGCTTAACAGCCTGCCAGCAGAGTCAATTGGTTGCTGGGAGGACCTGGAATCCGTGTTACTTGACAACTTCCAGGGCACTTATGTGCCACCGCCAGACATTGATACCTAAGCCACATAATCCAGCAGCCAGAAGAATCGGCCAGACAATTCTGGACATGTTTACTAACCAAGAAAAATCAAATAGTCGACTGTCCGGACGCCGAGGCCCTTGCAGCCTTCAGGCACAACATCCGAGACGAATGGCTTGCCCGGCACCTAGGATAGGAAAAGCCAAAATCTATGACAGCCCTCACGACACTCATGACCCGCTTTTGCGCGGGCGAAGACAGCTGGCTAGCTCGTAGCAATAACATAACCAAGAGCCCTGGCAATTCGAATACCAAGGACAACAATGGCAGGTCACATCGCAACAAGCACAAGCGCCGCATTAACGGCGACAATACTGAGGACACGGCAGTCAATGCCGGATTCAGAGGCTCTAAACCTGGTCAGCGGAAGAAGCCATTCAAAAGAAACTCTTCGGGCCCATCCAGTTTAGACCGGATACTCGATCGCTCGTGTCAGATACACGGCACCCCCGAACAACCAGCCAACCACACCAACAGGGATAGTTGGGTGTTCAAGCAGGCAGGCAAGTTAAGCGCCAAAACCAGAGACAAGGGGTTGCGTAGCGATGACGAGGAGGAGCCCCGGCCGCTGAACAACAGAGCACAGAAGGGCTTCCCCCTGCAAGTGCGGACGGTGAACATGATATATGCAACCCATATCCCCAAAAGGGAGCGTAAGCGTGTTGTCTAGGACGTCTATGCGTTGGAGCCAGTCGCCCAAAAGTTCAACCCATGGTCCTCCTGCCCGATCACTTTTGATCGAAGGGACCACCCCACTAGCATTCAGCACGGCGGATTCGCCGCATTGGTCCTAGACCCAATCATTGATGGATTTGACCTCACTAGAGTCCTCATGGACGGCGGCAGCAGCCTGAACCTACTTTATCAGGATACAGTGTGAAAAATGGGTATAGATCCCTCAAAGATTAAACCCACAAAGACAACCTTTAAAGGCGTCATACCAGGTGTAGAAGCCAGCTGTACAGGCTCGGTTACACTCGAAGTGGTCTTCGGATCCCCGGATAATTTCCGAAGCGAAGAGTTAATCTTCGACATAGTCCCATTCCGCAGTGGATATCACGCCCTGCTCGGACGAACCGCATTTGCAAAATTCAATGCTATGCCGCACTATGCATATCTCAAGCTCAAGATGCCAGGCCCTCGCGGAGTCATCACGGTAAATGGAAACACCGAACGCTCTCTCCGAACGGAGGAGCACACGGCGGCCCTGGCGGGGGAAGTACAGAGTAGCCTCTCAAGGCAATTCTCCAATCCAGGTGTTAAACGTCCGGACAACGTCAAGTGCGCCCGAAGTAACCTGCAACAACACCGGCTGGCATGTTCCGAGCAAGCATAGCAGTGCGGCCCCAACCCCAGCCCTCGCCAGATGGCGATATCGGTACCACGCGTACACAATTACACTTTGGAAATACCATGGGCATAAGGGGAGGGGCACAACTACGGCACGCCCAGAATGCGGCTCAACCGCACTAAGGGGCTCCCTATTCTGCCGTTTCTTTTTTTATTATTATATACTTTCAGGACCCAACTATTCAGAAGGCCTGTCCGGCAATACACTCGCCGAACACACGATGCAACAGCCAGGGAGAAAACAAGCCACGTCTCTATAATGAGCTAAATACCTGTTTTACTTAAAGTCCCGCAGCTTGCCCCTGGAGGGGGACATGCCAAATAATCCCATCTCTTGCTTATCACACTGTTTGTATCATTCTGCTTTCATAGCAGCCCTTTTTAATAAGCAATACATAGTTCTTATTGTATTCATCTATTTTTATACAAATATGTTCAGTCATGACATTATGCAACCGTACACTTTGGTACGGCCGATACACCAGGGGCTTAAGCACCCCATAACATGGTGTGAGAAGACCGAACACTCTCATGAGTGCGGCACCCCGAACTTATAGCACTATATGCATCGGCTCCGAATCATGTCTTGGGTCAATAGTTGGGTTTGCCCAGCTCCCATGTTTTGGTACCTTACGTTCCACAATGTTGGCTAAGGTAGCGCTGGGAGAACTACTGCGATTGTCCCCCAGTTGAGCTGGGTTAACACCTCAATAGAGAAAGCTAAAACTGACCGTCATGATAGTGTGAGAGACCGGTCGCTGTTCGCGAGGTTTTTCGAGTCCCTAAAGACTTATGCCGCTTAGAGCGAGGAGCCGGATTTATCTGGCCTAGGCGTGGATAGTGCCCCAAACTCGGTCTTCCGAATACTAGGGGCTTCGCCAAAATTTAAAATTATAGAATTCTATGGCTAAGTGAGAGTGATAAAGCATTATAAGTCCGATGACCTTGTTCGTTGTGCTGAGTGCCTCCCTAGATGGACCCAAGAATGGGAACAAGAGCGCTCAGGTTTATCCCGAACACCCCAGCACTCGTGGCATGGGGGTAGAAGCCGACGACCTGCATCTCTCAGATTTGATAAACGGCCGCACAGAAGGTAATATTTTAAATTAATAAGCATTGCTTAGCGCATATGAACAAAGTTTTCAGCGTACAGGATAACAGATGCGAGTCTACTCAAAAATTACATCTTTGGAGCATTCACCCTCTATAAGGCGGGCACCCTTCAGGACGCCCTTATAATACATCTCGGGCGTGCGATACTCCTTGCCCGGCGGTGGCGCATCCGTCAAAAGCTTCTCAGCGTCCAACTTGCCCCAGTGCACTTTAGCACGGGCAAGGGCCCGACGGGCACCTTCAATACAGACGGAGCGCTTGATGACCTCAATCCATGGACACGCGTCCACCAGCCGCCGCACCAGACCGAAGTAGCTCCCAGGCATGGCTTATATCAGCCACAACTGAATTATGAGGCCCTTCATGGCCTGTTCGGCCACCTTGTGGAGCTCGACTAGCTGCTTCAGCTGGTCGCTCAGGGGCACCGGATGTTCGGCCTCAGCATACTAAGACCAGAACACCTTTTCCATTGAGCTCCCCTCCTCGGCTCGGTAGAATGCGGCAGCATCAGACACACTACGGGGCAGATCAGCGAACACTCCTGGAGAGCTCTGGATTCGGGTAAGTAACAGATAATTCACTTTCATATGCTTGCTTTGCATAAAGAATGCCTTACCCGCCGCTATTTTGTTTATCACCTCGATCTCCTAGAGGGCCTTCTAGGCTTCGGCCTTAGCGGTCTTGGCACTCTCAAGAGCCAGGGCGAGCTCGGACTCTCGAGTCTTCGAGTCACCCTCCAAACTCTCGTGTTTCTCCACGAGAGCCTGGAGCTCTTTCCGCACCTCCGCCACCCGCGCCTCCTACTTCTCTCGCTCGGTGCGCTCCAAGGCCGCACAGTTTTCGGCCTTGGACACCGCTTCCTTCAGGGTCGCCACATCGGCCGTGGCCCCTGCAACATTTACGTTGGTCCTGTCATTATTTGCAACCAGGTATTTCTATATACATTTACATATGGTATTACATACCCTCCTTGTCCTCGAGCTGCTTCTTGGCATAGCCGAGCTCGTTCTTGGACCGCTCAAGACTCCCCTTCAATGCATTGACCTCCGCAGTCAGTGCAACAGAGGTCAGCAGTGCAGCCTGCATTCCCATATTGACATATTTATGCTAGATTCCTGCGTATATCTTTTTAGATCCTCAGCTCGGCTTTTCTTCCCGAACGCCAAACTGAGCATCAGGGGCTACTGTCGGTAACATTTTTATATGTTTTAAATACATACCTCAAAGCCCGTTAACAGGCTTGTACAGGCTTCTATCAGCCCGCTCTTGGCGGACTGAACCTTCTGAATCACCGCACTCATAACAGTGCGGTGCTCCTCGTTGATGGAGGCGCCGTTAAGCACCTCCAGCAAATTGTCCGGTGCCTCCGGTTGGATGGAGGTCGCCGGCATCGTAGGCTTGCCCTTCTTACGAAGGCGCCGCCTACCGGTTTCTGGAATCGTTGATGGTTCTGGAGCAGTGTCCGGCCCAGGGCCGGACTCAGATCCCTTTGGGGCTTTACCCCCTTTGGGCCTGGAGTTCGGGAGGTCGCCTTGCGGCGCCTCCAGGACCACCTCCTCCTGGTTTAGTCCCTTTTGGGACTCCACTTCGGCGTCGTTCGTAGGGAGAGGGGAGGAGGCCGTCGGGAGTGAAGCGCTATTCACGTCCGACGAATCCAGGGAGCCGCTCGTCGAATCGCCAAGCTGAGCCTTGGGCGGACAGCATGATTGAATCCGGCGTCAGAAGGTACCATACAATAGAGGAACGCCATAAGTTATTCTGGTATCCGGACACTTACAATTTTGCCAGGGGCTTGACCCTGGATGGCCACTCCTCCCCGCCGTCTTCGGCATCGGAGGCGTAGTCCGGCAGAAGGGTCCTCCCCTTCTTGGACCCTCCGGCCTCCCCTGTTGGGGCAGCCTTCCTTTTCTTTCCTCCCCTCGTTGGAGGGGGAGAGGCTTTTTCTTCTTCCTCCTTCTCGTCCTCAGAAGCGGAGGGTGCTTCGGGGTTGTCAGGCGATGAATCCGACACCACCAGGCGCCGGGAACTCTTTCGAGTCCCCGTGGCCTTCTTCTTGGCCTTCTTCTCCGGCACCACATGTGATGCCGGAACCAGCAGCCCCGTCAATCGGGCGTCTGCTGGGTCTTCTGGTAAGGGAGCTGGACAGTTCACCTGCCCGGACGTCTTCAGCCAGTCCTGTCAAAGGTAAGGGAGTTTAGGTCCCACATAGAGTGAGACTATGAAAAACAAGAGTCCCGTAAAGGGTAGAGTAGCGTACCTCGCTGGCCTGACGTCGCGAGCTGAATCCGCGATCTTTGGTAGCAGATGCGGGGGCCTCAGCGCCCTTGAACAACACCTTCCAGGCATCTTCGTACGTAGTGTCGAAGAGCTTGCTTAAGGTTTGGTGTTGTGCTGGATCAAACTCCCATAATTTGAAGGCCCGTTGTTGGCATGGGAGGATCCGGCGGATGAGCATGACCTGGACTACGTTGACAAGCTTGAGATTCTTGTTCACCAGCTTTTGGACGCAGGTTTGAAGTCCGGTCAGCTCTTCTGAATCTCCCCACTATAGGCCCGTCTCTTTCCAGGAGGTGAGTCGCGTGGGGAAGCCAGGTCGGAATCCGGGGGCTGCCGCCCATTTGGGGTCACGCGGCTCGGTGATGTAGAACCACCCCGATTGCCACCCCTTTATTGTCTCCACGAAGGAGCCCTCGAGCCATAGGACGTTGGCCATCCGGCCCACCATGGCACCTCCGCACTCTGCTTGGCGGCCGCCCACTACCTTCGGCTTGACATTAAAAGTCTTCAGCCATAAGCCGAAGTGGGGCTGGATGCAGAGGATGGCCTCGCACACGACGATGAACACCGAGATGTTGAGGATGAAGTTCGGGGCCAGATCGTGGAAATCTAGGCCGTAGTAGAACATGAGCCCTCGGACAAATGGGTGGAGAGGAAAGCCCAGTCCGCAGAGGAAATGGGGGAGAAATACAACCCTCTCATGGGGCCTTGGGGTGGGGATGAGTTGCCCCTCATCTGGAAGCCGGTGCGCAATGTCGTGAGACAAGTATCCGGCCTTCCTCAACTTTTTGATTTATCCCTCCATAACGGACGAGGCCATCCATCTACCTCCCGCTCCAGACATGATTTGAGAAGGTTGAGGTGGGAAGTGCGGACTTGGGTGTTGGAGCTCGAGTGCGCAGGGATGGATAAGCAAAGGAGGAAGAAAGCGTAAATGGAAAGGGTAGACCCTTATCCCCTTATATGGGCGGCCAAAACTACAAACCCCCACCAGCCTAATAAAACTCGCTTATCTCCCAAGTGCCGCGGTTAATGGCGCGGTTGGGTTACCCACGCCCGTATTGATGAGAATCCCGGAATAAGGAGACCCGATCTCTGCTTTGACAAGACGTGCCAAGGAAACCGCCTTGCTAAACGCCCTGAGGTGGAACAGTAAAACGATTCGAATAAAGGCTTGGCCGTGGTGTGATGTCACGCTGCGGAATACGTCAGCAGATTAGATTTGTGCAGATATTATTCTCTCTACGGTGGTATGTGGAACTTATTTTGCAGAGCCGGACACTATCCTTGTGTTTAACATCTTCTATGAAGTATTCGGAGGAGGAACCCTCCTTGCAATGCCGAAGACAATTTGCGTGTCGGACTCGTCGTCATTGAAGCCTGGTTCAGGGGCTACTGAGGGAGTCCTGGATTAGGGGTGTCCGGATGGCCGGACTCCTGTACTATGAAGATACAAGATTGAAGACTTCGTCCCGTGTCTGGATAGGACATTCCTTGGCGTGGAAGGCAAGCTTGGCGATATGATATGAAGATCTCCTCCCATTGTAACCGACTCTGTGTAACCCTAGCCCCCTCTGGTGTCTATATAAACCAGAGAGTTTTAGTCCGTGGGACGAACAACAATCATACCATAGGCTAGCATCTAGGGTTTAGCCTCTTCGATCTCGTGGTAGATCAACTCTTGTACTGCCCATATCATGAATATTAATCAAGCAGGAGTAGGGTTTTACCTCCATCGAGAGGGCCCGAACCTGGGTAAAAACATCGTGTCCCTTGTCTCCTGTTACCATCCTCCTAGACGCACAGTTCGGGACCCCCTACCCGAGATCTGCCAGTTTTGACACCGACAGAGACCTTAAAGAATTCAGCACATCTCCGAAGGGTGAGTACTGAAAGATATCCACGACGGCGAACTCCATGACTGGAGCCCAGTTAGATTCGATGGGCACAGATGCGCGCGGCCTAGAACACACTACCGGAGATGAGTCCGGGGGTCTGGAGGTACAGATTTCCTTAGGAGAGGAGTCTGTGTTCGGCTCCAACGCCGATGAGTGTGCGGTCTTCGGGGCGGGGTTCATCCACCTGTCCTCGGAAGGCACGACCTGCTCTGGAACAAAGTCCGAAGCTGTAGCAGGTGCGCTGCTCCGAATACTGTCCGACTGCAGATCTAGGTCATGCATGTCGTGATTGTTCGTTGCTCCTGACACGGGCTCGAATCCGTCAAAGATCAAGTCTCCGTGGATGTTGGCAGTGTAGTTTAGGTTTCCAAACCTGACCTCATGGCCAAGGGCGTAGCTATCTATCTGCTCCAGATGGCCAAGCGAGTTGGCCTGCACTGCGAAGCCGCTAAACACGAAGATCTATCCGGGGAGAAAAGTCTCACCTAGGACGGAGTTGTTGAAGGTTGGAGAAGCCATTGAGCCTTACAACAACGACACAGAGGAACTCTCAATGAAAGCAACAATGGTGGTGTCCAAACAGGCGGATCTCGGGTAGGGTGTCCCGAACTGTGCGTCTAAGGCTAATGGTAACAGGAGGCTGGGGACACGATGTTTACCCAGGTTTGGGCCCTCTCGATGGAGGTAATACCCTACTTCCTGCTTGATTGATCTTGATGATATGAGTATTACAAGAGTTGATCTACCACGAGATCAAAGAGGCTAAACCCTAGAAGCTAGCCTATGGTATGATTGTTGTTGTTTGGTCCTACGGACTAAACCCTCCGGTTTATATAGACACCGGAGGGGGCTAGGGTTACATAGAGTCGGTTTACAGAGGAGGAGATCTACATCCGAATCGCCAAGCTTGCCTTCCACATCAAGGAGAGTCCCATCCGTACACGGGACGAAGTCTTCTATCTTGTATCTTCATGGTCCAAAAGTCCGTCCAAAGTATATAGTCCGGCTGTCCGGATACCCCCTTATCCAGGACTCCCTCAGTGGATACCCCCTTTCGCTGATATTTTTTATTAATTCCAAAACGTGACTACGTGGAGTTTTAGGACATTCCGAGAACTTTTATTTCTGCACAAAAATAACACCATAGCAATTCTGCTGAAAACAACATCACTCCGGGTTAGTTCCATTCAAATCATGCAAGTTAGAGTCCAAAACAAGGGCAAAAGTGTTTGGAAAAGTAGATACGTTGGAGACGTATCAAGGAGCATCAAGTGTTGATGGTTAACAATACCACTAGTTTCAAGAAGAATGGCAAGGGAAAGAAGGGGAACTTCAAGAAGAATGGCAAGCAAGTTGTCACTCCCGGGAAGAAACCCAAAGTTCGATCCAAGCTTGAAACTAAGTGCTTGTACTGCAAAGAGACTGGTCACTCGAAGCCCCATTATTTGGCGGATAAGAAGGATGGCAAAGTGATATATATGTTATTGATGTGTACCATACTAATTCTGTAGTTGTGCCTGGGTATTTGATACTGGTTTGGTTGCTCATATTTGTAACTCGAAACAGGGACTACGGATTATACAAAGATTGGTTAAGGACGAGGTGATGATGCACGTCGGAAATGGTTCCAAGGTCGATGTGATTGCCGTCGGCACGCTACCTCTACATCTACCTTCAGGATTAGTTTTAGACCTGAATAATTGTTATTTGGTGCCAGCATTGAGCATGAACATTATATCTGGATATTGTTTAGTGCGAGACGAATATTCATTTAAACCAGAGAATAATGGTTGTTCTATTTATATGAGTAATATCTTTTATGGTCATGCACCTTTGAAGAGTGGTCTATTTCTATTGAATCTCCATCGTGGTGATACATATATTCATAATATTGATGCCAAAAGATGCAAAATTGATAATGATAGCACAACTTATTTTTGGCACTGCCGTTTAGGTCATATCGGTGTAAAGCGCATGAAGAAACTCCATGCAGATGGACTTCTGGAATCACTTGATTATGAATCATTTGGTACTTGCGAACCATGCCTTATGGGCAAGATGACTAATACTCCGTTCTTTGGAAAAATGGAACGAGCCAATGACTTATTGGAAATAATACATACTGATGTATGCTGTCCAATGAGTGTTGAGGCTCGTGGTGTCTATCGTTATTTTTTGACCTTCACAGATGATTTGAGCAGATATGGGTATATCTACTTAATGAAACACAAGTCTGAAACATTTGAAAAGTTCAAAGAATTTCAGAGTGAAGTGGAGAACCATCGTAATAAGAAAATAAAGTTTGTATGATCTGATCGTGGAGGAGAATATTTGAGTTATGAGTTTGGCCTTCATTTAAAACAATGTGGAATAGTTTCATAGCTCATGCCACTTGGAACACCATAGCGTAATGGTATGTCTGAATGTCGTAACTGCACTTTATTAGATATGGTGCGATCTATGATGTCTCTTACCGATTTACCACTATTGTTTTGGCATTATGCATTAGAGGCAGTTGCATTCACGTTAAATACGGCACCATCAAAATCCGTTGAGACGACATCGTATGAACTTTGGTTTGATAATAAACCTAAGTTGTCATTTCTTAAAGTTTGGGGATGCAATGCTTATGTCAAAAGGCATCAGCCTGATAAGATCGAACCCAAAGTGGAGAACTGCGTCTCCATAGGATACCCTAAGGAAATAATTGGGTACACCTTTTACCATAGATCAGAAGGCAAGATCTTTGTAGCCACGAATGGAACCTTTCTAGAGAAGGAGTTTCTCTCGAAACAAGTGAGTGGGAGGAAAGTGGAACTTGATGAGGTAAGTGTACCTTCTCTCAATTTGGAAAGTATCTCATCTAAGAAATCTGTTCCCGTGATGCCGACACCAACTGGAGAGGAAGCTAATGATAATGCTCATGAAACTTCAGATCAAGTTGCTACATTACCTCGTAGGTCAACCAGAGCATGATCCGCACAAGAGTGGTACGGTAATCCTGTTCTGGAAGTCATGTTACTTGACCATGACGAACCTACATACTATGAAGAAGCTATGATGAGCCAAGATTCTCATAAATGGCTTAAGGCCATGAAATTTGAGATAGGGTCCATGTATGAGAACAAAGTGTGGACTTTGGTGGATTTGCCTGATGATCGGAGACCCATAGAGAATAAATGGATCTTCAAGAAGAAAACTGACGTTAATGGTATTGTTATCGTCTATAAAGCTTGACTTGTCGCAAAAGGTTTTCGACAAGTTCAAGGAGTTGACTATGATGAGACTTTCTCATGTGTAGCGATGCTTAAGTCTGTCCGAATCATGTTAGCAATTGACGCATTCTATGGATTTCTTAAAGAAGAGTTGTATATGATGCAACCAGAAGGTTTTGTCGATCCTAAAGGTGCTGACAAAGTGTGCAAGCTCTAGAGATTCATCTATGGACTGGTGCAAGCATGTCGGAGTTGGAATATACGCTTTGATGAGGTAATCAAAACATATGGTTTTATACAGACTTTTGAAGAAGCCTGTATTTACAAGAAAGTGAGTGGGAGCTCTATAACATTTATAATATTATATGTGGATGACATATTGTTGATTGGAAATGATGTAGAATTTCTAGATAGCATGAAAGGATACTTGAATAGAAGTTTTTCAATGAAAGACCTCGGTGAAGCTGCTTATATATTGGGCATCAAGATCTATAGAGATAGATCAAGATGCTTGATAGGACTTCCACAAAGCACATACCTTGGTAAAGTTTTGAAGAAGTTCAAAATGGATCAGTCAAAGAAAAGGTTCTTGCCTGTATTACAAGGTGTGAAGTTGAGTGATACTCAATGCTCGACCACTGCAGAAGATAGAGAGAAAATGGAAGTCATTCCCTATGCCTTAGCCATAGGTTCTATCATGTATGCTATGTTGTGTACCAGACCAGATGTGTGCCTTGCTATAAGTTTAGCAAGGAGGTACCAAAGTAATCCAGGAGTGGATCACCACTACAAAAAAAGACACATCCGTGACATTTTGGACCGAACGAATTTTTTTGCTGTCATGCGTATGACACATCTATGACAATAATTGTGACAAAACTCGGTATCATCATAGATGTGGTGGGCTCCTAATTCTATGACAAAAAATCATGACATAAAATGGGCTTTTCATCCTAGGCGAGCCGGAGACGCAGCTGCATGACATTCTTTGGGCCGTCCATGATGGAAAAAACCGTGGTAGAAGCGAGGGCGAGGAAAATGCAGAGAGTTCCCGATTACGGTGGGTGGTCGGGGCCGAGCGATGCGCGTTTATCTCGTACACGTACATGCGTGTGTGCGAGGCGTTGGGCTCTAACTGAACCCGAGCGAGGCGTTGGGCTCTAACTAAACACGAGCGATTGCACTAGCTACATTACTGAACCCGAGCGATCGATCCCTTGCTGTTAACACAACCCGAGTGATTCCTTCGGTACTGCTACTAGTTGAAGCCGATCAAACCTTGTTGCCTCCTTCCCTTGAACAGTGAGTGTTGTTGGGGGTGGGGGGGTTGGATGAACAGTTCCTGGTGGGGGTGGATGAACAGGACCCCGTGGTGTTGCCTCTGGATGAACAGGACCCCGATCGAGCCGGTTGGGGGTGGATGAACATGACCCCGTGGAGAGTTGGATAAACAGGACGACCCCGTGGAGGGCTGGTTGAACAGTAGCCGGTAGAGGGCTGGATGAATAGTAGCCCATGGAGGACTGGTTGAACAGGACCGCGTGGAGAGGGTTGGTTGAACAGTAGCCGGTGGAGGAGCGCGCGGTGGAGGCTGGATGAATAGGATTGCGTGGATGAACAGTCGCAGGTGGAGGCTGGAGGAGGTCGACGGTCGATGAATAGTAGCTCGTGGAGGCTGGAGGAGGTCGACGGTGGAGATGAACAATATCTCGTGGAGTCCCGTTTTGCGTACGCCACACCCCTCCCGATGAACAGGACGCACGTTTTGACCGTAGCGCTCCAAAACAAGTCTGTTTCCTCTGTTTTGCGGTACGCCACACCCCTCCCGATCAACAGGACCCCGTTTCGACCGTAGGAGGTCCAACAGAAGTCTGTTTCCTCCGTTTTGCGGTACGCCAGACCCCTCTCGATGAACAGGATCCTATTTTGACCGTGGCCGGTCAAACACAAGGCCGTTTCTTCTGTTCTGCGGTACGCCAGGCCTCGTTTCCATCGGCTGTTCCGTCCAAGCCGTCGATTGGATCCCGTGAATAGCACACGTTCCATTGCCTCCCGATGAACACGACGCATTTCGTTGCCTCCCCATGAACACAACGACGACGCAGTTTCTCCGTTTCAACCCAGCCATGTACACGAGCCCTGGCCGTACATATGCGTGAGTAGGCGTTCGAGACCCCGCCATATGTATGTAGGTGGCCGTATTTATTTTCATGCACCCTGGCCCTGTACATACATGTACATGCTACATGCGCGCCTCTACAACGACACGTGCGCGCCTCTACTACGACACGTGCACGCCTCTACATCGACCAGTATGTACGTACATGTTCGCGACCAGAATGACAATGCTACGTATGATTCAACCAGGTGGGCCCCGATTGTCAGGCACTTCCTTGCGTGCGAAGATGTAGCTGGTGGGTCCCAGCAGTCAGGGGGCAAATCGTCTTTTTTGCTCGTAATATGGACACACTTCCTTGCGTGCGATGATGTAGCTGGTAGGTCCTAGCAGTCAGGGGGAAACATTTTTTTTCGTGAAATACGGTGGCCTGTCCGGTGTGTCCCTCCTGTCGGGTGGGGGAATCATTATTTTGCACGTAATAAGGAGGCACTTCCTTGCTGCAGCCGTGGACCCAGCTGTCAGCCTCTCCATGTACAGTACCCTTCCAATGGAAGTCTGTCATTGACCGCATTGACCATGCCGCGCCGAGAGCACCAAGGTTGTGGACGATGGCAAGGCCTAGGAAGGGGACGATGCGGAGCCAGGGAAGACGCGACAGTGGATGCCCACATGAAAAGGAGTACGAGGGTTCACTAGTTTGGCTGTGATGTGAGGCTACCGCCGCCGCAGAATAACCGGGGGTGTGGGTGAGTGGAGGGGTGGCCTGGCCAGCGGTGGGAGTAGTAGGGGCGGTGAGGCCTCCGCGGCAGCACAACCGGCCACGGGAGGCAGGAGCAGGCGGCACGACCGGTGCTGCTTTGGGCGGCTGGAGCAAGAAGACCAGAAGTTGAAGAAGCACTACAGCCGTTGGATGGACATCGTACGGTCACTGGAGCTAGAATCGTTCATATTGACTAAGTTGACAAAGCCCTCCGTCCCCGTAAACTTAGTAGGCCCACAAGTCAGCCTCCCACTATTCTGGGTCCCAGCTAGCCGGGGGAGTATTCATTTTTTTGTGCGTAATAAGGAGGCACTTCCCTGCGTTCGAAGATATAGCTGGTGGGTCCGAGCTGTCAGCGGCAGGAACGTTTTTTTTTGTGAAGTACAAAGGCCCTTTCTGTGGGTCCTAAATGTCAGGTGGAAGAATCATTATTTTGCGTGTAATAAGGAGGCATTTCCTTGTGTGCGGCCCTTAACCTAGTTGTCAGCCTCTCCACGTACAGTCCACTTCAGATACATGTCGGTCGTTGGACACATTGACCACGCCACGCCGAGAGCACCAGGCCGGTGGACGACAGCAAGGCCTAGGAAGGGAACGACACGGAGCCAGGGAAGACTCGACAGTTGTTTCCCAAACGGAGGGGAGTACAACTGTACGAGGGTTTACTGGTTCGTCTGCCCTCGCCGGAGAATAACAGCAGGTGTGGGTGAGTAGAGGGATGGCTAGGCCAGCGATGGGAGTATGCTGGGGCGATGAGGCCTGCGCGGCACCACAGTCGGCCGCGGGAGGAGGGAGTAGGCAGTCCCGGTGGCGCTTGTTTGAGCAGGTGTAGCAGGAAGAACAGAGATTGAAGAAGCACGACGGTCATTGGATGGACATCCAACAGTCACTGCTTGTGCGTCAACCTTTTTTTAGGAAAGCCTCAACTCTGTGGAAAACAGCATACAATCCATCTGCCATTATTTCTAATAATTTATAGCCCATTTGCTAATTTTGAAGGTTTTTTTGGAGCCCATGTTCTTTTTGTTAGCATTACAGCCCATATCGTGGCCACAGTTAAAAAAATATACGAAATTTTGCATATTTTGGTGTGGTATGAACTGTTTTTAATACCGAAATTTCGAGTCACATTCAAACTGATTTTAATATTAAATGTATATCAATATAAAATCCAACAAATTGTCCACACATAGAAATCAATGCAATTTAAAATCTCGAAATGAAAATAAATAAATTTGATACTAATTACCGGTTTGACGTGTTTTAAAAATGTATGAGCCATTTTCTCATTACTCATAAGCCATTTTCTCGGCCAGTCGAATGAAGCTCTCCTTGTCTTGAAAGATGTGCAGCCCAACAGGCCTAATGAAGCGAGTTACTTGACAAATCACAAAAAAAATTGGGCTAGCCATTTTCAGAAAGAAAAAAAACTACTAGGCTGGTCTATGGTGAACATGAAAGAAAAAGCTGTCTAGACAGGCCAGAGTGCCCCGCACACCCAAGTTCACACCCTGCTTCCATCTCAAAAACAAACCAGATAAATGCCACTCCAATTATGACGATTCATAAAAATGCCACTGCAATTTCCAAACTTTGAAAAATGCCACTGCAATTTTTGCAAACTTTGAAAAACGCCACTGCAATTTGCAAACTTTAAAAAATGCCACTCCAGACTTCGAAAAATGCCACTGGAAATGGCATGAAATGGCATTTTTCAAAGTTTGGAAATTGCAGTGGCATTTCTCAGAATCACCAGATCTGGAGTGGCATTTATCAAATTAACCCAAAACAAAAATAATTGGGCGAGCTGCTGGGTCCTTGGTGTCAGCCGCTCGTTATGCAATTCTCTCATTTATTGACTACGTTGATAATGGCATGGGACCCAGATGTCAGAAATCCATTAGGAGGAGCCATTTTTTATTGGCTTGAAATAAGGAGGCACTTGCTTGCGTAGTGACCTTGGTGGGTCCCTACTATCATCCTCTACACATACAATCATCTCCTGATTGTGTACGCGTCAGCCTGGTAGGCCCACAAGTCAGCCTTTAAACCCGTGGCGGACAAAAACAACCCATTTAAAAAAATAACAGCCCATTCCATATGTTCAAACAGAAAGTTGAACATTCAGAGCAAAGTAACAGGTTTGATCCAGATATAGAGTACTGAACTTCCATGTTGACAACCATCATCGCCAAGTTAACTATCTACTCCCACTAATACTCTAGTAGTGTACAAGTACTAACTTACTCTTAGCTAACAAGATGATGCCGACCGCCATCTGTGGTACACGCTAAATGCTGGTACCAGCGTCCTCCGCCTCACCTCGGACTTGCCAGTGGTGCGATTGGGCGCGTCGCTCGCGGCGTTGGCCCTTTCCATGTCAATGTGATCCACCGAAGCTTCGGCTTCTAAGCGGGAAACCCACTTGATGAGCTGGTAGTAAAATTCGGCATCACGAATGCGTGCCTGACACATAGCCTCCAGGGCTATTTGAGGAGCGCCGGCCTCCATGTAGTCAGCCCAGTTGTGGGCACTCTGCTCGCGACTTAGAGCGTCGGTGCGCTGCTGCTCCATGTCCTGCTGGCGGCGCAAATCGATGATACGCTGCTCCTCCGCGAGGCGGTCGCGCTCGAACAACTCCTCATACTCCGCGTTGCCATCTAAAGACCGATAGAATGTCTCCTCCCTCCGTCTGCCTTCCGGTGAAAAACCGAACACTAGTTCTGGCGGTGACCGCCTCCAGCGTCCCCTATCGCGGATGGGTGGGGTCATGGCAGATGTGGCGAGAGTGAGGATAAGTGGCGAGTGACATCTGGTCGGTGGGGGCTTATGAGGATATGGTGAGTTGGGTGATGGTGTCACCGGAGAAGGCCGGGAAACAGTAATTATAGGCGGAAGGGGACGAGGATCCCTTGTCGTGGCCTAGCCTACCTTTGAGTCACTGACACATGGGTCCCATAGAGCATGGGGCCCACCTATCAGTGACTCAATGGCAGGGTATGGTAGGGATTACAAAGTTAGAGGATCCATGTCTGGCGGAAGTTAGGCGAACCAGCGTGTTGCGAGAAACGCGATGGTCATCGCGGTCAACGGAATTCAATACATAAGCAGGTTGGTGAGATTTTTGAATTCAGCCATGCAAATAGGAAAGGAGGTAGTACGTGTGTGATCCGCTATTTATTTGTGTAGGATCGAGTAGGTCATTTTTTGAATTGAGCCCTACAAACCGGAAAGGAGGTAGTACGTGTGTGATCCGCTATTTATCCGTGTAGGATCGAGTAGGTCGGATAGTGTACGTGTAGAATCGAGTAGGTCGGATGGTGTACGTGTACGATCGCATTAGCTGATTCTCCCAGTGAACATTTTTGCTGGCAGTTTCTTCAGATTCGCATGGCATTTTCTTCAGAGCAGCTTGTCGGTTTCTTCAGAGGTAGGCATTTTTATTCAAAAAACTACCACTTCGGATCTTGCGCCGCAACTAAAACTGCCAGGAGCGCATTAGTAGGCTAGCTAGTGATCAATCAGTAACTTGTAAACACTGAGCTAACAAAAATAAGGAACTGTTAGTAGCTTGTAAACACTAAGAACACAGAAATAAGGATCATGTTGTGCACAGCAGTAAGAGCCGATTCGTTCGAAATGTTCACACGAGACTCACAGGCCTGCCATTGTAATATGTTCACATTAGTAGCCCAAATTCAAAACCAACTAGTACGATTCCCATACATAAGATCAACATGTTAATGCATCTCAATGATTCACAGATCATATATAAATATGTAGCTCCAAAAGCAAAGATCTAGAAAAAACATTTGTTCTTCCTACTAACATGGATGCTTCTCTTGGCAAACATTCAGTACAGAGTGAAAGACAAATTTGTTTGTGAATTCTACAATTCTTCTTGCAAACGTAAGTGGTTTCACCAACAGCTAGAACCATGAGAATGAACCACACATGATGGAGGAACATCCACTGCAATATGATTTGGTCTTCTCTTGATCACACAGCTAGACTATTTTCGGAATACAAACTTTAACTTAGGCAAAATGATGCCCATTGTGTAATCATACCAAAGCAATGAAGCGCCTAGTGTTGGCCAATAAATATTACAATACTACTTTTCTGCAGTCCATGAAGTGACTATCCAATCTTTCTGTGTCTATTTTCAAATGGCACTGCATGAAGTGACTACTATTCTCTTGTGCAGTTCA
Organism: Triticum aestivum; assembly: GCF_018294505.1. Lineage (NCBI taxonomy): Eukaryota > Viridiplantae > Streptophyta > Magnoliopsida > Poales > Poaceae > Triticum > Triticum aestivum. The sequence goes on from NC_057798.1 coordinate 562,540,507, forward strand.
ACCAAAATTGTGGTAACTTTGTTTGTTTGCCAAATAGCAACGGGCAGACATCTCTGTCTGCACAAATATCAAGTAGCTAGTAAACATATACCTCACCTTGTATTGTCGATTTAAACAAGTCTATTCTGCTTAGCATCTATCATGGTTTGCATTGGACAATTTGATACAGTCATGTTTTGCCCTGGATAATTTCATACTGAATTGATTTGCTGGTTCAGAGCAAAAATATAGCACCTATTCGTCATCAGACCAAGGATATCCATGTTCACAGTGATGGAAGAGGTGAAATCGATAGAACCAAAATTGAGCATCGAAGCATTGAATCCGGTCCTGCACCTCCAATGTAGGTCCACCCTGCCAATAAATTCACATGCAAACCAGTAGTATTACTATCTGATGACAGTACAAAAAGAGTAGCAAGATAGTAGCAAACCATGTACCTTCGTAATGAACATCTCATAGTGCCACCAATTGGATATAAAGGTTTGGAAGAAAACATGCTCCTAATGTTGAACCATTTGGACTTTTTGTGCAGTTCCACTAAAATTGAGCATCCCTATTTGCATAGATATTGAAAGTGTGATTACTATAAGAGTGGCACTAGTTGAAGCATAGACTCACAAATACAATCATTCCAATTTCTTAATGGGAAAAGGTAGCAAGACTATTTTTAACCACCTGTTTGAAGGAATAAATAAGGCAACAACGGCTGATGTCAGGAAGGCATACATAGTTTTTTCTGAAAATTGAGCCATTCCTGACATTTCCTCTTCTTTTAAGCATATTTTGTGCAGTTCAACTAAAATAAAATGCCATCACCGCCTTGACAATTCAGTGACACCGTACAAAAGGAAATGACTTAACATTACATCAAGATGTCAGGTATGTAGTCGACAGGCATTAGATACAATCATACAGACCTCCTCCGATAACATAATGTACATTAATTTTAACAAAGGTGTGACTAGCTTTACCGGGATAATTTGGGTGAACTCTACACCCTCTGTTCCTTAATATAAGACGTTTTCGCAGTTCAATTTAAAGTACTCAAACGTCTAGTATTTAGAAAAACAGGTAGTAGTATTCTTGAGCACATATCTGGGAAAGCTTGCCACACTTTATATATCTCCATACGCTAATGCAACACCATTCGAATAGTACAAATATACACTAATCCAGTGGCTAGTGCAACAGTAGAGTAGTTATTTTATTACAGGGTACAGTGCAATGGTTTTACTGAACAAATTTCCATAAGCTCTAGCACTGGAAGATTTCTATAAGAATTAACAATACAAAATATAAAGGTAACAAGTTTCAGCATTGGTATACTAGATGTGCAAGAGCATTAAACCAAATATAAAATTCTGAAGGTAACTAGCATTGTTAACTAATGATAGTGTAAAAAATTGCAAACTATGTACCTTCAAGGTAAATATCATTTCGAACTCGAGGGGACCTAAAAATTGCTATCCCAATCTTGATAATCGGTCAAACATAAAAACTTGATTGAACGAATCAAGAGAACAACCAGAGGAGGAGGTCCCTGAAGGAAATATGCCCTAGAGGCAATAATAAAGTTATTATTTATTTCCTTATTTCATGATAAATGTTTATTATTCATGCTAGAATTGTATTAACCGGAAACATAATACATGTGTGAATACATAGACAAACAAAGTGTCACTAGTATGCCTCTACTTGACTAGCTCGTTAATCAAAGATGGTTATGTTTCCTAACCATGAACAATGAGTTGTTATTTGATTAACGAGGTCACATCATTAGTAGAATGATCTGATTGACATGACCCATTCCATTAGCTTAGCACCCGATCGCTTAGTATGTTGCTATTGCTTTCTTCATGACTTATACATGTTCCTATGACTATGAGATTATGCAACTCCCGTTTACCGGAGGAACACTTTGGGTACTACCAAACGTCACAACGTAACTGGGTGATTATAAAGGAGTACTACAGGTGTCTCCAATGGTCGATGTTGGGTTGGCGTATTTCGAGATTAGGATTTGTCACTCCGATTGTTGGAGAGGTATCTCTGGGCCCTCTCGGTAATACACATCACATAAGCCTTGCAAGCATTACAACTAATATGTTAGTTGTGAGATGATGTATTACGGAACGAGTAAAGAGACTTGCCGGTAACGAGATTGAACTAGGTATTGGATACCGACGATCGAATCTCGGGCAAGTAACATACCGATGACAAAGGGAACAACGTATGTTGTTATGCGGTCTGACCGATAAAGATCTTCGTAGAATATGTAGGAGCCAATATGGGCATCCAGGTCCCGCTATTGGTTATTGACCAGAGACGTGTCTCGGTCATGTCTACATTGTTCTCGAACCCGTAGGGTCCGCACGCTTAAGGTTACGATGACAGTTATATTATGAGTTTATGCATTTTGATGTACCGAAGGTTGTTCGGAGTCCCGGATGTGATCACGGACATGACGAGGAGTCTCGAAATGGTCGAGACGTAAAGATTGATATATTGGAAGCCTATGTTTGGACATCGGAAGTGTTCCGGGTGAAATCGGGATTTTACCGGGTTACCGGGAGGGTTACCGGAACCCCCCGGGAGCCATATGGGCCTTCATGGGCCTTAGTGGAAAGGAGAAAGGGGCAGCCCAAGGTGGCTGCGCCTCTTCCCCCTCCCCTAGTCCTATTAGGACTAGGAGAAGGTGGCCGGCCCCCCTCTCTCCCTTCCCCTCCGAGGAATCCTAGTTGGACTAGGATTGGGGGGAGGAATCCTACTCCCAGAGGGAGTAGGACTCTCCTGCGCCTCCCTCTATGGCCGGCCAGCCTCCCCCCTCTACTCCTTTATATACGGAGGCAGGGGCACCTCTAAACACACAAGTTGACACAAGTTGATCCACGTGATCGATTCCTTAGCCGTGTGCGGTGCCCCCTGCCACCATATTCCTCGATAATACTGTAGCGGAGTTTAGGCGAAGCCCTGCTGATGTAGTTCATCAAGATCGTCACCACGCCGTCGTGCTGACGGAACTCTTCCCCGACACTTTGCTGGATCGGAGTCCGGGGATCGTCATCGAGCTGAACGTGTGCTCGAACTCGGAGGTGCCGTAGTTTCGGTGCTTGATCGGTTGGATCGTGAAGACGTACGACTACATCCTCTACGTCGTGTCATCGCTTCCGCAGTCGGTCTGCGTAGGGTACGTAGACAATACTCTTCCTCTCGTTGCTATGCATCACATGATCTTGCGTGTGCGTAGGAAAATTTTGAAATTACTACGAAACCCAACAGTGGCATCCGAGCCTAGGTTAATGATGTTGATGTTATATGCACGAGTAGAACACAAGTAAGCTGTGGACGATACAAGTCATACTGCCTACCAGCATGTCATACTTTGGTTCGGCGGTATTGTTGGACGAGACGACCCGGACCAACCTTACGCGTACGCTTACGCGAGACCGGTTCCCTCGACGTGCTTTGCACAGAGATGGCTTGCGGGCGTCTGCCTCTCCAACTTTAGTTGAACCAAGTATGGCTACGCCCGGTCCTTGCGAAGGTTAAAACGGAGTCTATTTGACAAACTATCGTTGTGGTTTTGATGCGTAGGTGAGATTGGTTCTTACTTAAGCCCGTAGCAGCCACGTAAAACATGCAACAACAAAGTAGAAGACGTCTAACTTGTTTTTGCAGGGCATGTTGTGATGTGATATGGTCAAGGCATGATGCTGAATTTTATTGTATGAGATGATCATGTTTTGTAACCGAGTTATCGGCAACTGGCTGGAGCCATATGGTTGTCGCTTTATTGTATGCAATGCAATCGCGATGTAATGCTTTACTTTATTACTAAACGGTAGTGATAGTCGTGGAAGCATAAGATTGGCGAGACGACAACGATGCTACGATGGAGATCAAGGTGTCGCGCCGGTGACGATGGTGATCATGACGGTGCTTCAGAGATGGAGATCACAGGCACAAGATGATGATGGCCATATCATATCACTTATATTGATTGCATGTGATGTTTATCTTTTATGCATCTTATCTTGCTTTGATTGACGGTAGCATTATAAGATGATCTCTCACTAAATTATCAAGAAGTGTTCTCCCTGAGTATGCACCGTTGCGAAAGTTCTTCGTGCTGAGACACCACGTGATGATCGGGTGTGATAGGCTCTACGTTCAAATACAACGGGTGCAAAACAGTTGCGCACGCAGAATACTCAGGTTAAACTTGACGAGCCTAGCATATGCAGATATGGCCTCGGAACACGGAGACTGAAAGGTCGAGCGTGAATCATATAGTAGATATGATCAACATAATGATGTTCACCGATGAAACTACTCCATCTCACGTGATGATCGGACATGGTTTAGTTGATTTGGATCACGTGATCACTTAGAGGATTAGAGGGATGTCTATCTAAGTGGGAGTTCTTTAGTAATATGATTAATTGAACTTAAATTTATCATGAACTTAGTCCTGATAGTATTTTGCAAATTATGTTGTAAAATCAATAGCTTGCGTTGTTGCTTTCATATGTTTATTTTGATATGTTCCTAGAGAAAATTGTGTTGAAAAATGTTAGTAGCAATGATGCGGATTTGATCCGCGATCTGAGGTTTATCCTCATTGCTGCACAGAAGAATTATGTCCTTGATGCACCGCTAGGTGACGGACCTATTGCAGGAGCAGATGCAGACGTTATGAACGTTTGGCTAGCTCGATATGATGACTACTTGATAGTTTAAGTGCACCATGCTTAACGGCTTAGAATCGGGACTTCAAAGATGTTTGAACATCATGGACCATATGAGATGTTCCAGTAATTGAAGTTAATATTTCAAGCAAATACCCGAGTTGAGAGATATGAAGTCTCCAACAAGTTCTATAGCTAAAAGATGGAGGAGAATCGCTCAACTAGTGAGCATGTGCTCAGATTGTCTGGGTACTTCAATTGCTTGAATCAAGTGGGAGTTAATCTTCCAGATAAGATAGTGATTGACAGAATTCTCTAGTCACCATCACTAAGTTACTGAACTTCATGATGAACTATAGTATGCAAGGGATGACGAAAACGATTCCCGAGCTCTTCGTGATATTGAAATCGACGAAGGTAGAAATCAAGAAAGAGCATCAAGTGTTGATGATTGACAAGACCACTAGTTTCAAGAAAAGGGCAAAGGGAAGAAGGGGAACTTCAAGAAGAACAGCAAGCAAGTTGCTGCTCAAGTGAAGAAGCCCAAGTCTGGTCCTAAGCCTGAGACTAAGTGCTTCTACTGCAAAGGGACTGGTCACTGGAAGCGGATCTACCCCAAGTGATTGGCGGAAAAGAAGGATGGCAAAGTGAACATAAGTATATTTGATATACATGTTATTGATGTGTACTTTACTAGTGTTTATAGCAACCCCTCAGTATTTGATACTAGTTGAGTTGCTAAGATTAGTAACTCAAAACGGGAGTTGCAGAATAAACAGAGACTAGTTAAGGGTGAAGTGACGATATATGTTGGAAGTGGTTCCAAGATTGATATGATCATCGTCGCACACTCCCTATACTTTCGGGATTAGTGTTGAACCTGAATAAGTGTTATTTGGTGTTGGCGTTGAGCATGAATATGATTTGATCATGTTTATTGTAATACGGTTATTCATTTAAGTAAGAGAATAAATTGTTGTTCTGTTTACATGAATGAAACCTTATATGGTTACACACCCAATGAAAATAGTTCGTTGGATCTCGATCATAGTGATACACATAATCATAATATTGAAACCAAAAGATGCAAAGTTAATAATGATAAGTGCAACTTGTTTGTAGCACTGCCGTTTAGGTCATATTGGTGTAAAGCGCATGAAGAAACTCCATACTGATGGGCTTTTGGAATCACTTGATTATGAATCTGTTGATGCTTGCGAACCATGCCTCTTGGGCAAGATGACTAAGACTCTGTTCTTCGGAACAATGGAGCGAGCAATAGATTTGTTGAAAATCATACATACTGATGTATGTAGTCCGATGAATATTGAGGCTCGCGACAGGTATCATTATTTTCTGATCTTCACAGATGATTTGAGCAGATATGAGTATATCTACTTGATGAAACATAAGTCTGAAACATTTGAAAAGTTCAAAGAATTTCAGAGTGAAGTGAAAAATCATCGTAACAAGAAAATAAAGTTTCTACGATCTGATCGTAGAGAAGAGTATTTGAGTTACGAGTTTGGCCTTCAGTTAAAAACAATGTGAAATAGTTTCACTACTCATGCCACCTAGAACACCACAATATAATGGTGTGTCCGAACGTCATAACCGTACTTTATTAGATATGGTGCGATCTATGATGTGTCTTACCGATCTACCACTATCGTTTTGGGGTTATGCATTAGAGACAGCTGCATTCACGTTAAATAGGGCACCATCTAAATCCGTTGAGACGACACCGTGTGAACTATGGTTTGGCAAGAAACCTAAGCTGTCGTTTCTTAAATTTGGGGTTGCGATGCTTATATGAAAAAGTTTCATCCTGATAAGCTCAAACTCAAATCGGAGAAGTGCGTCTTCATAGGATATCCAAAGGAAACTATTGGATACACCTTCTATCACAGATCCGAAAGGCAAGACTTTTGTTGCTAAATTCGGAAACTTTCTGGAGAAGGAGTTTCTCTCGAAAGAAGTGAGTGGGAGGAAAGTAGAACTTGACGAGGTAACTGTACCTGCTCCCTTACTGGAGAGTAGTTCATCACAGAAAACTGTTTCAGTGACACCTACACCGGTTAGTGAGGAAGCCAATGATAATGATCATGAAACTTCAGATCAAGATACTACTGAACCACGTAGATCAACCAGAGTAAGATCCGCGCCAGAGTGGTACGATAATCCTTTTCTGGAAGTCATGCTACTAGATCATGATGAACCTACGAACTATGAAGAAGCGATGGTGAGCCCAGATTCCGCAAAATGGCTTGAAGCCATGAAATCTGAGATGGGATCCATGTATGAGAACAAAGTATGGACTTTGGTTGACTTGCCCGATGATCGGCAAGCAATTGAGAATAAATGGATCTTTAAGAAGAAGACTGACGCTGATGGTAATGTTACTGTCTACAAAGCTCGACTTGTCGCAAAAGGTTTTTTGACAAGTCCAAGGGATTGACTACGATGAGACCTTCTCACCCGTAGCGATGCTTAAGTCCGTCCGAATCATGTTAGCGATTGCCGCATTTTATGATTATGAAATTTGGCAGATGGATGTCAAAACTGCATTCCTGAATGGATTTCTGGAAGAAGAGTTGTATATGATGCAACCAGAAGGTTTTGTCGATCCAAAGGGAGCTAACAAAGTGTGCGAGCTCCAGCGATCCATTTATGGACTGGTGCAAGCCTCTCGGAGTTGGAATAAACGTTTTGATAGTGTGATCAAAGCATTTGGTTTTATACAGACTTTCGGAGAAGCCTGTATTTACAAGAAAGTGAGTGGGAGCACTACAGCATTTCTGATAAAGTATATGTGAATGACATATTGTTGATCGGAAATAATGTAGAATTATTCTGTAAAGCATAAAGGAGTGTTTGAAAGGAGTTTTTTCAAATAAAGACTTCGGTAAAGCTGCTTACATATTGAGTATCAAGATTTATAGAGATAGATCAAGACGCTTGATAAGTTTTTCCAATGAGTACATACCTTGACAAGATTTTGAAGTAGTTCAAAATGGAACAGTCAAAGAAAGAGTTCTTGCCTGTGTTACAAGGTGTGAAGTTGAGTAAGACTCAAAGCCCGACCACGGCAGAAAATAGAAAGAGAATGAAAGTCATTCCCTATGCCTCAGTCATAGGTTCTATAAAGTATGCCATGCTGTATACCAGATCTATTGTATGCCCTACCACTGAGTTTGGCAAGGGAGTACAATAGTGATCTAGGAGTAGATCACTGGACAGCGGTCAAAATTATCCTTAGTGAAATAAGGATATGTTTCTCGATTATGGAAGTGGAAAAAGGTTCGTCGTAAAGGGTTACGCCGATGCAAGTTTGACACTAATCTAGATGACTCTAAGTCTCGGTCTAGATACATACTGAAAGTGGGAGCAATTAGCTAGAGTAGCTCCATGCAGAGCATTGTTGACATAGAAATTTGCAAAATACATGTGGATCTGAATGTGGCAGACCCGTTGACTAAGATTCTCTCACAAGCAAAACATGATCACACCTTAGTACTCCTTGGGTGTTAATCACATAGCGATGTGAACTAGATTACTGAATCTAGTAAACCCTTTGGGTGTTGGTCACATAGCGATGTGAACTATGGGTGTTAATCACATGATGATGTGAACTATCGATGTTAATCACATGGTGATGTGATCTAGATTATTGACTCTAGTGCAAGTGGGAGACTGAAGGAAATATGCCCTAGAGGCAATAATAAAGTTATTATTTATTTCCTTATTTCATGATAAATGTTTATTATTCATGCTAGAATTGTATTAACCGGAAACATAATACATGTGTGAATACATAGACAAACAAAGTGTCACTAGTATGCCTCTACTTGACTAGCTCGTTAATCAAAGATGGTTATGTTTCCTAACCATGAACAATGAGTTGTTATTTGATTAACGAGGTCACATCATTAGTAGAATGATCTGATTGACATGACCCATTCCATTAGCTTAGCACCCGATCGCTTAGTATGTTGCTATTGCTTTCTTCATGACTTATACATGTTCCTATGACTATGAGATTATGCAACTCCCGTTTACCGGAGGAACACTTTGGGTACTACCAAACGTCACAACGTAACTGGGTGATTATAAAGGAGTACTACAGGTGTCTCCAATGGTCGATGTTGGGTTGGCGTATTTCGAGATTAGGATTTGTCACTCCGATTGTTGGAGAGGTATCTCTGGGCCCTCTCGGTAATACACATCACATAAGCCTTGCAAGCATTACAACTAATATGTTAGTTGTGAGATGATGTATTACGGAACGAGTAAAGAGACTTGCCGGTAACGAGATTGAACTAGGTATTGGATACCGACGATCGAATCTCGGGCAAGTAACATACCGATGACAAAGGGAACAACGTATGTTGTTATGCGGTCTGACCGATAAAGATCTTCGTAGAATATGTAGGAGCCAATATGGGCATCCAGGTCCCGCTATTGGTTATTGACCAGAGACGTGTCTCGGTCATGTCTACATTGTTCTCGAACCCGTAGGGTCCGCACGCTTAAGGTTACGATGACAGTTATATTATGAGTTTATGCATTTTGATGTACCGAAGGTTGTTCGGAGTCCCGGATGTGATCACGGACATGACGAGGAGTCTCGAAATGGTCGAGACGTAAAGATTGATATATTGGAAGCCTATGTTTGGACATCGGAAGTGTTCCGGGTGAAATCGGGATTTTACCGGGTTACCGGGAGGGTTACCGGAACCCCCCGGGAGCCATATGGGCCTTCATGGGCCTTAGTGGAAAGGAGAAAGGGGCAGCCCAAGGTGGCTGCGCCTCTTCCCCCTCCCCTAGTCCTATTAGGACTAGGAGAAGGTGGCCGGCCCCCCTCTCTCCCTTCCCCTCCGAGGAATCCTAGTTGGACTAGGATTGGGGGGAGGAATCCTACTCCCAGAGGGAGTAGGACTCTCCTGCGCCTCCCTCTATGGCCGGCCAGCCTCCCCCCTCTACTCCTTTATATACGGAGGCAGGGGCACCTCTAAACACACAAGTTGACACAAGTTGATCCACGTGATCGATTCCTTAGCCGTGTGCGGTGCCCCCTGCCACCATATTCCTCGATAATACTGTAGCGGAGTTTAGGCGAAGCCCTGCTGCTGTAGTTCATCAAGATCGTCACCACGCCGTCGTGCTGACGGAACTCTTCCCCGACACTTTGCTGGATCGGAGTCCGGGGATCATCATCGAGCTGAACGTGTGCTCGAACTCGGAGGTGCCGTAGTTTCGGTGCTTGATCGGTTGGATCGTGAAGACGTACGACTACATCCTCTACGTCGTGTCATCGCTTCCGCAGTCGGTCTGCGTAGGGTACGTAGACAATACTCTTCCTCTCGTTGCTATGCATCACATGATCTTGCGTGTGCGTAGGAAAATTTTGAAATTACTACGAAACCCAACAGTCCCCACTCTTGACATTGTACAAAAAAATTGACTTATCTCTTGAAAGTGAGGTATGTAATCTCTAAGCATTAACAGTGGAAAAATCTGAAGGTAGTAACAAGATTCATCATTGGTATACTGGTTGTGCAATAGCATTAGAATGCCTTAGCTGAAAAATCTTTAATACATCCACAATCAACAGCTAACCCTGAAATAATCCAGTGACATTAAATGGCATTGCTTAAATTTATCGGTGGAATTAGACTGAGTGGGGCATTAGTTAAATGTGGCATCACTTTAGCAGTAGCATTGCTTGACTTGACCATTGGCGTTATTGTTGGAAATATGCCCTAGAGGCAATAATAAAATGGTTATTAGTATATTTCCTTCTTCATGATAATTGTCTATTGTTCATGCTATAATTGTATTAACTGGAAGATGTAATACATGTGTGAATACATAGACCACAACATGTCCCTAGTGAGCCTCTAGTTGACTAGCTCGTTGATCAATAGATGGTTATGGTTTCTTGACCATGGACATAGGATGTCATTGATAACTGGATCACATCATTAGGAGAATGATGTGATGGACAAGATCTAATCATAAGGATAGCACAAGATCATATAGTTCGTTTGCTAAGAGCTTTTCTAATGTCAAGTATCATTTCCCTAGACCTTGAAATTGTGCAACTCCCTGATACCATAGGAATGCTTTGGGTGTACCAAACGTCACAACATAACTGGGTGGCTATAAAGGTGCACTACAGGTATCTCTGAAAGTGTCTGTTGGGTTGGCACGAATTGAGACTGGGATTTGTCACTCTGTATGACGGAGAGGTATCTCTGGGACCACTCGGTAATGCATCATCATAATGAGCTCAATGTGACTAAGTAGTTAGTCACGGGATCATGCATTACGAAACGAGTAAAGAGACTTGTCGGTAACAAGATTGAACAAGGTATAGGGATATCGCCGATCGAATCTCGGGCAAGTAACATACCAATGGACAAAGGGGAATTGTATACGTGATTGATTGAATCCTCGACATCGTGGTTCATCCGATGAGATCATCATGGAACATGTGGGAGCCAACATGGGTATCCAGATCCCGCTATTGGTTATTGGCCGGAGTACGTCTCGGTCATGTCTGCATGGTTCCCGAACTCGTAGGGTCTACTCACTTAAGGTTCGGTGACGCTAGAGTTGTTATGGGAAATAGTATGTGGTTACCGAAGGTAGTTCGGAGTCCCGGATGTGATCCCGGACGTCACGAGGAGTTCCGGAATGGTCCAGTGGTGAAGATCAATATATTGGACGAAGGGTATTGGAGTCCAGAAGTGTTCCGGGGGTACCAGGCTATGGCCAGCATGACCGAAAGGTGTTTCGGGAGCCCCGGCAAGTTTTGGAGGGCCTCATGTGCCAAAGGGGAAGGGGCAAACCAGCCCACTAAGGGGTGCTGCGCCCCCCACACCCTTTCCCATGTTATTTGGGGAGGTGGGGTGCCTCCACCTGGCTTGGGAGGCAATCCTCCACCTGCTTGGCTTGGGGGGCAATTCTCCCTAGGATATTCCCTGGGGAGATCCAATCTGCTTGGCCACCGCCCCCTAGGGGAAACCCTAGGGAGCCTCCCCCTCTCCCCTTGCCCCTATATATAGTGGATGGGTGGAAGGGCAGCCGCACCTCTCACCTGGCGCAACCCTCTCCCTCCTCCAACACCTCCTCCTCCTCCGCAGTGCTTGGTGAAGCTCTGCTGGAGAACCACGAGCTCCACCACCACCAAGCCGTCGTGCTGTCGGAGTTCTCCCTCAACTTATCCTCTCCCCTTGCTGGATCAAGAAGGAGGAGATGTCCCCGGGCTATACGTGTGTTGAACGTGGAGGCGCCGTCCGTTTGGCGCTAGATCGAATATCCCACGATTTGAATCGCCGCGAGTACGACTCCATCAACCGTGTTCTTGTAACGCTTCCGCTTAGCGATCTTCAAGGGTATGAAGATTCTCATCCTCTCCCTCTCTTGTTGCTAGAATCTCCATATATTGATCTTGGTGATGCGTAGAAAATTTTGAATTTCTGCTACGTTACCCAACAGTGGCATCATGATCTAGGTCTATTGCGTAGATTCTATGAACGAGTAGAACACAAGTAGTTGTGAGCGTTGGTTTGTTCAATTTGCTTACCGTTACTAGTCATATATTGTTTCGGCGGTATTGTGGGATGAAGCGGCCCGGACCGACCTTACACGTACACTTACGTGAGACAGGTTCCACCGACTGACATGCACTTGTTGCATAAAGGTGGCTAGCGGGTGCCAGTCTCTCCCACTTTAGTCGGATCGGATTCGATGAAAAGGGTCCTTATGAAGGGTAAATAGCAATTGGCATATCACGTTGTGGTTTTGGCGTAGGTAAGAAACGTTCTTGCTAGAAACCTATAGCAGCCACGTAAAAAACTTGCAACAACAATTAGAGGACGTCTAACTTGTTCTTGCAGCATATGTCGTGTGATGTGATATGGCCAAAGGATGTGATGAATGAAATATATGTGATGTATGAGATTGATCATGTTCTTGTAATAGGAATCACGACTTGCATGTCGATGAGTATGACAACCGACAGGAGCCATAGGAGTTGTCTTATTTATTGTATGACCTGCGTGTCAACTGATAACGCCATGTAATTACTTTACATTATTGCTAACTGTTAGCCATAGTAGTAGAAGTAATAGTTGGCGAGACAACTTCATGAAGACACGATGATGGAGATCATGATGATAGAGATCATGGTGTCATGTCGGTGACGAAGGTGATCATGCCGTGCCTCAAGATGGAGATCAAAGGCGCAAGATGATATTGGCTATATCATGTCACTTTATGATTTGCATGTGATGTTTGTCATGTTTACATCTTATTTGCTTAGAACGACGGTAGCATAAATAAGATGATCCTTCATTAAAATTTCAAGAAAGGGTTCCCCCTAACTATGCACCATTGTGAAAGTTCGTTGTTTCGAAGCACCACGTGATGATCGGGTGTGATAGATTCTAGCATTCACATACAACGGGTGTAAGCCAGATTTACACACGCAAAACACTTAGGTTGACTTGACGAGCCTAGCATGTATAGACACGGCCTCGGAACACAAGAGACCAAAAGGTCAAACATGAGTCGTATAGTAGATACGATCAACATGAAGATGTTCACCGATGATGACTAGTCCGTCTCACGTGATGATCGGACATGGCCTAGTTGACTCGGATCATGTATCACTTAGATGACTAGAGGGATGTCTATCTAAGTGGGAGTTCATTAAATATTCAGATGAACTTAATTCCCATGAACATAGTCAAAAGGTCTTTGCAAATTATGTCGTAGATTACGCTTTAGTTCTACTGTTTAAGATATGTTCCTAGAGAAAATTTTAGTTGAAAGTTGATAGTAGCAATTATGCGGACTGGGTCCGTAAACTGAGGATTATCCTCATTGCTGCGCAGAAGGCTTATGTCCTTAATGCACCGCTTGGTGTGTTGAACCTCGAGCATCGTCTGTGGATGTTGCGAACATCTGACAAACACGTTTTGATGACTACGTGATAGTTCAGTGCGTAATGCTAACGGTTTAGAATTGAGGCGCCAAAGACATTTTTGAAACGTCGCAGAACATATGAGATGTTCCAAAGACTGAAATTGGGATTTCAGACTAGTGCCCACGTCAAGAGGTATGAGACCTCTGACAAGTTTCTTAAGCCTGCAAACTAAGGGAGAAAAGCTTAATCGTTGAGCATGTGCTCAGATTGTCTGAGTACTACAATCGCTTGAGTCGAATGGGAGTTAATCTTCCAGATGAGATAGTGATGGTTCTCCATAGTCACTGCCACCAAGCTATTAGAGCTTCGTGATGAACTATAACATATCAGGGATAGACATGATGATCCTTGAGCAATTCGTGATGTTTGACACCGCGAAAGTAGAAATAAAGTAGGAGCATCAATTGTTGATGGTTAGTAAAACCACTAGTTTCAAGAAGGGCAAGGGAAAGAAGGGATACTTCATGAAACGGCAAATCGGTTGCTGCTCTAGTGAAGAAACCCAAGGTTGAACCCAAACCCGAGACTAAGTGCTTCTGTAATGAGGGGAACGGTCACTGAAGCAGAACTACCCTAGATACTTGGTAGATGAGAAGGCTGGCAAGGTCGACAGAAGTATTTTGGATATACGTTATATTAATGTGTACTTTACTAGTACTCCTAGTAGCACCAAGGTAATAGATATCAGTTCGGTTGCTAAGTGTTAGTAACTCGAAATAAAAGGCTACGGAGACTAGCTAATGGCGAGATGACGATCTGTGTTGGAAGTGTTTCCAAGGTTGATGTGATCAAGCATCGCATGCTCCCCCTACCATCGGGATTGGTGTTAAACTAAAATAATTGTTATTTGGTGTTTGCATTGATCATAGACATGATTGGATTATGTTTATCGCAATACGGTTATTCATTTAAGGAGAATAATGGTTACTCTGTTTATTTGAATAATACCTTCAATGGTCTTGCACCTAAAATGAATGGTTTATTGAATCCCGATTGTAGTGATACACATGTTCATGCCAAAAGATATAAGATAGTAATGATAGTACCACATACTTGTGGCACTGCCATTTGAGTCATATTGGTATAAAACGCATGAAGAAGTTCCATGTTGATGGATCTTTGGACTCACTCATTTTTGAAAAGATTGAGACATGCGAACCATGTCTATTGGTATATATGCATGAAGAAACTCCATACAGATGGATCATTTGGACTCACTTGATTTTGAATCACTTGAGACATGCAAATCATACCACATGGGCAAGATGACTGAAAGGCCTCGTTTTTCAGTGAGATGAAACAAGAGAGCAACTTGTTGGAAGTAATACATTTGGTGTGTGCAATCCAATCAGTGCTGAGGCACGCAGTAAATATCGTTATGCTCTTACTTCACAGATGATTTGAGTAGATTCTGAGTATATTTACTTGATGAAACACAAATCTGAATTATTGAAAGGTTCAAGTAATTTCAGAGTGAAGTTGAAGATCGTCGTGACAAGAGGATAAAATGTCTATGACATGGTCACAGAGATGAATATCTGAGTTACGAGTTTGGCACACAATTAAGACATTGTGGAAATTGTTTCACAACTAATACCGCCTGGAACACCATAGTGTGATGGTGTGTCCGAACATCATAACTGCACCCTATTGGATATGGTGCATACCATGATGTCTCTTATCAAATAACCACTATCATTTATGGGTTAGGCATTAGAGACAGCCGCATTCACTTTAAATAGGGTACCACGTAATTTTGTTGAGATGACACCGTATGAACTATGGTTTAGAGAAACCTAAGCTGTTGTTTCTTAAAAGTTTGGGGCTGCGACGCTTATGTGAAAAAGTTTCAGGCTGATAAGCTCGAACCCAAAGCGGATAAATGCATCTTCATAGGACACCCAAAACAGTTGGGTATACCTCCTGTCTCAGATCCGGAAGCAAAAGTGATTGTTTTAAAAAATGGGTCCTTTCTCGAGGAAACGTTTCTCTTGAAAGAATTGAGTGGGAGGATGGTGGAGACTTGATGAGGTTAATGAACCATCACTTCAACCAGTGTGTAGCAAGGCACATGAAGTTATTCCTATGGCGCCTACACCAGTTGAAGTGAAAGCTGATGATAGTGATCATGAAACTTCGGATCAAGTCACTACCAAACCTCGTAGGTCGACAAGGATGTGTACTGCTTCAGAGTGGTGCGGTAATCCTGTCTTGGAGGTCATGTTGCTAGACAACTATGAACCTACGAGCGATGGAGAAGTGATGGTGGGCCCGGATTCCGACGAATGGCTCGAGGCCATAAAATCCGAGAGAGGATCCATGTATGAAAACAAAGTATGGACTTTGGAAGAACTACTCGATGGTCGTAAGGCTGTTGAGTACAGATGGATTTTAAAAGGAAGACGGACAATGATGGTAACTGTCACCATTAAGAAAGCTCGACTTGTCACTAAGATGTTTTCGGACAAGTTCAAGGAGTTGACTACGATGAGACTTTCTCACTCGTAGAGATGCTAAGAGTCTGTTGGAATTATATTAGCAGTTGCTGCATTATTTATGAAATCTTGCAGATAGGATGTCAAAACACTATTTCCTCGACAATTTTCTTGAGGAAAGGTTGTATGTGATACAACCAGAAGGTTTCGTCAATCCTGAAAGATGCTAACAAGTATGCAAAGCTCCAGTAATCCCTCTAAGGACTGGAGTAAGCATCTCAAAGATGGAATATACGCTTTGCTAAGATGATCAAAGATTTTGGGTTTATACAAAGTTTATAAGAAACTTGTATTTCCAAAGAAGTGAGTGGGAGCACTATAGAATTTCTGATGAGTATATGTTGTTAACATATTGTTGATTGGAAATGCTGTAGAATTTCTGGAAAGCATATAGGGTTATTTGAAAAGTGTTTTTCAGTGGACAACCTGGACTAAGCTACTTGAACATTGAGCATCTAGATCTATAAGGATAGATCAAAAACGCTTAATAGTACTTTCAAATGAATACATGTCGTGACAAGATTTTGAAGGAGTTCAAAATAGATCAGCAAAAAAGGAGTTCTTGGTTGTGTTATAAGGTGTGAGTATTGAGTAAGACTCAAGACCTGACCACGTCAGAAGAGAGAGAAAGGACGAAGGTCGTCCCCTATGCTTTAGACGTAGGCTCTACAGTATGCTATGCCGAGTACCGCACCTGAAGTGTGCCTTGCCATAAGTCAGTCAAGGGGTACAAGAGTGATCCAGGAATGGATCACATGATAGCGGTCAAACTTAACCTTAGTAACTAGTGGACTCAGGAATTTTCTCGATTATGGAGGTGGTAAAAGAGTTCGTTGTAAAGGGTTACGCCGATGCAAACTTTGACACTAATCTGGATGACTCTGAGTAGTAGACCGGATTCGTATAGTCGAGCAGTTATTTGGAATAGTTCCAAATAGCGCGTGGTAGCCGCATCTAGGAGATGACATATAGATTTGTAAAGCACACACGAATCTGAAGGATTTAGACCCGTTGACTAATAACCTCTCTCACAAGCGAGATATGATCAAACCCAATGGGTGTTGGATTCATTGCAATCACATAATGATGTGAACTAGATTATTGACTCTAGTGCAAGTGGGAGACTATTGGAAATATGCCCTAGAGGCAATAATAAAATGGTTATTATTATATTTCCTTGTTCATGATAATTGTTTATTGTTCATGCTATAATTGTATTAACTGGAAACCGTAATACATGTGTGAGTACATAGACCACAACATGTCCCTAGTGAGCCTCTAGTTGACTAGCTCGTTGATCAATAGATGGTTATGGTTTCCTGACCATGGACATAGGATGTCATTGATAACGGGATCACATCATTAGGAGAATGATGTGATGGACAAGACCCAATTCTAAGCATAGCACAAGATCATATAGTTCGTTTGCTAAGAGCTTTTCTAATGTCAAGTATCATTTCCTTAGACCATGAAATTGTGCAACTCCCGGATACCGTAGGAATACTTTGGGTGTACCTAACGTCACAACGTAACTGGATGGTTGTAAAGGTGCACTACAGGTATTTTCGAAAGTGTCTGTTGGGTTGGCACAAATCGAGACTGGGGTTTGTCACTCCATATGACGGAGAGGTATCTCTGGGCCCACTCACTAATGCATCATCATAATGAGCTCAATGTGACTAAGTAGTTAGTCACGGGATCATGCATTACGGAACGAGTAAAGAGACTTGCCTGTAACGAGATTGAACAAGGTATAGGGATACCGCCGATCGAATCTCGGGAAAGTAACATACCAATGGACAAAGTGAATTGTATACGGTATTGATTGAATTCTCGACATCGTGGTTCATCCGATGAGATCATCGTGGAACATGTGGGAGCCAACATGGGTATCTAGATCCCGCTGTTGGATATTGGCCGGAGTATGTCTCGGTCATGTCTGCATGGTTCCCGAACCCGTAGGGTCTACTCACATAAGGTTCGGTGACGCTAGAGTTGTTATGGGAAATAGTATGTGGTTACCGAAGGTAGTTCAGAGTCCCGGATGTGATCCCAGACATCACCAGGAGATCCGGAATGGTCCGGCGGTGAAGATCGATATATTGGACGAAGGGTATTGGAGTCCGAAAGTGTTCCGGGGGTACCAGGCTATGGCCAGCATGACCGAAAGGTGTTTCGGGAGCCCCAACAAGTGTTGGAGGGCCTTATGGGCCAAAGGGGAAGGGGAAAATCAGCCCACTAAGGGGTGGTGCGCCCCCCCACACCCTTTCCCACGTTATTTGGGGAGGTGGGGTGCCTCCACCTAGCTTGGGAGGCAATCCTCCACCTGCTTGGCTTGGGGGGCAAGTCTCCCTAGGATTTTCCCTAGGGAGATCCAATCTGCTTGGCCGCCCCCCCCCCCTAGGGGAAACCCTAGGGCGCCTCCCCCTCTCCCCTTGCCCCTATATATAATGGATGGGTGGAAGGGCAGCTGCACCTCTCACCTGGCGCAGCCCTCTCCCTCCTCCAACACCTCCTCCTCCTCCGTAGTGCTTGGCGAAGCTCTGCTGGAGAACCATGAGCTCCACCACCACCACGCCGTCGTGCTGTCGGAGTTATCCCTCAACTTCTCCTCTCCCCTTGCTGGATCAAGAAGGAGGAGACGTCCCCGGGTTGTACGTGTGTTGAACGCGGAGGCGCCGTCCGATCGGTGCTAGATCAGATATCCCGCGATTTGAATCGCCGCGAGTACGACTCCATCAACCGCGTTCTTGTAACGCTTCCGCTTAGCAATCTTCAAGGGTATGAAGATGCTCATCCTCTCCCTCTCTTGTTGCTAGAATCTCCCTAGATTGATCTTGGTGATGCGTAGAAAATTTTGAATTTCTGCTACGTTACCCAACAGTGGCACCATGAGCTAGGTCTATTGCGTAGATTCTATGCACGAGTAGAACACAAGTAGTTGTGAGCATTGGTTTGTTCAATTTGCTTACCATTACTAGTCCTATCTTATTTTGGCGGTATTGTGGGATGAAGCGGCCCGGACCGACCTTACACGTACGCTTACGTGAGACAGGTTCCACCGACTGACATGCACTTGTTGCATAAAGGTGGCTAGCGGGTGCCAGTCTCTCCCACTTTAGTCGGATCAGATTCGATGAAAAGGGTCCTTATGAAGGGTAAATAGCAATTGGCATATCATTTTGTGGTTTTGGCGTAGGTAAGAAATGTTCTTGCTAGAAACCTATAGCAGCCACATAAAAAACTTGCAACAACCATTAGAGGACATCTAACTTGTTCTTGCAGCATATGTCGTGTGATGTGATATGGCCAAAGGATGTGATGAATGAAATATATGTGATGTATGAGATTGATCATGTTCTTGTAATAGGAATCACGACTTGCATGTCGATGAGTATGACAACCGACAGGAGCCATAGGAGTTTTCTTATTTATTGTATGACCTGCGTGTCAATTGATAACGCCATGTAATTACTTTACTTTATTGCTAACCGTTAGCCATAGTAGTAGAAGTAATAGTTGGCGAGACAACTTCATGAAGACACGATGATGGAGATCACGATGATAGAGATCATGGTGTCATGCCGGTGACGAAGGTGATCATGCCATGCCTCAAGATGGAGATCAAAGGCGCAAGATGATATTGGCCATATCATATCACTTTATGATTTACATGTGATGTTTGTTATATTTACATATTATTTGCTTAGAACGACGGTATCATAAATAAGATGACCCCTCATTAAAATTTCAAGAAAGTGTTCCCCCTAACTATGCACCGTTGCGAAAGTTCATTGTTTCGAAACTAGAGGGATGTCTATCTAAGTGGGAGTTCATTAAATATCTAGATGAACTTAATTATCATGAACATAGTCAAAAGGTCTTTGCAAATTATGTCGTAGCTTATGCTTTAGTTCTACTGTTTAAGATATGTTCCTAGAGAAAATTTTAGTTGAAAGTTGATAGTAGCAATTATGCGGACTGGGTCCATAAACTGAGGATTATCCTCATTGCTGCGCAGAAGGCTTATGTCCTTAATGCACTGCTCGGTGTGCTGAACCTCGAGCATCGTCTGTGGATGTTGCGAACATCTGACAAACATGTTTTGATACTGCTCAGTTTTCGTCTGCGTGACCAGAAGAGCAGAGGATAGCAAATTGGGAATATGGTGGAGTGGAGAAAGATCCACATGTAGCGACGTGGCATATGGGGCAATAGAACAAGGGTATGGTTCGAAAAGAGGTAGCATACCTGAGCATCGGCGGGAAGTGGCTTCGCACATGGTCGTTGTCCTCCGCACACACTATGGCAGCAAGCTTGGGGACGGAGGCCATCCCGCACGGGCGCTTGGTCTGAGAGGACGTCCTTGTCGACAGTGCGTGACCTCGCTCGCCGACGACGAGTGCGTCAACACTGCACGTCCTTTTCTTCCCCGGCGGATCTGTGACCACCGGTGAGGAGGGAGAGAGAGGCCGTATTTTTAGATCTGAAGAGAGGGTGATAGTGTGAGAATCAAGTGGGCAGCCCTTAGCAAGAAAGCGCTGAAGCTCCAACCTATATATCTTTTTTATACTGCTCTAAATGATGTGCCACTGCAAGAGCTGCCTATATTAATTCACCATGCTCTAAAAAGGTGGACCAGCTTTTGCTATAGTATACTACATTTTACTAGGTTAGTAGGTGACCTTGCTCTTGGCTCTTCTCCTCTTCTGGACGTCGAACAATAATGATGGTACTACAGTAGTACTTCTGGCAATCTGACACCAAATGAACTACTGCACGTCCACCGCTTGTAAGCAAAAGTTTCTCCTCGTGCTACGAGCCACTGCTCATGCATTGGCGAGGGAGAAGGCGTAGTAAGAAAGCTTCTCGTCGAGTTGACAGGACACATCAAAGTTATTTAGTACTCTCTTCAAAAAGGGCCGACCATGTCCATGGCTACCATCCTGTGCTCTGTCATTAAGTACGTGCACTATTCACGTGCCATCGAGGAGAAAAAATATTGCATAGTACTAGGTGCCATCAAAGTGCAGGACTCACTTACGCACTGCATATCTCTATTTTCTTGCATGACACGTCCACCTTCATGCTAGATGTCTCGTGTGTCGGCAAAAGGATGAACAAAGCTCATGTCCTAAACGAAAGAGTGGAAGAACATAGATTCCCAACGATCGAGAAGGAGCAACAAACCTCGCGGTGGAGCGTCTGCACTCATAATATTTTATATTATTCAGTGATATAAAATCAACCAAATCTGTCCATGTTCCTATACCATTCTATAGTATGAGAATAACTTTGAATGTAAGCCAATGATTCACTCTATCCAATGGTCATAGTTGAAAAATCCAAAAAAACAAGCATTGGATCAACTCTTTTAGCACTCAGATTGTTGTCGCCTGCCCACCTAGCCCACCTATATATCCGCTCACGTGTGATGACCACAGAAGCTATCCACTCAGATTGTATGTTAAAAAAATAAAGGTCGATAACTAATGCGGCACCTCGGGCCAACGCAGCCAGATCACATTTTGCACGAGAAATTACACACCATGTTTCGCTGACATGTGGTCCCGTTCCAACATGTCAGTGAGACGATGGCGAGTCCTTTTGTACAATTTCCTAACGGACGTCTATGTAGGCCGGGGTGCCTCTTCGTGTACCGTGGCAACCGTCCACCGCCTCTTCGCCTTTCGCTCTCAATTTGGAACTGTTGTCGCACGCTCTTCCTCCCTCCTCCATTTGCCTTCACCCTTCCTTCTGCCATTGTTCGATCATCTTCTCCATGGAGGGAACAGGCCGGAAATGACCCCGTTATTCTTGCCCTGATCTGAAAGATGACGTGGTGGAGGAATTCATTGATCGATGCGACGTCATCACCTCGACTAGCATGGCAGGTTCATTCAAGACCATTCTCGACTCAACTAATAACATCATTACAAGGAACCCAAGGGTCTAGGAGCGGTTTGATCTCCTCTATCCTCTTCGTCGTGACCATGCTGCCTGGCGCACAGATGACGGAGGCCTCGCCTTGTGCAAGTTGATGCCGCTTGATAATGATACATGTGACGTTAAGATGCCATCGCTTGAGGGTAAGGCTTGGGTAGGCGCAAATGGAGATTGGGTTGTTTATATTTGATCCAACTGCGAGTGGGAACTTGTGAATGTGTACACTCGTCACTGGGTTCCACTTCCAAAAATCTCAGACTGCCCAGAGGTTGAGCACACCGGTATTCTACGCACATTCAAATACGATCATGGTGACTGTCGTATGTGGAAGATAGCAATTTGTCGAGTTCCCAACCGCTCTTGGGATTACACGAACTATGAAGTTGTTGCTATCTTCGACAAGCTTGTTGTCATCCTTACTTCCATGACTTGATGGAAATTGCTCAAAAATCAATTTCTATACATAGTTGAGTATTGTGATGCAATTCAATACAAGGGTCTTGTGTTTTCTGCCACCACTCATGGCATTGTTTTTGCATGGGATCCTTATGCTTTCGGTACGTTTGTCTTCCACCATAATTATAATTGTTTCATCCGCATGCATGTGGGTTAGCTAGTTTCCGTTTACTAATTAACCTTCTTGTGTTTCCAAGGTCCTGCGAACATTCCACCACCTATACTTGAAATCTTTAATAACCAAGGGGGAGATGACGAAGGTGATGATCACGAGCATGAGGACCCATATACTCACTGGCGCCTGGCAACTTACTCCGATGGATCACCTCTTCTTGTCTGTGTACAGGGCACTACTAATGATACTAAGGAAGCAGGTGTTGTCTCGCATGGTCGCACTCTCCAGACCTATTCCAACATCCATTGCAGGGTATTCGGGATGGATACTAGTGTGCTAGAGCTAACACCTTCTCACTGGTTCAGTATTGATAGTCTTGAAGGAAACCCGCTCTTCCTTGGACAAAACTATCCAATGTTGGTGAAAGGCGATCCAGCTACCGTTGACACAACATTACTACTATTTATGACAAGCAACTGTATCTATACCTCGGACATTTCTCTTCTTCCCTACCGTGACCTTCACAATATGCGTCCTGACATAGGCCGCTTCAGCCTGGATGATTAGTCCTGCGTCGGTCTCGAGATTGACAGTAGCTGGCCCTTCCCAGAGAATCACTTCTGGTTTAAAGCAAGCGTTTCCAACGCCGATGAGTGGTTGAGCTGAAGTTCATTTCATTCCTTGTTATTTGTTGTGTGATGAAGACTTTAGTATTTATAATGTATCCTCGTTGTCATTGTGGGTTGACGACCTGTCGTACGTAATAAAATGATATGCCTGTGATAAACTTACTAAATTTATGAATGGATTTCGAGTCGCTTCTCTGAGTGGGTGCTACAATGAGACAAAAAAATATTTTCCGAATACATAATTGTACGTGCATTGCAACAGGTTCTCGGATGAGGCCAATCAACACTAGTACTACTATTTGTACTAGCTTCACATGCTTTGCGCGTTGGGCGGGTGTTCTTATAGTAGCTATGAATCCCATCATCCTAGGTCCTCGGATGAGTCCAGTAGAAATTGCATTCTGATGTTTGGGTTCAAACTTTCAAAACTGTTGCACTATCTCTATGTCTATGTATACGTAATACAACAAGTTTTAAACTTGAGACTAGCCACCCACCCTCACAAAGAACACTTTTTAACCTAGCACAGACTCCAAGAAATTTGGCCATAGTGTGAGGTGGGCCATATGTTAATGTGTTCGCTGTACGTAATCAGCACCTCGAATCCTCGACACTAGATATAGTAGGGTGGCATGGGCCAGAACAAGCATTCACGTCTAGGAGTATGGCACATGCCACCAGCATGACTTCCATCTGACACCATACTTCTTGGACTCCGTGCTACAGCTATCTCTTCAACCTCGTCGTTTCTCTAACTCAGCCATCGCGCGACGAGCGAGGTGGGGGTTTGTCGATAGTCGATTTACTCAATTGCAGTCCCACTTGTAAGGACAACTCCAACGCACGACCCCAAACGGACCTCCGTTTTGCATAGATTCTGTCCATTTGGGTAGGGCAATGGGGTCGTGTCTGGGTCATTTCTCGGATGTGGTGGCCGTGCGCCCAACGCGCGGACGCATCCCGGCCGCGTACATTTTTCTTTGCAAACACATCTCTTTTTCATCATTGATTTTTGGTAGATGGAAATACATCACTAAAATTTGACTAGAAAAGCAAGACCAAAGAAAACAAGAACCACAAGAATACATTTAAGAAGATATCCATCTTCCATAACTGCTCTTGTAAGTTGGATTAGTGCCTTCCCGATGCATTCATTGTTGATCTGCGGAGGCTCGATCTTGCTTCTTCTTCTTCTTCGAGTGTAAAGAAGTAGACGTTGCTTCCTCGCATCTAGTCTCATGTCTAGCCTCTATTCTATCAACAAGTGCACTAGTCTCATCTCTAGCCTCTATGCTAGCTAAAAGTGCTAGAACATCTACTAAATTGCGCTCTATCAATATATCGATGTACTCTTCTTCCCAATACCAAAACTTGCCTCCATTCTACACAATAAAATTTTAAGTTAGCACAAATAGTCTAATCCGAGAGCACAACCAAAGATTTGGACGAGTTCTTCCTCCTTTTGCCCACACGTGGGACATCCAGCATCCAGGTCGTGTCATGCAAGAAAATGAAGTGGTAGTTGAAGCCACGTGATATGCATCTTGGGTTAAACTGTAAATAGAGTCTTACTACTCTTGAGTAACTCCAAAAGTGGCCACCGAAGGTCCTTATTAGATTTGTTTTTCATCACTAGCACGTCGAAGTGAAAGATGTGCAGGTTCAAGGGGTCCTCTTGCGTTTTCACTGACACGTGGGACCGCATATGAGCAAACAGACGATGGGCTCCGCACGTGTGCTAGCTGGCTGAGAAGAGAGATAGAGGAGGGCTGAGCATGGACTCCAGGAAATTTGTTCTACATAACCAACACCTCGATATAGGCTCGATATAGTTGGGTGGCATGGGCCATAACTAGCATTCACGTCCAGTAGTACGGCACACGCCACCCACACGAGTCCCATCCGACACCAATTTTCTTGGAGTCCGTGCTATAGCCATCTCTTCTCCCTCCTGTTTACTCAGCCATCGCATGCTGGGTGGAGTGGGGGTTTGCCGATAGTCGGTTTGCTCAACTGCGGTACACATTCCCCCTTGAGCAGCGTGTCGGACCAACCGTGTGGGGGTGCAACGCGAACACGACAGGCTTTTCCTTTTGAACTTGTAACTTGTAAAATTTGGTTCTGCTCCATGGCGCGACCGATAGATAGGAATAACGATTTTCCCTGGAGTAATGAGAAGTTTAGTTCTGGCGCGGTTCATGCATGGAGTCTATACGAAAATTATGAAGTTGATGTGAAAGGTAATATAATTACCAGTAGTACCATATACTACTACATGGATTTGACGGAAAGATAAAGATACATACGGATCCATCAACGACATCCTCACGCCCTAGTGCACCGGGTCACCAACCAATGTGTGAGGAGCAGCGGCGTTGGCGGTGAGCTCAACGTAATTCTGAACAATGTCGTCCAAGGTTGCCCTGTGGTCCAAGAAGGCCAGCGTCCTATCGTCCTGCTCTTGCTTGTAGTAGTCCTTGTGGACGATTTGCACGTAGACGTGGGTGATTATGTCGATTGTGTCTTGCTGTGCCAGGCGCTGCGCGACGAGCGCGACCTCGAGGTGGACATTCTCCGGCGCGACGGCGGGCAGTCGCAGGGCCACTAGTGGATCGAAGAGGTTGTCACCATAGAGGCTGTTGCGGGTGGCGGGAATCGCAGAGCCTGGGCGCATGGGCTGGAGGCGTACATCATGGTGATCCGCAAGCTTCTTGACGACAGTGAACTTGTCAAGGAAGCCGACAAGGACCTCGTCGAACAAGAAGACGAAGATGTCGTCCAAGCGGCCCCTCGCCCTGGCGGCCTCAAGCACTACCTGGAGACGTTCCTCGGTGCCGGGCCGCAGGCCGACGTCATGGACCATCTGGCACAGCCGGCTGATGCTCGCGCTCATCGCCTCCATGGGTCTAGATTCTAGTCAACTGATCTTGCGATTGGAGTGATCACTCTTGCCCTTGGTTAGGGTGCATAGGTGCATAGGATTTCGTAGATTGGACTGGCGGGGAGCTTTTATATGAGAAGTGCAGACTACATTGAATTCACGTGCGTGTTGGCCATCTACTCCTCGGCCCTCTACTGCACTTGCCTTTGGTTGTATGACAGGTGGGGCCAGCCACCCGTTGGGACCACCTGTCATACACCCAAAGGCAGGTGCAGTAGGTCAATGAAGTTGCGTCCCCCTCTGTGCCGGTGCAGTATAGTCATCTCACCGGACCTCTAGTTGGGGCCAAACGAGAGAACTTTGATGTTTACTAGTTTATTGGTCCCCTTTGCATTTTGCACCAAGTTTTGACCCTTGATTTAACTAATAAAAAATTATTGCATGTAACAAAAAATGTTGTGTAAGTCACCTTACGAAAACGAAATAATCCTAAAACACTTAGGCACGGTACATTAACTCCCTCTTCGTTTCCTATTTCGTGACATATCAACCAATGAGAGATGTGGGTCGTGCATGCTTTCAATGACTTGAGACTACCAAACATGGCATGTAGTGGTTTGTTCATTGCATGTAATCCTATTAATTAGCAAAAAGACATTAAGTTCTCTCGCCGATAGGAATAAAACAATACACCATGTATTTATTTACAGAGGGAGTACTACATTTTTGTGACATGCATTACTAGATATTGCTAGTCAAATACTAAATCCAAATGGATGTGGTAGTACTACTAAATCCATATGGTGGTGCTAGTACTGGTTGTAGTATTACCAATGTAGTAGCACTGTACTACACGTTGGTCAAATTATTACGTGCTGCTCCTCACAGTGAAGTGACAAGACCCTGCGCCGAAGATGACACCTGAGTATAGGCGTCGTGTTCGGCATACCATAGTCAGCCTCACCGTCTGCAGTCACTATCATCATGGCCGTAGAGCTAGCCTTCTTACAACTAGCCGTGTTCGACATAATTACCCATCCATAGATGCCCGTGCATTGCATGGAACACCAAGATTGGGGGTGTACGGCGCCGGTAGCGGCCATCACGCCAAATTTTTCCATGGCCTTCTAGATGTGGTGTGGAGGAGATAAGGTTGATTGTGAGAGACAATGAGTTGTTTGTAAATAGGGAACAAGTGCGGGCATCTTTTTGCAAAACTGGAGAAGTTTGGTTTGTATGCGTCAGATCTAGATCCGACGGCTATTTGTGAAAGATGGCAGGCACAATATCATCACCAACTCAGGACCCCTTTGATTCGCAGGATTTTGAAAACGCAGGAATAGGACACGGAAATATTATAAGTTTGAAACTGAAATTACAAATGTTAGGAGTAATGCTGCACCTACAAAGAGGGAATTACTAGGAAGTTTACGTAAGAACTTTCGTTACATTAGGTGGATGCAGCATTATCTTACAAACTAAAATCCACCGCCCTAACAAGTCACTAATGGGCAAATGAACTTTCGAGTCTCTGGCCACTTGATGTTTCAAAAACAAATTGAGCTTCTGTGGAGACTTTGTCATTTAGGCTTAGACGCTTGCGATGATCAGCACACCATTCATTGTTGCGCCAGAGAACAACAAACCCCATTACCTTTAGAACACTTGCCTCCAGAACAAAGAACCTGGCCAATTTAATCTCAGATGTGCTGCCTCGGTAGTCGATCAAATCAATTTCTGTAAGATGGAGATCAAGGCATTCGATGAGATTGTTATAGTGCAGCATATTTTCACTTTTGGGTCTTTTTTTATCTGCAAAAGAAGAGAACATATTAGAGCAACTAGCTGTATAAGATTGTCGTGTCATCAAGAGCTACCAATATAATTCGCTCATACGATAGGCTTGGCTGGCTAGTGATATTTTTTCACTCTCTCTCTCTCTCTCTTTCTCTTTCCTCTCATTAACCTAGGAGCACGTGAAGAGCTTGGGAATTTGTTGCCTTCCACTATGTGGTCCATGCCATATTTCTCAAAAGTATGCCACATAATATGCATCAATGTCAAATCAAAAGATTTTAGCGCCGCTCTTGCGATGTGAGAGAGTTGGCACCGCTGTGCACACAGACCCACATGTATAAAAAAATCAATCAAACCAACTACACCAGCCTCTCACTCTCCCAAGCAAGTGTTTTATTATTGTCTTAGTCCTCTCTCTCTCTCTCCTACGCAAGTGTTTTTTCATTGTGTGAGTTAATTTGGCACCGGAGCAAAGTAGGTGATCCAGATTGGGGCACGAGGTGAGCAATGGAGGGGCATCAATGCCAAATGCATCACAAGTGAATTTGGCATGTGTTTTGGCCTACATAGTGGAGGGCCTACTGGGTGTGCGTGAGTGCATCCTTCTGTGCATGCCGCCGCGCAGTGGTGAATTGTGCGCGAGTGTGTCCTTCAGGTGGAAGAAGTGTGTCCTCAATGCGCCCTCAATTTACTATCGTGCGGGGTGCTACACCGAGTGGTTTCAACTTTGTTTACTTCTCCGCGTGTCAGATGGGCCTCTAGTTTACTTATTTTCACCCACTGCCACATGGGCCAGCACACGAAGATAGAGAACACAAACTGACAATGGAAATCATGTGTGTGTCTTATGCAAACATATCACACATGCATCTTCGACAATGGAAATAAGGTGAGGAGATAGTGTGTGGTTGTTTGCACCCGAGAGAGAAAGACCCCTAGAACATGGCCGAGAGGGTTCTGATAAACAAGGAAGAGAGGTCGAGAGAGAAGTATGGAGAAAATGCAGACATGGGGAGGAGAGAGTGTATGTTTGTCATAGAGAGATCCCCTGGAGATCGTGATGGGACTACATGGCTGGGAGATCGAGTGACAAGGTGTGAGCGCGATAGAATATACCCCGAGAGATATCGAGATAAGATGTATGGATGTAAGGAGACAATACATGTGTTTCTGATGGCGAGTGAGAGATAATCATACTTAGGGGGGAGTACGTGCACCTATGATGGAGTGAGGGATTATGGTACTTAGGGGAGTGCGTGTCACATAGAGAGAGAACAAGTGTGGAGAGTGTTGGATGGGTTTATATGTAGCACGAGCGAGACATGTGCATGTGTGAACCAAGAAGATATAAAGTTTGAGAAAGGTAGAGGAGCCCCGATAATGCTGAGTGGTGCATCAGATAGCTGAGAGGGGGAAAGAGATATTCCATCCGCTCGATAATGCAGTGCATGTAATTTTTATAGAAGTCAAACTTTGGAAACTTTGATGAGGTTTATGAAAATGTTATTTATATCTACAATACCAAAGATACATCATACGAAACTACATCTCATGCTGAATCTAATGGTATATGTTTGCCGTTCTAGATGTAAATGTTTTTCTCCACGTACATGGTCAAACTTTGTGATGTTTGACTTTTCAATAAATCTATATGCTATGGACCGAAGAGAGTGCCTAAGTTGAGAGAGATCAAGTGCGTGTGAAGGAGAATGAGTGAGTGTGCAAAATGAGTATGTGTGTGAAAGAGAAAGTGACAACAAATGATAAATTAGAAAGAGTGTGTGTTTTTCTCGTTTCTTATGCAAACATATCATGCATGCATCTCCGAGATAGAAAAGCGAGGTGAGGAGATGCACGAAGATAGCTAGTGCGTGATTGTTTGCAACAGAGAGAGAGACACCCCTATAGCACATGTCCAATAGAGGTCTGGCCAACAAGGAACAAAGGTTGAGAGGGACAGATGGAGAACATGGATGCATGGGAAGGGAGAGAGGGTGTGTTTGTGATAGAGAGATCCCCTCGAGATCGTGAGGGGACTATATGGGTGGGAGATCGAGGGAGGTGTGTGCGCGATAGAAAGATGCCTCGAGAGAAATCGAGATAGACCATGCACATGTTTGTGATGGAGACTAAGATTAGCTAGTCATATACATATAGGGGGATTGTGTGTGCCTACAATTGAGTGAGATACCATCATACTTGGCTAGGCATGAGATTGTGTGTGGGTGAGAGAGAGAGAGATGGAGAGAGAACGAGGGAGAGAGATAGAGTTTTAGATGGGTCTATCGAGTGCGAGTGAGATATGCATGTGTATGTGTGACCCAGGTAGATGGAGAGTTTGAGAGAGAGAGAGTGAAGAGCTCTGAGACGACAGAGTGGTGCGTGAGAGAGTTACGGGCAATGAGCCAAGGAATTTATGTGCGTACGATGAGTGCACCCAAGATATTTAGCTTGGACTAGAGAATCATACATAGTGTGCGAGAGAGACCTATAGATGGAGTATATATGCATGCAAACAAGAAAGACCCCCCCACACACACACACAAAGAGAGAGAGAGAGATGGAGAGAGATGGAGAGGGACCAACAAGGTTTGTGTGTTGGATGCGTGCGACAGAATTGAAGATTGTCAGAGAGCGAGAGACAGAGAGAGAGAGAGAGAGAGAGAGAGAGAGCAGGAGTCCGGAAGAGGGGAAGGTCGCGTTTTATGCATCAAAGACTGATATAAACCATGTTTCGATATAAACTTGCATTGAAATATTTAAATTGGAGAACATGTTGTCTACAATCCACACATGAACGGAGATATGCGTATATCAAACAAGTTCATTAATTTGACTTTCAACATGTTCATGGAGTACTATAATACTGTACAACATGCTACTCGATTGAGGTGTTCAATTTTGGATTTAGTTCACTATTTTGACCTGGTGAACGTGTTGTTTCATTGAATCAAGATATTTGATTTTGGGTTTGATTCCCGTTTTTGAGTGGGTCAACTATTTGTCATATAGTAAATCGCTAGCAACGAGCATGTAAAAACACATTACTCCCGAGCATCATCTCTCCATCTAAAAAAGAAGTGGCAAGCTAATATTTCAAAATTTGATTCGAATCGACTTGGTAAGGTAGATGTGGATGCTTGTTCTCCCAAAATTTGAACGAACCGTTAAACACCCTCTGCTCGGTGGAATTCCCCCGAGCAACTAAATGGGAGACGCGAAATTACTAGCCTATGTGGGACACAGATCAATTGGCCCGTTTTACATCGAGGGTAGGTTCGTAACTTCATCCAAGTGCGCCTTCTCCTCGGCCGAAATGACATGTGCCGAATAAGTCATAAACCATGGTTGGCAAAACACCCTGTCCTCGCCCGAAATAGCTCGTGCCCACTATTTCAAAACATGCTCTCCTCGCCCGAAATCGCTCGCGCCCACTTTATTTCAAAACACACCCTCTGTCAGTGTCAAAACCGGTGGATCTAGGGTAGGGGGTCCCGATATGTGCGTCTTAGGCTGATGGTAACAGGAAGCAAAGGACACAATGTTTACCCAGGTTCGGGCCCTCTCGATGGAGGTAAAACCCTACTTCCTGCTTGATTAATATTGAAGATATGAGTAGTACAAGAGTAGATCTACCACGAGATCATAGAGGCTAAACCCTAAGAGCTAGCCTATGATGGTATGATTGTAATTGTGATCGGCCTTCTAAGGACCAACCTCTCTGGTTTATATAGACACTGGAGAGGGCTAGGGTTTACATGGAGTCGGTTACAAAGAAGGAAATATAATATCCGGATCACCAAGCTTGTCTTCCACGCAAAGGAGGGTCCCATCCGGACACGGGCCGAAGTCTTGAGTCCTGTATCTTCACGCTTCAATAGTCCGGACGATGTATATAGTCCGGCTGTCCGGATACCCCCTAATCCAGGACTCCCTCAGTAGCCCCTGAACCAGTCTTCAATGACGATGAGTCCGGAGCGCAGTCTTGTCTTCGGCATTGCAAGGTGGGTTCCTCCTTCCAAATACTCCAAGGCTATTATCGAACACGTAGACCGTGTCCGGATCTACAAGATGATCTTCACACACCGCTATAGAGAGAACGATATTTCAAAAACGTACCCTGCTGATAACTTTTTAGACAGTGTGACATGTCATCAGGGTCGGGTCGTTTTCCCACGTCCAGCCTCAGCGTATATTGCGAGGCGGTTTCCTTGGCACGTCTTGTCGAAGCAAAAGATCATGTCCCCTTATTACGGGATTCTCTTCAATACGGGTGTGGGTAATCCAACCGCACCGCTAATCGCGGCGAGTGGGAGGTGAGCGGGTTCCACCAGGCAAGTGGGGAGGCGCAAAAAGCTTTTACCATCTCTTATAAAGAGATAAGGTCTCTTCCTCTTTACCCACGTCTTCTCCTTCTGCTAACTCATTCCCCTCTGCTCGAGCCCTAACGCCCAAGCATTCTTCTTTTCCATCGAAGAGAGGTTTCCCAAAGATGTCCGGATCCGTAGCAGGAGGCAAATGGATGGCCTCTACCGTCCGGGAGAAGGATGTCAAGAAGCTCTGGGAAGCCGGGTATTTGGCCAAGAAGATTGGCCACCGTATTCCACCGGCGGTACAGGTTGTCCCCACTCTAGAGCCTTGCGAGAGAGTCGTGTTCCTTCCCCATTTTGTCCGTGGGCTCGGGCTTCCCCTCCATCCATTCGTTCGTGGAGTCATGTATTACTATGGATTGATTTTCATGATCTTTCCCCCAACTCTTTTCTCAATATCTCGACGTTCATCGTCGTGTGTGAGGCCTTTCTCCGGATTCCGCCTCACTTCGGCCTATGGCTAAAGATTTTCAATGTGAAGCCCAAGGTGGTGAGCAGCGAACACACTGAGTGAGGCGGCGCCATGATGAGCAAGATGCCCAAGGTCGTTTGGCCGAAGGGCACCTTCAACGACTCCGTCAAGGAGTGGCAGCAGCAGTGGTTTTATATCACCGAACCACGCGGCAAAAAGTGGGTTGCATCTCCCGAGTTCAGATCTGAAGCCCCATTGCGGCTCACATCCTGGCCCAAGAAGGGCCCAAACTGGACCTTGTCCGATGAGCTGTCACTGCTCCAGACGCACGTTCAAAGCGTGGTTAACAAGGGCGTCAAACTTGTCAACGTAGTCCAGGTGATGCTAGTTCGCCTGGTTCTCCCTTGCCAGCGTCGAGCCTGCACTTTGTGGGAGTTCGACCCAACCGAGCACCAAACCCTCCGGGAGCTCTATGACTCCTCCCACAAGGATATTTGGAAGGTGCTCTTCAAGTCCAGCAAATTGTGGCCGGACTCCACCGAGGACCGGGGGTATCAATTATCCCATTCTGCGAGCCCAGTAAGTTACAGCCATGCCCTGTCCTTCCATGCTTCAGTTGGCATGTCATGATGGAGACATTTTAATCGTGTTTCATCGTGATCTCAGGGATGGATTAAGAAGGTGGACCGGACGCATTGTCCGGCCCCGCTGCCGGAGGAACCGGCCGGACATCTTCTAACGAAGATGCTGGTCCCCGCACCTTACGAGGCGCCAAAGAAGGAGGACTCCAAAAAGGTCAAGAAAACCCGGAGTGGCCTCCGTCGCCGCGATACTTCGGATGCCAAATCCGAAGACTCCAGCGACGCTCCTTCTTCCGAAGATGAAGAGGAGGAAGTAGAGGAGGACGAGCCTCACTCTATAAGTGGGAAGAAGCGCGCGGCTTCCCCATCCCTGGAGGCCCAATCGCCCAAGAGGGGGAGAGGTTCCCATCCAGAGGCATCCACCCCGGCCGCCGATAACGGCCCAGAGTGGGATCCCAGAGCCTAGCTCCTGGAAAAATCGTAAGTAACCAAATTCCGAATGCGCCTATGCATTCAGGGTCATCTGAGTATAGTAGTTTTAACTGTCGCCACATCTCGTACAGCCCGGCGAGATCTCCTGCCGGACAGTCCTCATCTGAGGATTCGTTGAGCTCGGATGCTGTGGAGAGCGAGACACCTCCGGAGGCACTTTTTCCAGAGTCCAGGCGCGACACCAAGGTGTCGTCTCGAAGAGACCCAGAGCCGGATAAGGTCCTGGAGGCCTCTAAGGCCCCAGGATCGGGCGAGTGGCCACCCTTCATGGAGGGAGGTTTGCCTACTTCATCGGCAGCTTCTGTCTACGCAGAGCTGTCAGGCAGTCTATCAACAGCGTTAAAGAATGCGCCTATCGTCGATGAACATCGGACCCTCATGGGTGCGGTGGTTGGAAAGATTAAGTCAGCCGAAAGCGGGCTGAATGAGTCCTGCCTTGGCCTTATAAAGGCTTTTGAGGTATGGTTTCTAAGAAAACTTTGAGGAATCATCATAATATGAGTAGTAGCCCCTGATACACTGTCCGACGAAAGATAGAGAGCCGGGCAGGGGATCAACTCCT
This sequence comes from Triticum aestivum, assembly GCF_018294505.1. Lineage (NCBI taxonomy): Eukaryota > Viridiplantae > Streptophyta > Magnoliopsida > Poales > Poaceae > Triticum > Triticum aestivum. The sequence continues at coordinate 562,574,929 of NC_057798.1, forward strand.
CTTTTCGTGTGAACCCTTGTTAATGACGTGTACCTCTTTGTTTCAAAATAGGCGTCTGTGGAGAAGACGGCCGCTCATCAGGCGAAAGTGTCCGAACTGAAGCAGAGCCTGGAACGGGCTGAGGAAGAACTTGGCCGTGTGAGGAAGCAATTAGAGGAGAAGCAAGGTATGTTTAAACATTGTCTTGCATTAGGCACTAATAAGTAATTGTGCCTATTGAAAATTATTTGTGCTGTACGCCCTAGGAGCGAGTGCCGAATATGAGGCGCTGAAGAAGGTTGTGGCTGATGCCAACGAGAAGGCTGCCGCCGAACAGGCGCTTCGTGAAAAACATGAGGCCAGGGTCATTACAGCTGAACGAGAGCTCCAGGAGGCTGTGACGAAAAGCGAGAGCTTGGAGCAGAGTCTAGTAGGGAAAGAATCCGAACTTGCCCAAGCTCTCCAAGCCACGGAAGATGCTCAGGAACAAGCCCGAGGTGCTGTACGGGACATTCAAGAGTCCCAGAAAGTTACGGCTGGTAAGGCCTGTTGTATTCGTGGCCATAATTACATTATAATGGGGAGAACTCTAAGCGGCAAACTGAATTCTTTGATTTTACAGGGGTGTTTTGTTTGAACATATGTTCTTCCTGTGCGGCTGTTTATTGTATGTAAATTCTGAGAGTTGGCCGGTCGTCGGCTTCCGCCCCCACGTAAAAAATACGGGGGTGTTCAGGATATATCTGAACACTCTTTATCCCATGGTCGGGTCCTTTTAAGGAGGTGTTTCTCACCACGAACCAGGCAATCGGACTATATGGCTTTACTACTCTCACTTAGCCATAGGAATTCGTGTATGGTCGGCACAGCCCCTAGTGTTCGGAAGGCCGAACTAGGGGCTCTATTGGCGCCTGATCGGAAGACCGATCCGTCGCAATCTGCATTGATAGTGGCGTTATGCGGAATAAATCTTTAAGGATTTTGCAACCTCTCGAACAGCTGACCAGCTCTCGCTGCATCATGACAGTCAGTTTTTGGCTTTCTCTACTGAGGTGCTTGTCCGGCAGAACTGGGACACAATCGCGGTAGTTCTCCCAGCGCTACCTTAGCCGACGGAACGGAACGTAAGGTACCAAAACATGGGAGCCGGGCAAACCCAACCAATGACCCAAGACACGATTCGGAGCAGATGCATATAGTGTTATAAGTTCGGGGTGCCGAGCAACCGAGAAGGTGGTCGGACTTTATTGCCATATTATGAAGCCCCTGGCACAACCGGGCGTAACACGAAGTGTGGCTGCCGTTTTGTGGCAAAGAGGCGTCGATGATAAGCGATGGACAGTACGTGTTATTAAAGTCTACGCATTGTCGCAAGATAATATGGCTATGCATATGAGTGTGATTTATGATTATGAAAAGAGATGGTTTTTGGCGGAACCTATGAGGGACGGACTATAGGTGGCTGTTAGTGGATCGAGAGTGTATCCGAACTGCCTTTTGCCTGCATGGTCATGTCCTTGTGTGTCCGGGCCGATTCCACGCCGCCAGTCCTGTTCTGCATCAAAGTTATTTTGTGAAAGCAAATGCTTGGAGGCAGCCAAATGTCCTCTTGTGGTTGGTCTAAAGGTTCCTGATCGGACCCTGGTGACCCCAGCCGCTATACCTCGAAGCAGCGTGGACTGCTCAGTTGGTGTCCGGATAGTTGGCTGTCATATCAAAATTTTGATAGACATGCATGACTTCGGTACTTCGGCAGCTGTATGATTTCCGCTCTAGGGGCGGGGTTCGGCCTTGTACGTGGGCGTGAGTATATCACCGGCGTTGGCCTAATAGTTTACCACGTGGAATCTAGTCAACATGGTTCATCCCGTTAACATACGGTGAGTTACCGTATGAGGGGAATGCACCAATGGCGTGGCATTTTTTGGTTATCTGAGAACAACCGTTAGAGCGGTGGGCCAATGAACTTGTCCTTTGCACCTGACATCTTGTAGAAGGTGTTTATTTGTAGATTCATACCCGCGGGGGCTTTATGTGTTATGGAGCCCCTGGACTACTAGGTCTAGGGGTACGGCAATTGAATTGTTGTGGTTTGTGTGATAGGGGGTGATCGGCCGTACTGTTGTGCTCTTGGGGGGGGTCTCTTGACTAGACGCCTCCCCTCATTGTTTCTGGCACATGACCGGTCGCTTTGTTTTGAGGATCCGGCATTCTCTATTGGTATGCTTTGTCGTCCTTCAAGGAGTACCGTGAATTTCACATGGTTGATCAAGTATGTGGCTCAGGCCGAATAGGCTTGAGCTATTCTTTGTCCGTTGACCGGACTGGGAGTTGCTGGACTTGGCACTAGCTTCCCTAACTTGACGTTTATGACCATTGCGCTGAGGCTTGAGGATGCCTCTTCGTGTATCCTTCTTACTGTCTTGGACCGTAGTGGTGTGTGGACGTCGGGTTGTGTGCCTTTGGTTCTCCTGCTTGGATTGAGGTAGCCAGTTGTGCCATGTAAGCCCTTTGTTAGGGCGGTCGAATCCATACTTTTCGGCGGCCAGAATCTTGGTCCACCTATCCGCTAGCAAATCTTGGTCAGCTTTAAGCTGCTCTTGCTTCCTGTGCAAACTCCTTGCCGTGGCTATGAGCCGTCGCTTGAAGCGAACTTGTTCCACTGGATCTTCGGGCACACCGAATTCGTCATTGTCGAGGCTTACCTCATCTTCGGAGGGGGTGTATAGTTGTCCCTCTCCAAGAATCCCACCGTGGCCAGTCCGGCCTGCTTGAAGGTAGACTGATCAGGGCTGTATTCCTCTTCGGCACCATCCGGATTGCTTTTATCTCTGGGGCCGGTATTGATGTGGCGGGGCTTGGATCGGTGTCGAAGACGCCCATGCTTTGCTTTTTCTCCTGAGGGGTTATCCTCCGCTGCCTCGTCGCCATTGGTTTCCTCCGGAGTGTCCACTATATATATCATATAAAGAGGCAGCTGTCCACCGCCCTGTGAGCGGTGGCTCCTGTGTGTCTCCTGCATCGTCGTCCATACCGTCGATGTCTTCGGAGTCGAAGTTAAGCACGTCGATCAAATCATCGACCGTGGCAATGAAGTGGGTGGTGGGTGGGCAGCGAATTCCTTCGTTGCCTGCTTCCCACTCAAGCCAGACATAGCTCGGCCCAGAGCCTCCTGACAAAGAGAGAGACTTTAATGAGTTCAGCATGTCGCTAAAGGGCGAGTGCTGAAAGATGTCTGCGGCGGTAAACTCCATTACCGGAGCCCAACCTGGATTGGCTGGCTCGGGGGCGTGCGGACCGGAACCAACAACCGGATGCGAGCCCGGGGGCCCGGGGTTATAGGCCTCTACAGAGATGAGACCTGTGTTCGGCTCCACCGCCGATGAGTATGCAGCCTGCGGGACGGGGTCCACCCCTCCGTCTTTAGGCAACACGACATGATCCGGATTTAGATTCGGGGCTACTGCGGGGATGATATCCCGAGCATTGTCCGACAGCAGGTCTAGGCCGACCGTCCGGCGCTCCTGGCACAGGCCCGAATCCGTCGAAGATCGAGTCTCCGCGAATGTCCGCCGTGTAGTTCAAGTTTCCGAACCTGACCTGGTGGCCAGGGGCATAGCTGCCGATCTGCTCTAGATGACCAAGCGAATTGGCCCGCAGTGCGAAGCTGCCGAACACAAACATTTGTCCGGGGAGAAAAGTCTCCCCCTGGACGGTGTTGTTGGCGATTGAAGACGCCATCAAGCCTCAAAGCAACGACACAGAGGAACTCTCAATGAAAGCACCAATGTCGGTGTCAAAACTGGCGGATCTCGCGTAGGGGGTCCCGATCTGTGCGTCTTAGGCTGATGGTAACAGGAAGCAAGGGACACAATGTTTACCCAGGTTCGGGCCCTCTCAACGGAGGTAAACCCCTACTTCCTGCTTGATTAATATTGAAGATATGAGTAGTACAAGAGTAGATCTACCATGAGATCGTAGAGGCTAAACCCTAAGAGCTAGCCTATGATGGTATGATTGTAATTGTGATCGGCCTTCTAAGGACCAACCTCTCCGGTTTATATAGACACCGGAGAGGGCTAGGGTTTACATGGAGTCGGTTACAAAGAAGGAAATATAATATCCGGATCGCCAAGCTTGTCTTCGACGCAAAGGAGGGTCCCATCCGGACACGGGCCGAAGTCTTGAGTCTTGTATCTTCACGCTTCAATAGTCCGGACGATGTATATAGTCCGGCTGTCCGGATACCCCCTAATCCAGGACTCCCTCACCCTCCTCGCCAGAAATCGCTCACGCCCACTATTTGCGGAGAAGCAAAGTTACTCTACTATCCCCGACCCTCAGTACACAGACCCAAGGTGAGAAGCCTAAAGGCAGGGGTAGAACTGTAACTCCCCCCACATTTCAAACAAATGCGTCCATAAGACATGGTTACACTCCCTGCCAATTCCCTCCCCATTCATACCTCGTGGGCGCCAAATCACATTCTCCCCGGAAGCTCCCTTCTCCCGAGCCACGAAACCTCAGCCCCTCCTCCATGGTGCCCCCAGCGCACCAAATTCATAGCCGCCCTCCTCTCTAATGCCGGAGATGCTGTCCATTTGCCGTCGTGCACTGGGCCATGTGCCTCTTACTCCGTGCTGCTGGAGCTGCCTCGATGACGGCCGCATGAATCGTACCGGAGCCGATTCACCCCCGCCGTTGTTCATGGCACTGGAGCGGCTCCATCTTTGGATCGGTGCAAAGCCCCGGCGCTGCTTCCCCGTAGCCGTCGGCCATCGTGACAACTCTGCTTCCGTGTCGTCAGTCGCCACCGCAACCGCGCCGGCCTCACTGACTCAGCAGCTGGAGCTGCCTACTTCACCGTGTCGCCAGATAGGTCGCACGCTCATCTCAAATCACTTTATTTAGGCGCCAGTTGTTTGAATTTTTATTCCGGGCCAATCAATTCCCAATGGGAAGCAGCACCCCTCGAGGCGGCGGAGCTCCTAGGCTGCCATTTGGCTGATGTCTAACGTAAGGGTGCGAGGGTGCAAGTTCACCATGGAAGCAGCACTTAGATGGCTATCTTAGAGTTGCGTGGGTTGAAGGTACTGCCGCCTCCGGATCTGGATGACAGCGAGTCTTTGTGGATTGGCCCGGGGGCGGCGCAACCATGCCAGTGTGGTGGGGCGGGGAGCGGGGTTTTGGTCGGGGCTACAGACAGCATAGGCAGGCTGCTCTGTCGTTGGTCGCTGGTTCTTCGGGGAAGATTCCAAACAGTGTGAGCCGGGAGGCACAAGACGACCATCAATCCATCCGGCATAGATTGGACAGTACCAAAATAAAATAAAATCGTGTGACCCCAATTTAGTCTTCAGCCAACAGACGTGTGACCACTCTTGTACCTTGTTGTTGATCTCTTAGGGTATTTCTTCAGATCAAAGAGTTGTGTCGTTCTTAACATTATGCATTTTCTGCATCTTCAGCCACACCGTCTTCTAACTCATCGCAGCTGCTCCAACAAGGGAAGCATACACCAGAAGGGAGCTATAGTCCCCACTCAACAGTTCCCATCATCAATTACGTGTGCCCGAAATGGACAGCCACAACAACTATAGGGCCATCGACAAGTCAGCACATGATGCTCACTCCTATGGATGGCGGCCAGATAGGTTGTACCGTCATCTTACTTGTGTGTAATATTTATGGCTTTGTTATTCATCTAAGCATGGACAATATATTATCACATTTCACTGTATATTCATGCTGACCTCTTACGGCTCTTGTTCAGGAGTTAATGTTGTTCCATAGTTTAGCTAAGAGACTTGTTCTTTAGGTAACATTATTCCATAGTTATCATCCATCGGCCAATGCTATCCCACAGGCTGGTGATTATAGTATTATACCACTTCTAGTATTACCTATGTTTTTCTTTAATACTTTTATGTGCCATCTAGTTAATCTCGAGTACAAACAATACATATTCTGTAGCTTTCATCTGTGTTCTCCCTTTAGTTTTTGAGACCTATTGCTGCTGGTTTACCTCAGTCCTACTATTTATGTCGTCTCCTACAGGCACTCATTACATAAATCTAACTACTAGTTGTCTTCCATGCATGTTAGATATAATTGCACACACTGATTTATGCACAAGAACCTCACGGAGCAATGTAACGACCAACAAACTTGACGTCAATGATACCTAATATGATGGAACATGTAAAGGCAGTTCTTCACAAGACTGGCAGAAAGATGATGAATCCTATTCACCCCACAAGGTCCTTGCTCTTACTTGGCCCTTGATATTTGTACAACATGCATATAATGTCCTGGAGTGCGTCTACTCTATTGCAATGCCTTGTGCTTAGCCTCCTGAGCATGCAAGTAAATATGGCATGCCTTCCTATATTTCAGTACATATTCCATTCATGATAACATGTTTTCAAATTAAAGTACTATCATTCTACTGCATCGCAATGCCATCTGCTTAGTTTGGACATCATGCTTCTGAATATCTTATGCATTATTAGCATCAGTATGTACTTCATCTATCTACCATACCATGTTCTTTTTTTACATTGAAGTGTTGTTCTAGTGGTCTCTTGCAATGCCATCTTAGTTTCCCAATAATACATGCATATGTTGCCTTAGTGTTTTTCTGTATGTATTCAGCTAGCATACAGTTTTACATTCAAGTAGTGTTTTTTACACTTTTGTCTTGTCGTATCCCTAGCTCTTACATCATACTTCCTTTGTCCGGATTACATGTCACAGAAATGGATAAAACTGGATATATCTAGAACTGAAATACGCCTAGACCCATCCATTTATTTCCGGATGGAGGCAATACATGTCAATATGTCATGCCTTTTTATTCTTCAGTACTTATTCCATCTCTGTTGTAGCATGTTTTATAATTGAAGCACCATTCTTCTATATAAGGCATGCAAGGGGAAGACCGCTATGTTAGAATTTGAAGGGTTACACACCAGGTCTTTGCAAAAGATCCAAATGCCAGGAGATAATAAACCAACTCTAGTTTTCATAGACACTGCTCCAGCACAGAGAAACCCAACTCCCATTGATAATAAGCAGATTTCCTGTGGCCGAAGAACTAGTCCGCTCCAGTCCAGCAAAAGAATGTCAACTCCATTCTAAGAAGCGTGTGCGTATTCTTGCATCATGAAATTTTATAGCATTCTGATCATATTTTCTACATGTTTCTTACCCATCTCTCTTTTAGAAAATAAGGTTAAACGATAGAAGACTTCCTTCATTAAGATCATATTCGAGGAAAATATCTTGCGGGAATTCTCTGTGCTCCAATGCTGATTTAAGTACCTGTTGTATATCACTATATTTTTACATTAGCATGTATTTTGTTAATCGGCGTGAATCCAACCTTTATCTGATCTAAAATTAGTTGTAGCAAAATGTTAAAGGCGCCAATGTTGATTTTTATAAGGAAAACTGCCTGGTAGTTTTGCATGCTGAGCTGCATGAGTGTACTATCTCATATCATGCACATTACTGAATTGTATGCTCCTCTAGTTGCCCATTTATTCATTGTGTCAATGTTGCTTTCATATTACCTTACCTGGCTGATGATAGTTTTGCCATATTGTGTTAATTTGATGTAGGTAGTTGCCCAAACATTTGTTGTGTCAATGTTGCTTTCCTATTATCTGACTTGGCCAATGATAGCAATGCTATTGTGTTAATTTGGTGCAGGCTGCTGAAGATAAGAAGTCAAACTCTGAAAATAGCAAGGCAACCCCATTGTTTCTTTCCAATAAATCTAGGCCAGGTAATATGGCAATAACTGATGATTAATCTGTTCGGTTCCCCTCCTAATTTATGTTATGATGCAGTGGTCGAGACACTCTCCACTATCAATAATACAAGCCTGCCAAAATCGCCATCTGAATCTGTTCAGTTTCCTCTGTCTCGAATGCAACGGAAAAAATGTATGTTTGTGAACCAATTAATGGCTGAAGCAATGGTGGAAATGGTGGAGTAATAAGAGGTCCACATTCGTGCGCAACAACAACTGATCAATGTTTTCAGAGATAGTGTAGCAAAGTAGCAAGAACTTGCCCACATTCTTATGGGCGTCATCCGCGCCGAGGTTGCAGATTGTGACATTGTAGATTGTTAGGTTCTGTTCATTTATTTGCACTGGCATCAATCTTTGATTGCCCAGTGGATGTAATTTCCTGTAATATATGTTGGATGTGCAATGTTTTTCCATGTATGCCGTATCTTTGCTTGATCGGTTTTGGTCCTGTGCATAATTGCTCGTCGTAATGGGCTCAAATCATCTAATTTGGCTTAAAGACATGTACGAACTTTAGTGGGCCCATTAAGTTAATGGGCCGTTACCAGGCCGAAAGTTAATGGTCGGCCCTCTTACCTCCCGGGTCATAACAGGTCGGCATCGAAGCGGGCAACAGGTGGGCCCATATTATTTCACGGGCCATTAACAGGCCGTTACTAAGGTCGGTCTACATATGGCCCAACTATACTGTGGGCCTTTAGCAGGCCGAAAGAGACAGCAGGCTCATACTGGACCATGAAGAGCATGGGCCGCTAAGAGGCCAAAAGTCAGGTCCTACTGTAAATTGCCCAACTGTGTTGTGGGCCTTTAGCAGGCCGAAAGAGAAACCGGGCTGGTATTGGACCATGAAGAGCATGGGCCGTTAAAAGGCCAAAACTCAGGTCCGACTACAAATGGGCCAACTCATTTCTGGGTTGTCAACATGCTGAAAGACACACCGGGCCGGGAATTGGCCCAACACTTAAATGGGTCGCTAAAAGGCCAAAACTCAGGTCCGACTACAAATGGCCCAACTCATTTATGGGCCATCAACAGGCTGAAAGACACACCGGGCCGGAAATTAGCCCAACACTTAAATGGGTCGCTAAAAGGCCAAAAGATGTGCATCCTGAAAATTGGCCCATCCCTTGAATGGGCCGTTCATAGGCCAAAATCACATCGGCCGATATTGAGCCCAAATATATAGCAAGCTGTTAACGAGCTCGAACTGACGATGGGCTTCAATGGTGTCAAATCTTTAACGGGCCGTTGATGGGCCGAATTAGCACATCTCGTATGGGATGTGGCCTTAAATGGACCTGACACAAGTAGGCCTTATATAGGTCGTGAGGGAGTCCTAGATTAAGGGGTCCTCGGACAGCCGGACTATATGCTTTAGCTGGACTGTTGGACTTTGAAGATACAAGATAGAAGACTTCGTCCTGTGTTCAGGTGGGACTCTCCTTTGCGTGGAAGGCAAGCTTGGCGATTCGGATATGTAGATTTCCTTCTCTGTAACCGACTCTGTGTAACCCTAGCCCCCTCTGGTGTCTATATAAACCGGAGGGTTTAGTCCATAGGACAAGGACAATCATAATCGTAGGCTAGCTTCTAGGGTTAGCCTCTACTATCTCGTGGTAGATCAACTCTTGTAATACTCATATCATCAAGATCAATCAAGCAGTAAGTAGGGTATTACCTCCATAGAGAGGGCCTGAACCTGGGTAAACATAGTGTCCCCCGACTCCTGTTACCATTAGCCTTACATGCATAGTTTGGGACCCCCTACCCGAGATCCGCCGGTTTCGACACCGACATTGGTGCTTTCATTGAGATTTCCACTGTGTCGTCATCGCAAGGCTTGGTGGCTCCTTCAATCATCTACAACGACGCAGTCCAGGGTGAGACTTTTCTCCTCGAACAGATCTTCGTATTCGGCGGCTTCACACTGCAGGCCAACTCGCTTGGCCATCTGGAGCAAATCGACAGCTACACCCCTGGCCATCGGGTCAGGTTTGGAAGTTCGAACTACATCACCGACATCTGCGGAGACTTGATCTTCGATGGATTCGAACCTATGAAAGCCGCTCCCTATAGCCACAATGAACATGACTTAAATCTGTCATTGGACTATGCTCAGGAGACAGCGCCCGTGATTGTCCTGGCCCTAGATCCAGAACAGATTGCACCGTCCAGGGACGGGGGGCTGGACCCCACCCGGGAAGCCGCATACTCTACGGCGCTTGAGCCAAACACAAATCTAACCTCTACTGAGGTCTGTGCCATCGGACCCTCGGACTCATCTCCCGATGTGGGTTCCGAACCGCGTGTGTCACTGTTTATCGAATCTAATTGGGCACCGATCTTGGAGTTTACCTCCGCGGACATCTTTCAACACTCGCCCTTGGGCGATGTGTTAAATTCATTAAATCTCTCTCCTTATCAGGAGATCCCTGGCCGAACTATGTCCGGCTCGAGTGGGAAGCGGAGGACGAAGAACTTCGTTGCCCACCCACCACCCACTTGATAGCCACTGTCGACGACTTAACCGACATGCTTAACTTCGACTCCGAAGACATCGACGGGATGGACGACGATGCAGGAGAAGAAGAGGAACCACCGCCCGCAGGGTGATACGTCTCCAACGTATCTATAATTTTTTATTGTTCCATGCTATTATTTTACCCCTTTTGGATGCTTACGAGCTTTATTTTACACATTTATATCATTTTTGGGACTAACCTATTAACCGGAGGCCCAGCCCGTATTGCTGTTTTTTTTTTGCCTATTTCAGTATTTCGAAGAAAAGGAATATCAAACGGAGTCCAAACGGAATGAAACCTTCGGGAGCGTGATTTTTGGAACAAACGTGATCCAGAGGGCTTGGAGTGCAAGTCAAGAAGCAACCGAGGCGGCCACGAGATAGGAGGGCGCGGCCCCCCTGTAGGGCGCGCCCCCCTGTCTCGTGGGCCCCTCGGGCAGCCACCGACGTACTTCTTCCTCCTATATATACCTACGTACCCCGAAAACATCCGGGAGGCAGACGAAACACAATTTCCACCACCGTAACCTTCTGTATCCGCGAGATCCCATCTTGGAGCGTTCGCCGGCACTCTGCAGGAGGGGGAATCGACCACGGAGGGCTTCTACATCAACATCCTTTCCCCTCCGATGAGTTGTGAGTAGTTTACCACAGACCTATGGGTCCACAGTTATTAGCTAGATGGTTTCTTCTCTCTTTTTGGATCTCAATACAGTGTTCTCCCCTCTCTTGTGGAGATCTATTTGATGTAATCTCTTTTTGCGGTGTGTTTGTCGAGATCCAATGAATTGTGGGTTTATGATCAAGTTTATCTATGAATAATATTTGAATCTTCTCTGAATTCTTTTCAGTTTGGTTTGGCCTACTAGATTGATCTTTCTTGCCATGGGAGAAGTGCTTAGCTTTGGGTTCAATCTTGCGGTGTCCATACCCAGTGACAGAAAGGGTTGCAAGGCACGTATTGTATTGTTGCTATCAAGGATAACAAGATGGGGTTTATATCATATTGCTTGAGTTTATCCCTCTACATCATGTCATCTTGCTTAATGCGTTACGTTGTTCTTATGAACTTAATACTCTAGATGCAGGCAGGAGTCGGTTGATGTGTGGAGTAATAGTAGTAGATGCAGGCAGGAGTCGGTCTACTTGTTATGGACGTGATGCCTATATACATGATCATGCCTAGATAATCTCATAATTATTCGCTTTTCTATCAACTGCTCGACAGTAATTTGTTCACCCACCGTAATACTTATGCTATCTTGAGAGAAGCCTTTAGTGAAACCTATGGCCCCCGGGTCTATCTCTTATCTTATTTTCTTCCAATCTACTTTTATTTGCATCTTTACTTTTTGCACCTATATTGTAAAATACCAAAAATATATTTATCTTATCTTACTATCTTTATTAGATCTCACTTTTGCAAGTTGTCGTGAAGGGATTGACAACCCCTTTATCGCATTGGTTGCGAGTTCTCAGTTTGTTTGTGTAGGTGCGTGGGAATTTTGAGGAGCCTCCTACTGGATTGATACCTTGGTTCTCAAAAACTTAGGGAAATACTTACGCTACTATTGCTGCATCACCCTCTCCTCTTCGAGGAAAACCAACGCAAGCTCAAGACGTAGCAAGAAGGATTTCTGGCGCCGTTGCCGGGGAGGTCTTCGCTCAAGTCAAGACATACCAAGTACCCATCACAAACTCATCTCCCTCGCATTTACATTATTTGCCATTTGCCTCTCGTTTTCCTCTCCCCCACTTCACCCTTGCCGTTTTATTTGCCCTTTCTTTCCCAATCTTCTCCTCTCTCTTTTTCTTGCCCTTTCGTTTGCTTGTTTGGTTGGAATAGATGCTTATTTATTGCTAAACAGAGAACCTAAGATCTATGGATCCTCATCCACTTACTAATCTTTTTAAGAGATCGAATTATGATGAACCAATTGCTAGTGAGTTTTGTGCACTAGATTGTCTTTATGAAGCTTTGCTCAAAATTTGTGAATCTGAAAATTATGATGAAGAAATTTATGAAGAGATTCACGATAACTCCTTGAATAAAAAGCATGATTGCAATGATTTTCCTATAAATTCTCTGGATGTCAATTGTGCTATTAATATGCAAAACCTTAAGCTTGGGGATGCTAGTTTTGCTATCTCTACTACTTGTTTCAATGATCATGATAGGGGTGATTCTTCTTATAACCTTAAAAATTTATTTAAGCCCCATGATGAATATGAGATTAATAATAGTGTTTGCAATAATATTGAAAGTGGGTTTGGAAGAGTGTCAACTTTAGATCCCACATATTTGCAGTATGTTCAATCTTATGATATTTTTGATAAAAGTGGGTTCGGAAAGGTCATGACTTTAGTTAATGTTAATCCCACTATCTTGGAAGAGTGTCAACTTTGCATGCATGTGGATCATGTTGAGAATATGTTTTGTGATAGCTATTTTGTTGAATTTACCTATTATCCTACATGTAATTATTATGAGAGAGGAAAATATGGTCGTAGAAATTTTTATCTTACTAAATTACCTCTCGTCATGTTGAGATTGCTATTGTCTCTTTCTTCTTCCTTGCATATGCTAGTTTTTGCTTGCCTTGCAAATTTGTTTGCTTATAATATGCCTATGCATAGGAAGTATGTTAGACTTAGATGTGTTTGTCATTTGTTTCATGATGCTCTCTTTGTGCTTCAATTCTTGTCTTTCATGTGAGCGTCATTAAAATTATTGATGCCTGGCTAAAAGGCTTTAAAGAAAAGCGCTTGTTGGGAGACAACCCAATATTTTTCCTTGATGTTATTTAATAAACTTTTATTCTAATTTCTGTTTAGATGTGTTTTTATCTTTTAGTTAGTCACTACTAGAAAAAGGGCTATAGATGGAAATGACACTAATGGCGCACCAGACAAGTGGTGCGCCATTAGTATATACTAATGGCGCACCACCCTCTGATGCGCCATTAGTGTTGAAACTACTAATGGTGCACCCTGACCACGGTGCGCCATTAGTACCAAACTTTTTTTTGAACTAGTGCGCCTGTCCAAACATACTAATGGCGCATCCCCTGGTGGTGCGCCATTACTAGTTGTAACTAGTAATGGCGCACCATCCAGGAGGTGCGCCACTAATGTTATTTTTTTTATTATTGCTTTTATTCCTTTTTTGCAAAAGTTCTAATGGCGCACCGCCAGGGGGTGCGCCATTAGTAACCTGGATTACTAATGGCGCATTTGTTGCTGGTGCGCCATTAGTAAGTGGGCAGCAACAAGATATTTTGGACAGCCTCTCCTCCCACACTCACTTTCTCCCCACTTCATTCTCTCCACCGCCTCCTCCTTGTCTCGGGTGCCTCCTCTTTTTCACCTCATTTCCACCATAGATTCATTCAAATTAAGTGGTTAAGTTACCTTGTTTTGCTAGGTAAGTAAGGGGGGAAGCTATATTTATGTTGTTCTCCCTACAAACAATGTGCACATGCACTTTTTATGGCCTAGCTAGATCTATGTATGTTCGTGGTGTTGCATATGTTTGTGGTGTTGCATATGTGTTTGTGTTTGGAGGTGTACCGGTATTTGAAATGCGATAGTTGCCAATATTTTGCCGGAATGTTGATTCATTTCCGTTTCGGCGAGAATTTTGGCATTAAGCATTCTTTTTGGTCCTATTTTTAGGGAAAGTCATGCCAAATTTTTTCTTGGTTCTAAAATATCGTTTTGCTCTACCCCGCAGGCGACCATGGTCCGCACGATGACCGAAGGCATCGTGAATAGGTTTTTGAGGTCCGCGAAGGCCGAGATGCTTCAAAAGAACGAGACGGAGATAAGATGTCCGTGTCGAAGATGCAAGCTGAATAGCCTTATTGCGGACCCGGATTCCGGGCAGGTGCGGGACCACCTGCTCTTGCGTGGTTTCATGGATGGCTATCGGTGGCAAGGTGATGAAGATGACTACGAAGTCGTTCATGGGGCCGGGCAAGAAATGAGGAAGGGCAGCAAGACAACCACCGCGGCTCGGGGGGGCGAGAAGACGAAGAATCCCCAGGAGATGATCACGACGGTGATGCTGTACACAGTCATCATGTAGAAGATGCAGGACATGATGATGATGCCGGCGGAGCAGACGACGTTGGACCATCGATGGACTGGGTGCAGGACCCTCATATTCAAGAGCTGCTTCTCAAGCAGACGGATAACGCAAGAGCTGCCGCCCGAGAGAAAGCCAAGATGGATCAACTTGAGTTAGACGCGGTTACTCCGTTGTATGAAGGATGCAGGCCCGAGGATACCCGCCTGAAAGTAACGCTCATGGCTCTGGAGATGAAGGTAAAACACAAAATGACCGACGCATGCTTCGACGAGAACATGTCATTCTAGCACGAACGTCTTCCCAAGGGGAACAAGTGCCCGACCAGTTTGGAGGAGGCAAAGAAAATCGTGTGTCCTCTGGATTTACCGCACGTGAAATACCATGTGTGCATGAACAATTGCATCATTTATCGGGACAAGCACGCGGAGTCTACAATATGTCCGGTGTGCGGTGTCACTCGATACAAGAAGAGGAAGAAAGCTCCTCGAAAAGTGGTGTGGTACTTTCCGATCACTACTCGTCTGCAGCGGTATTTCACCTGCCTCCCGCGTGCAAAAAGTCATCGCAAAGGCAAAAAGGCCAAGAAGACCGGAAATGACTACCCTCCCGCGTGCTTCACTCTAAGTCAGGAGGAGATCGAGCAGTTTTTCACCTGCCTCCTAGGAGTAAAACTTCCTTACGGTTACGCGGGGAAGATAAGCAGATACCTAGACCCAAGTGGACCAATGCTTCTTCATTACCGACCCGCCAAAGCCCAGTCGTGTTGTCGTGAGGAGAGGCAAAAGGAAGATCATCGGAATGGATGGAGTAGCCAATGAGCAAGACTTCGACAAGTACGGCGACCCGAGGATCGAACATGACGACGATGATGAAGTAGCAGCATACACCACAAGAAGAAGCAGGACCACCCTACCTAAAGGACGTCCGTTCCACAGAAGAACTCCATATGCGAAAAAGAAGGGCAAGAAGATTGTGAACAGATAGCTAGCTAAGATCGATTGTATTTAAATCGTAGCCTTCATTTCTCGATTGTATTTCATGGGTACTTTTTGAACTATCATGAATATTTTTAAATTTCATGGACACTCGATCTCGATCCCGGCCCCCTCCATCTCGATCGCTATCCCACCTCGCCAGATCCGGCCCCCCTCGCCGCCGAGCACCCCCCAGTCCACCGGCCGCCGCCGCCGACCCCCCGCACCCTCGATTCCCCTACTCAACCGCCGCCGCCGACCCCCCGCACCCCGCGCACCGTCTTATAAAAAAAATAAGTATCAAACAGCTTTTTAAATGCTACTGTCTTATAAAAAAATATTACTGTTATTATTTAAACAAGTTTGAACATATTTAAACACAAATAAGTATGAAACAGCTTTTTAAATGCTAAAAAAATTGTGGAGCCTGGGAGTCGAACCCAGGACCTCCTGGTGTGAGAACTGGTTGCTGACCAGTCGAGCTAGTAGAGGGGACTTGATGTGGATCAGTTCTGGTGGGACATAACCTGTTGGCTCGAGTTGAAATAAAAAAAATACTAATGGCGCACCACGGTGAGGTGCGCCATTAGTATGGACATGCTAATGGCGCACCACGGTGAGGTGCGCCATTAGTATTGTGCCCCTTCGCCCGATCCCCCTTCCCTCTCCCCCTTCGCCCGATCCCTCCTTTCCCTCTCCCCCTCGCCAGTTCCCTCTCCCTCTCGATCCACCGCCGCCGCCGCCACTGCCCTGACCCTCCCCCTCGCCCTCGCCCTCGCCCTCTCCCTCCCTCGCCCTCTCCTCGCCTTCCCTCTCCCTCGCCCTCTCCCTCGCCCTAGATCCCCTTCCCCTCTCCTCTCCCGACGCCGCGGCCACGCCGCCTCGACGCTGCCCCGCCGCCCCGACGCCGCCTCGACGCCGCCCCGCCACCCCGACGCCGCCCCGACGCCGCCTCGACCCCGCCCCGACGCCGCTGCCCCGCCACCTCGACGCTACCCCGCCGCCCGGACGCCGCCCCGTCCACACCACCGTCGCCGGAGCACCACCACCACCACCCATCGCCGGAGCATCCTTATCCTCTCCGACCGCCTCCTCCACCCCGGCCGGCTCCTCCAAGGTAAGCTACTGTTCTGCATTAGAGAAGTTAAGGGGAGTTAGAATATTCTGCTATTAGATTTGATCGGTTTCTACCAATTTATAGCTGAACTAGCCTAAGGCTTAAGTAAAATGCTACTGTTTGATTCTCTCTGAAGAAGTAAATTACGTGAAATACCAAGCAAACAACTTATTACTTCTGCAGACAAGAGTTAGCTTAGGGCTTGATGGAATGCTGTTTAGGGCTTTAGGCTACTTCATAACTGTTAGTATAGTGTGTGCATACAAAATTCCAGCAAATATCATAGATATATGATATATCATGTTCCAGCAAATATCAAACATATATGATGTATCTGTCTAAAAATGAAAGGAACTCCCTGCCTTGCAAAAGAAAGTGCAGTATTTCTGCCATTCTGTTTGGTACTTTGTAAGTAGAGATCACATATGTTTTCATATTTCATTTCAAAGGAACTATTTGGTTCAGTCCTCACATCATAATATTCCACAAATTATGCCTACGCAAATTGCCTATTTTCTTGTATTTTACCTTATATTGCTTCATGTGAAATTTGAAAATGCGACTCGGTCATCTTCACACACAGAACAATACAAATAAAAGAAAAAAAAGCAATCCATCTTAACAAAATTATGGAGCTATATTTTGATTAGTACAAAATTTCGTTCCTGCGTGCACTGGGCCCAGACATGCCAGACCTAGGTCAAAAATCTGCTTCATTGTAGGCTAAGGGACAACTCAGATAAGTAAGGTACATATCATATTCCTGGGGAGATAATCTTGACAGAGCTGCCATGGTGGAAGACCAGGCAACATCTGTCAACCAAGGGATCGGATGTATTTATCTTCATGGTCCCAAACTCCCAAATCAAACCAAAAGCAAGGCAAAATTAACAGAAACCACCAAAAGGGAACTGACAAGATGCTATGCATAGATCTTAAAGAAACAGAAATAAACAATGAAGCTCAATAGTTATTTCACAAGACACTAGCCATGATCTCTACTTGTTTGAACAGAATGGAGTGAATCAGAACAAAGTATATGTAATATTCACAGAGGCCTAGACCAGCTTCTCGGCACAACTAAACAAAGCTGCACCATGAGTACCCATGTAAAAGCCTCATCATAAGTACCTGTCACATTTCATCATTTTCATCTCCATTCCACTAGACATAACAAAGCTAGGGCAAGAGCAAAACATCATGTTTACAAAGGCAGTAATCCTGAGGACTGAGTTTGCAGTGCTAGACCATGCACCATGATGTGTAGGCATGCAAAAATCATTTATGCAACTGTAAGAGTACCAACCAGATTACACAAATCATTTTTTCTTCAGAAGTGTGTCATAATTTCCCTGTCCTAATTGTTGTTTTGATTCAGAAATGATGATTTGCTACAACCAGTGCATGCATGCCTTTTTTCTTCTTCATTTTTAGTAAAGTGCTCTGTACTGGGTCATGGACTTTGTGCCATGGACCAGTGCATGCATGCCGCTGCTGCTGCTGTACTACTTGTCAAGTGATGCTGCTGCTGCTATCTGCGAGCTGCTGCTAGTTGTGATTTTGTCAAGTGATGCTGCTGCTACTTGTGATCTTCTAAAATGACCCCTTTCTCCTGAAACGTTGATTAATTTCCGTTTCGGTTGAGAAATGGGGCACTCCAAGGTCAAGAAAATTAGCAAAGGTCATGCCCAATTTTCTTGACCTAGAAGGTGCCCAATTCTCAACCGAAATAAAAATTAATTTGCTTTAGTGGTTGGATTAGTTTAGTATTTTTTGTCCATATAATACTATTTTGTTGCTTCATACTTGTACTGCTCCTGCTGTTAGTGTACAGTAGAATAAGAATTACTCCTACGAAGGAGTACAATGTTGATTGCTTGCTTGCTTACATATGTGATTAATTAATTAATGGCCAAGATGTCTTTGAGCCTAGTCTACAACGTTGATTACTCTGCTCTGTTGCAAACGCGTAGAGCATACTTGCGCCGGCAAGCAACTGGTTTGAGAATACTCATACTTTTTCTATTTATTTAACCGTCACTTGTTGCAACTAGTAATGTTATAATAAAACTGTTAATGATGCTATTTACCATTAAAAACGCCTTCTGGTTGTCTTTGGACTTTGGTTGTAGTATAGGACCTTGTATTCGGCGGGCAAACAATAATTAAGAATAGTATATATCGTGCTGCTTTTGGTCTTGATAATGTTTCTCGTGTGGCATTGATCGACAAGTAACAGTTTGCCCGGTCACAATTGCAACAAAGGGAAGCGACACAAAAAATTGTTACATGAAAATGGATCGGATAGACATGTCGGTGCGGGTAGCGGACTGATGGATATCCTTGGTTGTATACATCTTATTCAGCTCGCAACCAATAACCGCGGAATGGTTTGACAAATGTATTATGCTCTTTCTTGTCTCGATAATGTGTCTTGGGGTCATATCGAGCTAAACTTTAGTAGTATACTCATAGCAAATGCCTCGTCATTTCACGTGGTGTTGAGTCAAGAAATAACGTACCGGGCGGCTGAATACGAGCATGCGGTGTGTCCTCTCGACCCGTCGACCCCCTTTTCCAGTTGTCCTGACCCTTTAGCTCAACATCAATTCGACCACAAAAACAAGAACAAAAAGTGTTGCCTATGAACAAAAATAGTATTCTTATTCTTTAGTGGTTGGATTATCATGAAACAGTGCCTTCAAGATCCAAGGCAATATCACAAACATCATAGGCAATTTGACCAAACTCACAACCTTGTATCTTTGCAGCAACCAACTTTCTAGACACACCCCTCAAGAACTAGGTTACCCTGAGAACGTGGACTTGGACCTTAGCAACAACACACTAACATGTTCTATCCCAAAACACCTAGGCAATATCACAAACATCTCTCAATTGTTCCTTGACAATAACCAACTTTTTGGCGACATTCCTCGAGAATTAGGTTATTTGGTCAACTTAGAGATCTTGTTCCTTGACAATAACCAACTTTTTGACCAAACTTTGTTTCTATTTAGAGAGAAACATGGCCCACAACGATGAGGCCGGGGGTTCGGGCGGCAAGGCATTCTGGGAGCTGTCCCAGGAGATGGAGGAACAACCTCACTTCTATGAGGACGCCGCCTTCCCCACCGATCCTAATACCACAGATGGTGCCGCCGAGGATGACCACACTGATGCCACCACTGATGGTGCCGCCGAGGATGCCACCACTGATGATGGCGGCGCACGCACAGATGGCAGCCAACCGAAGAGGCAACGGAAGGACCGGCGCCCGATCATGCTCCGCACCCTCAAGGAGGAAGTTACTGAAGTGGACTCCAACGGGAATCCAACGGCGCCCGAACGAATAGTCAAGGGGTACTCGCTTCAGCTCGGGTGCATTGTCCGGAGCACCGTCTCGATCAACACCGAGAACCTGAGGCATCCTGACCGAGGGAATTTGCGCCACCTCCTCTTCACGAAGCTGCACGAACGATACAAGTTCCCCGCTGAATTTGAAAACACAAGCCTCAAAGGGAATAAAGTGAACAATGCTGCCCTCACGAAGATGAGCAAGGCCCTGTCTACTTGGAAAAGCAATGTGAAGAGAATGATCGAGAAAGGTGAGAGTTATCAGAAGATCAAGGAGAAAAATCCTTCGATCACCGAAGATGACTACAACGACTTCAAGATCAATTGCTCGAGCACCGCAAGCTCCCAATCAAGTGAGTGGGGGAAACAAATGCGGGAGCTGAACATAGGGGAACACACACTCGGTCCCGGCGGTTACAGAGTGGCGGAGCCTATATGGGACAAGGAGGAGGCGGACCGTGCCGAGCAAGGCCTACCGCCCCTCTTCGATAAATATGGTGACAAGTAGACCAGGAACTTTGTTAGGGCCCGGTACAAGAAGGACCCGAAAACAAAGGAGCTTACCACGGATCCGAAGACCAGGCAGCTTGAGCTTGTTCTGGTAAGGAATACACCCCCGCATAATTAGCTCCATATGGTTGCATTCTAATTAATGAAGCCAAATTTCTAAATGGTTCACATTCCTTCCGCAGGCGACTGAAAGCAGTAGCGTGGGGTCGACTAAGAGCAACCCTTGGGACACCACTCTAAATAGGGGGTTGAATGTAATGAAGAACAAGGATAAGCTCAGTAAGCCGACGTCAGCTGGTCGTGTGGTCGGCAAAGGCTTGTCGACAAAATGGGGGTCATACTATACCGCTGGTGTGCGGAAGGAGAAAAAGACCAGCTCGGAAAGCCAGGCGCGAGAGGTTCAAGAACTCAAGGCACAGGTGGCGCGGATTCCGGAGATTGTCCAAGAGCAAGTGGAACAACGACTCGGAGCGACGATCACCGCCCTTGTGCCTACCTTGATCTCGGGGTTGAGTGCGTGGATTGCGGGCGGCCAATAGGGGCCGCCCCCGATTCCTAGCTTCACGGCCAGCAACTCGCATAATGCGATGGCGGGGCCATTGGTGCCTCCGGCGGAGGCGGCATTGGTGTCTCCGACGCCGGCACGGGAGCTTAATGCACCCGGGTGTACGCCGGCCGGCACCTCTTCAGCAAGCGGCCGCTCCGTCAACTGCACGCCCGCCGTTGGCGGTTCCTCGACATTAGCCGAGCTCGACGCCATCATCACGGTAACCCCTTGCCATCTCTCGGCCGAGGACTTCATCTCCTTGCCTTTGACTGGGCATCCCTGACGCCCTACATGTTTTCGCAGGGCGCCGCCGACGTTCCGTGCACTCTCCTCCACTTCGTGAACAACGAGTTGGTCGATGTCGCCAAGGGCAAAATCGTTCAACCGGGCAACCCCTTGTTCCACGGTACCCAGATGCCACCCAACTTGTTTAGGGTTCAACTGGTTCGGGTGCTGCCAGGCTGCGACGACTTGTTACCTCCGATTCGACCCATCGGGGCCGACGATGAAGACGTGATGACCCTCAGCGCCTGCCTGAGCTGGCCCCTGCTTTGGCCAAAGAGCCAGATTCGTTTGGGGGCGGGGGACACCACCCCAAAGACAACACCGCCAGTCGTGTCGGCGCCAAGTCGGCCCCATGGCAAGACCGCCGTAACGGTGCCGGACATCCCTATGCCACTGGATCCAAACATGCATATGGCACAGGATCAGAACGACGACGACGACGACGATGATACATTTGGCAACGTTGATCAGTACTTTGCCGAGCATGGGTACGATGGCGACTTCATGGGGCCTCCTTCTCAAGAACCAAACCCAACAAAAGACGTGTGCGATCTAGCTCGTACCGCGGAGAAGCCAAGTTGCAACAGGCGCCGTCTAGCGTTCAGCTCTCAGGAGACGCCTCCAGCTGCCGACTTCACCGAGCCTCAGATAGGAGAGGTGCGAAATATTATCAGCCCCAACACACTCAAGAAGGCGGTCTGTGAGCAGAACTCGGTCCCATTACAGGAGAAGAAGAAGGCACGCAAAAGAAAGACTAAGAAGGGTGCGAGCCAGCCGGCACCGAGTACGATCCGTGCTCAGGACGAGCCACCTTCACCGCAGGATATCTCGAGGAGGGTGCATGTGGCGGGTAGGGCGATGCTACCGACAAATATGCTCAATGCTGCAACCGGTGCTATGCGGAGTCTGCATGACAGTGTTCTTGCTTTGGAGAAGCGGCGTCTCAGGGAGAAGGATGTGGCATACCCGGTTTTCGCGGCCAAGGTGCCAGAGGGCAAGGGCTTTGTGGATAACTCCATCGGGCGTACGATCG
Source organism: Triticum aestivum (assembly GCF_018294505.1). Lineage (NCBI taxonomy): Eukaryota > Viridiplantae > Streptophyta > Magnoliopsida > Poales > Poaceae > Triticum > Triticum aestivum. Next base: position 562,597,161 of record NC_057798.1, read on the forward strand.
TCCTGCGTTTTGATGACATCCACGCTATGTTGAACCTTCATCTGCTGCACTACACCTTCGTTCGGCTATTTTCGCTGAGTATGGAGATGCGGATCATTCGCGACAAGACCCCGGACATCGTGATAGTCGACCCCTTCTACATGCGTGCCAAGATCTTGGGCAGCCCTGGGGACCGGCAAGTCGCGAGTTCTTACCTCGAAGGCGTCATTCTGGCAAACCAAGATAAGGATAACTTCCTCGTGCCTTACTTTCCCGAGTAAGTCCTCCCCTCAACCGGCCCGTAACATATGAATTCTTACTTTTCAATCGTTTTTCTTTTAACATTCCGTGTTTTCTGCAGTGACACACGTTACACGCTCATCCTCCTAAGCCCCAAATATTCCATGGCCACGTATTTCGACCCGGACCGTCAGTCGAACGTAGACTACACAAATGTCAAGAAGGTTCTTGATGATGTTCTCCCCGGCTACGCCCAATCTGGAGGCACCTTCACCAGGCCTATTCGTAAGTATGGCAAGCACGTGTTCTCCCACAATACGACGTTCTACTGCGTCAAGCAGCCGCCTGGCGGTCAGAAGGGTGCCTACTACGCCATCCATCACATGCGGGCGATCGTACGGGACCATCATCAACTTCTGCTACCGAGTAAACTCAAAGATTGGGCCGCGAGCGTGTCGGCAATCCAGGACGCGGACCTCCGACAAGAATTCTTTCGCATCCAGTCGGAGTTTGCGGAAATCATCCATCAAGATGTCCTTCGTACCTCGGGGCAGTTCTACCTCAGAAATCAACCATCCAACAGTGACATCGACACAATGCTACAAATGCAGGATGACAACGCCCGTTCTTTCATGACTCCCACGATAGACGGCGGCTTCATCCATGCTCCGGTCCCTTGAGTCGAGTTGTCTAGTTCTGAAACATCGATTGGCTCATGTTGTAATTAAACTTTAATGAACTTGTAGTATGTCTCTTTGGTTTTGAGAGTCGTTCTACTTAGATGTAATCGATGCTATTAATGTCTTCCTTTTCTCTTCCGATCATTCTGTTGCATAATTATATATTGCTTATGTATTGTCTGTGAATTGGTACTAATGTTTCGTTTGGCTAGTGCATAGCGATGCCGACGTATCTCGTGTACAAGGGTAAGGTTCCCGGAGTCTACGATGACTGGGAGGAGTGTCGGAGACAGGTTCACCGATTCAGCGGTAACAGTTACAAAGGGTACACCACTAGGGCCGAGGCCGAATCTAGATACGCCCGCTATCTAGCGGGAGAGGGGAGGGAGCGTTGGAGGAACCGGATGAAGACGAGTTTCATCGTGATGATGCTCATCGTGATGACCGCAGCTCTCTTCTATGTGATGGTAGTTTAGATGATCGATATCGACTTGTAATGTGAAGACAAACTCGCTACTCGCGGTCTCGAGACTTGTAATATAATGTTCTATCTTTGTTCGGTCTTTTTAATTCGGAGACTAATATGATGAATTGTATTCGGAGACTAATATGATGAATTGTATTCAAAGACTAATCTTCTATTGTATTCGATGAATCTGTTGTTGATGTGTGCTGTCTATATTTTGTCAAACTATACATTTTGTAACCTGTGCAAAAAACAGAAAATAAAAAGATAAAAAAACCTAATATTCATACTAATGGCGCATCACAGGACAGTGCGCCATTAGTATGACAGTGCATACTAATGGCGCATCACTGGGTAGTGCGCCATTAGTATGCCGCGGTTACTAATGGCGCATCCAGTGGTGGTGCGCCATTAGTATGCCAAAGCACCTGGGTATACATGGCCCCTGGGAGGCATACTAATGGCGCACGCTGGCCTATACTAATGGCGCACCCGCGGTGCGCCATTAGTATACCAGATACTAATGGCGCACCAGGTGGTGCGCCATTAGTAAAAATTACTAATGGCGTGCTATTAATGGCGCACCATAGATGCCCCATTAATGGCCATATTAGGTGCGCCATTAGTAGGGGTTTTTCTAGTAGTGAGTGTTTGTGCCAAGTAGAACCTATAGGATAAACTATGATGATAGTTGATTTGATTCTGCTGAAAAACAGAAACTTTGCGCTCACGAGAAACAATTCAATAAATCACAGAAACGTGATTTTGCTTTGATTATTTTTGCTGCTGATCAATAAACAAATTTCCCAGTACTTCCTATTTTGGTAGGATTTTTAGAATTACAGAAGTTTGCGTTAGTTACAGATTACTATAGACTGTTCTGTTTTTGACAGATTCTGTTTTTCGTGTGTTGTTTGCTTATTTTGATGCATCTATGGCTAGTAAAATAGTTTATAAACCATAGAGAAGTTGGAATACAGTAGGTTTAACACCAAAATAATTAAATAATGAGTTCATTACAGTACCTTATGTGGTGGTTTTGTTTTCTTTCACTAACGGAGCTTATAAGATTTCCTGTTGAGTTTTGTGTTGTGAAGTTTTCAAGTTTTGGGTAAAGCTTTTATGGACTATGGAATAAAGGGTGGCAAGAGCCTAAGCTTGGGGATGCCAAAGGCACCCCAAGATATTCAAGGATAGCCAAAAGCCTAAGCTTGGGGATGCCCCGGGAAGGCATCCCCTCTTTCATCTTCGTTCATTGGTAACTTTACTTGGAGCTATATTTTTATTTGCCACATGATATGTGTTTTGCTTGGAGCGTCGTGTATTATATTAGTCTTTGCTTTTTAGTTTACCACAATCATCCTTGATGTACACACCTTTTTGGAGAAGCCTATTTGATTAGAATTTGCTAGAATACTCTATGTGCTTCACTTATATCTTTTGAGCTTGATAGTTTTTGCTCTAGTACTTCACTTATATCTTTTAGAGCAAGGCGGTGGCTTGATTTTATAGAAATTGCTAATATCTAATGCTTCACTTATATTATTTTGAGACTCTTTTAGAATAGAATGGTATTTTCTTTGGTTACAAATTTGGTCCTAGAATGATGAGCATTCAAGTTGGGTATAATAAAAACTATCATAGAAATTGAATTGGATGCTATGATCAATTTGTTGCTTGGTAATTGTTTTGAGATATAAAGGTAGTAATGTTAGGGTCATGCTAGTGGATAATTATGAAATTGAGAAATAATTTTGTTGAAGTTAGCAAGTCTCATAGCATGCACGTATGGTAAAAGTTGTGTGACAAATTTGTTGCATGAGGTGCTCTTTTGATTGTCTTCCTTATGAGTGGCAGTCGGGGACGAGCGATGGTCTTTTCCTACCAATCTATCCCTCTTGGGGCATGCGTAGTAGTACTTTGCTTCAAGGGCTAAGTAGACTTTTGCAATAAGTATATGAGTTCTTTATGACTAATGTGAGTCCATGGATATACGCACACTCATCCTTCCACTTTGCTAGCTTTTCTTATTACCACGCAACTCTCGCCGGTATTGAACCCATTATTTACCTTCCTCAAAACAGCCACCATACCTACCTATTATGGCATTTGCATAGCCATTCCGAGATATATTGCCATGCAACTTTCCACCGTTCCGTTTATTATGACACGTTTCATCATTGTCATATTGCTCTTTGCATGATCATGTAGTTGACATCGTATTTGTGGCAAGGCCACCTCCATAATTTTCATACATGTCACTCTTGATTCATTGCATATCCCGGTACACCGCCGGAGGCATTCACATAGAGTCATATCTTGTTCTAGCTTTAAGTTGTAATTCTTGAGTTGTAAATCCATAAAAGTGTGATGATCTTCATTATTAGAGCATTGTCCTAGTGAGGAAAGGATGATGAAGACTATGATTCCCCCATAAGTCGGGATGAGACTTCGGACTTTACCAAAAAGAAAAAAGAAAAAAAGAAAAAATAGAAAGGCCAAAAAAAAAGAGAGGCCAAAGAAAAAAAGAGAAGAATAAGAAAGAAAAAAAGAAAGAATAAAATAATGAGAGAAAAAGAGAGAAGGGACAATGCTACTATCTCTTTTTCCACACTTGTGCTTCAAAGTAGCACCATGATCTTCATGATAGAGAGTCTCATATGTTGTCACTTTCATATACTAATGGGAATTTTTCATTATAGAACTTGGCTTGTATATTCCAATGATGGGTTTCCTCAAAATGCCCTAGGTCTTCGTGAGCAAGCAAGTTGGATGCACACCCACTTAGTTTCTTTTTGTTGAGGTTTCATATATTTATAGCTCTAGTGCATCCGTGGCATGTCAATCCCTACTCACTCACATTGATATCTATTGATGGGCATCTCCATAGCCCATTGATACGCCTAGTCGATGTGAGATTATCTTCTCCCTTTTTGTCCTTACAACCACCACCATTTACCACCATAGTGCTATGTCCATGGCTTGCGCTCATGTATTGCGTAAGAGTTGAAAAAGCTGAAGCGCGTTAAAAAGTATGAAACAATTGCTCGGCTCGTCATCGGGGTTGTACATGATGGAAGTATTTTGTGTAACGAAAATGAAGCATGGCCTAACTATATGATTTTGTAGGGATAAGCTTTCTTTGGCTATACTATTTTGATAGGACATGATTATTTGTTAGTATGCTTCGAAATATTATTATTTTTATGTTTTATAAGCTTTTATCTTGAATCATTTGGATCTGAACATTCATGCCACATTAAAGAAAATTACATTGAGAATTATGCTAGGTAGCGTTCCACATCAAAAATTTCTTTTTTATCATTTACCTACTCGAGGATGAGCAGGAATTAAGCTTGGGGATGCTTGATACATCTCCAACGTATCTATAATTTTTGATTGTTCCATGCTATTATTTTACCCCTTTAGGATGTTTACGGGCTTTATTTTACACATTTATATCATTTTTGGGACTAACGTACTAACCGGAGGCCCAACCCGTATTGCTGTTTTTTTGCCTATTTCAGTATTTCGAAGAAAAGGAATATCAAACGGAGTCCAAACGGAATGAAACCTTCAGGAGCGTGATTTTTGGAACGAACATGATCCAGAGGGCTTGGAATGCAAGTCAAGAAGCAGCCGAGGCGGCCACGAGATAGGAGGGCGCACCCCCCCCTGTAGGGTGCACCCCCCTGTCTCGTGGGCCCCTCGGGCGGCCACCGACGTACTTCTTCCTCCTATATATACCTACGTACCCCGAAAACATCCAGGAGGCAGACGAAACACAATTTCCACCACCGTAACCTTCTGTATCCGTGAGATCCCATCTTGGAGCCTTCGCCAGCACTCTGCCGAAGGGGGAATCGACCACGGAGGGCTTCTAAATCAACATCCTCTCCCCTCCGATGAGTTGTGAGTAGTTTACCGCAGACCTACGGGTCCATAGTTATTAGCTAGATGGTTTCTTCTCTCTTTTTGGATCTCAATACAATGTTCTCCCCCTCTCTTGTGGAGATCTATTTGATGTAATCTCTTTTTGTGGTGTGTTTGTCGAGATCTGATGAATTGTGGGTTTATGATCAAGTTTATCTATGAATAATATTTGAATCTTCTCTGAATTCTTTTATGTATGATTGACTTATCTTTGCAAGTCTCTTCGAATTATCAATTTGGTTTGGCCTACTAGATTGATCTTTCTTGCCATGGGAGAAGTGCTTAGCTTTGGGTTCAATCTTGCGGTGTCCTTACCTAGTGACAGAAAGGGTTGCAAGGCACGTATTGTATTGTTGCCATCAAGGATAACAAGATGGGGTTTATATCATATTGCTTGAGTTTATCCCTCTACATCATGTCATCTTGCTTAATGCGTTACCCTGTTCTTATGAACTTAATACTCTAGATGCAGGCAGGAGTCGGTCGATGTGTGGAGTAATAGTAGTAGATGCAGGTAGGAGTCGGTCTACTTGTTATGGACGTGATGTCTATATACATGATCATGCCTAGATAATCTCATAATTATTCACTTTTCTATCAATTGCTCGACAGTAATTTGTTCACCCACCGTAATACTTCTGCTATATTGAGAGAAGCCTCTAGTGAAACCTATGGCCCCCAGGTCTATCTCTTATCATATTTGCTTCCAATCTACTTTTATTTGCATCTTTACTTTTTGCATCTATATTATAAAATACCAAAAATATATTTATCTTATCTTACTATCTTTATTAGATCTCACTTTTGCAAGTGACCGTGAAGGGATTGACAACCCCTTTATCGTGTTGGTTATGAGTTCTCAATTTGTTTGTGTAGGTGTGTGGGACTTTTGAGGAGCCTCCTACTAGATTGATACCTTGGTTCTCAAAAACTGAGGGAAATACTTACTCTACTATTGCTGTGTCACCCTCTCCTCTTCGAGGAAAACCAACGCAAGCTCAAGACGTAGCACAGAGCGCTGGACAACCACCTCGTCATATGACATTTACATGGTGGATACCCCCAAAGAAGACAATGGTGAGGACAAAAAGGATACAGGTGAGGACAAACCTCCCGAGAAGCAGCCGAAGCGCCGACGTCAGCGGCGCCGCTCCAAACCACACCATGGTAAAAACAGCAATACCGGCACAGGATACAATAGCACTCCAGATGATGCCGAAGATAACGAAGACGACCCCGCCCAACCAAGCTTCGAACAGGCCGGACGGGTTTACATGTCCCTATTTGAAGAATTTACCGTGCCAGAGGACCCCGTCGAGCAGGAGCGCTTCAAGTGCCGGCTTATAGCCACTGCAAAGAGCCTGAAGAAAAAATAGCAGCAGCTTCAAGCTAATCAAGATATGCTCACTAACAGATGGACCGAGGTCCTGGTAGCCGAGGAATACAGACTCGAGCGCCTAACCAAAATCTACCCAAAGCGCAGGTTGTTACCTCAATTCGACGAAGAAGCGCTAGAGCCTATACTACTAGCGCACGATACAGCTGACCGGCCACCACGTGGCCGAGACAAATCAGCACATCAGCCCGAACACCAGCCCGTATCGCGTCGCCAAACAAATAGAAACATAAAAACTTGAGGACATACAAATGACCTGCGGTGCGACTTGGAAAAGAGAGCATGCCAGCCAAGATTGATCTACGGATCGCGGGGGCACGCCCTAGTACGCGACGACAGCCGCCACACCAGGTGCAACAAAAACCAAACTGTCCGAGCCGAATACCACAGACCATCTCTATTCGAACTGTGTCGCGACGTAGCCCAACATAGAGGCGCCGCACACCCCCTGTGCTTCACTGATGAAGTAATGGAACATGAGTTCCCAGAAGGGTTTAAACCCGTAAACATCGAATTGTATGATTGGACAACAGATCCTGCGGTGTGGATTGAATACTTCCTTCTCCACATTCATATGGCATGCGGTGATGATCTCCATGCCATCAAGTATCTCCCACTAAAACTCAAGGGACCAGCTCGGCACTGGTTGAATAGTCTGCCCAAAAACTCCATTGGCAGTTGGGAGAACCTGGAAGACGCATTCCTTGACAACTTTCAGGGCGCCTATGTACGACCACCGGACGCTGATGACTTAAGTCACATAATCCAACAGCCTGGAGAGTCAGCCAAGAAATTCTGGACTCGGTTCTTAACTAAAAAGAACCAAATCGTCGTCTGTCTAGATGCCGAAGCCCTAGCAGCCTTTAAGCATAACATCCATGACAAATGGCTAGACCGACACCTTGGACAAGAGAAGCCAAGATCCATGGCAGCCCTTACAACACTTATGACCCGCTTCTGTGCGGGAGAGGATAGCTGGCTAGCTCGTAGCAATAGCACGTCAAGTAAACCTGGAAATTCTAAATCTAGAGATGACAACGGCAAGCCCCGGTGCAACAAGCACAAACGTTGAAACAACGGCGATAGCGCCGAAGACACAACTGTCAACGCCGGATTCAGCGGCTCTAATACCGGTCAAAGGAAGAAACCATTCAAAAGAAAGAATCCGGGCACGTCCAGTCTGGACCACATACTCGACCGTCCATGCCAAATTCACGCACCCCAGGTACACCAGCTAATCATACCAACAGAGAATGTTGGGTCTTCAAATAGGCCGGCAAGTCAAATGCCGACAACAAGGATAAGGGGTCGCAAAGCAATGACGATGACGAGGAGCCCCAGCCACCAAAGACAGGAGGCCAAAAGAAGTTCCCTCCGCAAATTAAAACGGTGAACATGATATACACCACCCACATTCCCAAGAGGGAGCGAAGGCGCATACTTAGAGACGTTTACGCAATGGAGCCAGTCGCCCCAAAGTACAACCCATGGTTGTCCGGCTCGATCACCTTTGATAGCAAGGATCATCCGACCAATACCCATCACGGCAGCTCAGCCGCACTGGTCCTTGACCCAATAATCGACGGATTTCACCTCACGCGAGTCCTCATGGATGGAGGCAGCAGCCTGAACCTGCTTTATCAGGATACAGTGTGCAAAATGGGGATAGATCCTTCAAGGATCAAACCCACTAAAACCACCTTTAAAGGTGTCATACCAAGTGTAGAGGCATGTTGTACAGGCTCAATCACACTGGAAGTGGTCTTTGGATCCCTAGATATTTTCAAACGAAGAGTTAATCTTTGACATCGTCCCCTTCCACAGTGGTTATCATGCACTGCTTGGACGAACCGCATTTGCTCGATTCAATGTGGTGCCACACTATGCTTATCTTAAGCTTAAGATGCCTGGTCCACATAGCGTCATAACAGTCAATGGAAACACTGAATGCTCCATCCGTACCGAAGAGCACAATGTCGCCCTAACGGCAGATGAACAAAGCGGCCTCTTTCAATCGAACATTAATTCGACGGCCAAGTTCCCGGACACTGTCAAAAGAGTCCGAACTATCTCGCGGCACGATAGCCCAGCTCATCAAGAGCTCAACTAACCACTTCGTCAATGGATGGAGGCACAACAAGGTTGTGTCCCACAATACGAATCAATCGCTAGGGGACACACAAACATTTTTTGCATTTTCTTTCAGGTCCACTTTTTTTCTAGGCCATTACCAGCGACCTGGCGACCGGACCTATGAAGGGACGGACACACCATGGAGGGAAACAGCTCGAACGCGCATGGGAATCAATAGATATTTCCCTCGATGATCATCCTACTATTATCCGGATCCGCATGCAGCTCCCGCCCTGGCCTCACCAGGTTCCGAAGTCATATTCCTTTTTATCGCACTACTTGTACTCATAAGCTTTGACGTATTATTCAATTACAAATCTGTGGCTTCATATGATGTTCACTTGTCGTTTCCTTCTATTGATATTTTTTTGTCAAATAGTAGTCGTACACTTTGGTACGCCTTAATATGCTAGGGGCTTCATTGTACCCATAATACGGCAAGCAAGTCCGAACACCTTCATGGCTGTTTGGCACGCCAAACTTATAGCATTATATGCATCAGCTCCGAATCATGTCTTTGGTCAAATGTTGGGTTTGCCCGGCTCCCGTGTTTTGCTACCCTACATTCTGCTATATCGGCTAAGGCGGCACATGGAGAACTACTGCAATTGTGTCCCAGTTCTTCCGGACGAGCACCTCAGTAGAGAAAGCCGAAAACTGACTGTCACGATGCGGCGAGAGCTGGTCGCTGTTCGAGAGGTCTCAAAATCCTTAAAGATTTCTTCTTCATTATGTGATAACTAATGCAGCGTGCGATGGATCAGTTTTCTCCGATCAGGTGCTGATAGAGCCCCTAGCCCGGTCTTCTGGACACTAGGGGCTGCGCCTACCTTTCTTTTGTCAAACTCCTATGGCTAAGTGAGGGTGATAAAGCCTTATAGTCTGATTGCCTGGTTCGTTGCGCCGAACACCTCCTTAAAGGACCCAAAATTGGGGTAAAGAGTGTTTGAATTTATCCCGAACACCCCCGTACTTCCTACGTGGGGGCAGAAGTCGACGACTGGCCAACTCTCAGAATTAATATAAATAATGGCCACACAGGAGGTAAAATTATTAAAAAAACAAGCACTATATAGTAACCTTGTTTCATATTACAACGCTGGACAACATGAATATGTTCATAGGAAAATAATGTCCTTGTCACAATGTTCTGCCACAAGGCGGGATCCCTCCAGGATACTTTCATAGTACAATTCAGGTTTGCGGTGCTCCTTCCCTTCGGGTGGTCCTTCGGTCATCAGCTTAACAGCGTCCATCTTGGCCCAATGCACCTTAACGCGGGCAAAAGCCATTCGGGCACCTTCAATACAGACTGACCGCTTGATCGCTTCGATCCGAGGACAGGCACTAACCAGCCACTTCATGAGCCCGAAGTAGCTGTTGGGAATTGCTTCGGTAGGCCATAGCCGAATAATTAAATCTTTCATGGCTAGTTCGGCCGCCCTATGCAGCTCGACCAACTGTTTCAGCTGATCGATAAAGGGCACAGGATGTTCTGGTGCAAGGTATTGCGACCAGAACAGCTTCTCCGTAGAGCTCCCTTCTTCGGCTCGATAGAATTGTGCGGCATCAGATATGTTGTGCGGCAAATCCGCAAACGCCACTGGAGAGCCCCGAATTCGGGTTAGCAACAGGAATCTTTCGTTCACATACTTGCGTTGCATAGAAAAAGCCTTATCCACCGCGATCTTTCTGGCCTCCTGGATTTCCTGGAGGGTGCCTTGGGACTCACCCTGGGCATCGCGTGCAGCTTGATGAGCCTTGCTAAGTTCGGATTCTTTATCCGACAAGCTCTACTCCAAGGTCTCGCACCTCTTCACAGCTTCCTGGAGTTCTTGTTGAACTTCAGCGACCCTGGCCTCGTATTTTTCACGATCAGCCTGCTCCTTGGCTGCCCTCTTTTCGGCTTCGGCCACCGCCTTCTTAAGAGCCTCGACTTCGGACATCGCTCCTAGCACACATCATGATGTTTTTTCGTCACAATAATTCATTGATTTGTACTAAATAAAAACAAGGTTGTACATACCTTGATTATCCTCTAACTGCTTCTTCACTTGGCCGACCTCTCCCTCGGCCCGCTCCAGACGCTGCTTCAGTCCGGAGACTTCCGCGGTATGAGAAGTGGCAGTCAATAAATACGCCTACTTAGACAAAACATAATAATAAATAAGGGTGTTGCATGGTAAGTCTCCTGCAAGCATATATTTGATCCTCTGTCTGGCTTTTCTTTTCGAACACTGAACAGTGTATCAGGGGATACTATCTATACTATGACACTCTTCAAGCCTCACCACTTACCTCAACGCCTGTTAAGAGGCTGGTGCAGGCTTCAATCAGCCCGCTTTCTGTAGACTGAATCTTCTCAATCACCGCACCCATAAGGGCGCGGTGTTCTTCAATGATGGAAGTGTTCTTTAACACCATTGATAAAGTATCCGGCACCTCTGGATGGACAGAGGTTGTCGGTGGAACAGGCGCACCCTCTTCTGTTGAAGAAGGTTTCCTGCCTGATTCTGGAGCTGTGATGGTCTCTGGAACTGTGTCCGGCTGGGGGCCAAATTCAAGCCGACCCCCGCCGTCAGTATCCATGGGGGTCCCTTCCCCCATGTGGCCGACCGCCGGGGTTTGACCCTCTGGCGTCGCTCGAACGGTCTTCCCAGCCCCTCCTTGGCCTGGGCCCATTTGGGACGACACTTGGTGTCATGCGCATGTTTGGGGGAGGTGGCCGTCGGGGGAGTCCCGCTGGCCATCGCGTCCGAACCTAGCGAATCCACCGACGAGGACTGCTCGGCGCGGGACCTGGCCGGGCTGCAATATGCGTGGCTCAATACATCAACATTGTGCGATAATGAGTCTGGATATGCCAATGTATTCAGATTTTATGTACTCACGATTTAACCAGGGGCTGGACCTTGGGATCCCACTCTGGGCTGCTGTCGGTGGCGGTGGTGGAATCGTCTATAGAGGAGGCTTTCCCCCTCTTAGACGACTTGGCCTCCAAGCATTTGGAGGTCGGCCTTTTCTTACTCCCCTCGCTGGGGGGGATTGGCTTTCCTCTTTTTTCTCGTCCTCTTCGGAGGAGGAGCGGGCCTCGGAGTCTTCGGACACTTTGTCTGAAGTACCCCTGCGATGATGGCCGCCCCTGGTCTCTTTGGCCTCTTTATCGGTCTTCTTCTTAGGCGCTTTATAAGGCGACGGACCAGCATCTTCATTAGAAGTGGGTCAGCTTGTTCTTCTGGTAGCAGGGCTGGACAGTAGATCTGCTCCGCCTTCTTCGTCCAGCCCTGAGAGAATTGTCAGGAAATATATTAAGCATTTCCTTTAGAATACGCAGTTGAAGCGTACGTCTCGCCAATATATGAAAACCTACCGAACTTGCGGGACGGAACAATTTGTACCCACGGTCCTCAGCCGAGTCCGGCCATGATTTGCTAGAAGATCACCTTCCAGATATCTTCGTGCGTTGTGCCGAAGAGCTTTGTCAGGGTCTGGTGCTTGGCTGGGTCAAATTCCCATAAATTGCAAGCCCTGCGTTGGCATGGAAGAATCCGGTGAACCAACATCACTTGGACTACGTCAACAAGTTTGATGTTCTTGTCTCCCGTGCTCTTGACACGCGCCTTGAGCGTTGCCAGTTCATGTGACAAAGACCAGTCCAGGCCCTTCTCGGGCCAGGACGTAAGCCGCAACGGGGCTTCGGATCAGAATCCGGGAGCCGCGGCCCATTTGGCGCCGCGTGGCTTAGTGACATAGAATCATTATTGTTGCCACCCTTTGACGGAATCATTAAATATACCTGATGGCCATGCGATGTTGGGCATCTTGCTCACCATGGCGCCTCCGCACTCGGCGTGCTCGCCGCCCACCACCTTGGGCTTCACATTGAAAATCTTCAGCCACAATCCGAAGTGTGGAGAGATGCGGAGGAAGGCCTCGCACACGATGATGAATGTCGAGATGTTGAGGAAGGAATTGGGGGATAGATCGTGGAAATCGATCCCATAGTAATACATGATGCCGCGAACGAATGGGTGGAGGGGAAACCCCAACACGTGGACAAAGTGAGGGAGGAATACGACCCTCTTGTGGGGTTCTGGGGCAGGGTCGATTTGTCCTGCCGTCGGGAGACGATGCCCAATCTTCTTGGCCAGATACTCGGCCTCCCGAAGTTTCTTTATATCCTTCTCCTAGACGGTGGAGGCCATCCACTTGCCTCCAGCTCCGGATCCGGACATTTTCGGAATGCTCTTGCGGGCGGAGAAGGCGAATGCTTGGGCGCTGGAGCTCGAGAGAGAGAGTAGGCAGAGAAAGGAGAAGGTGCGGGTGAGAAAGGGGAAACCTTATCCCTTTATAAAGGCAGTAAAATCATGTGCCTCCCTACTTACCCTAAAAACTCGCTTATTCCCCAAGCGCCATGCTGATGGCACGGTTGGGTTACCCATGCCTGTATTGATGAGAATCCCGTGATAAGGGGACACGATCTCTACTTTGACAAGACATGCCAATAAAACCGCCTCGTGAAACGTGTAGTGGCAGGTTGATTAAACGGTTCGAATAATAGCAAGGCCATGGAGTGATGTCACACTATGAAGGCATTGTCAGCAGATTAGATTCGTGAAATATTATACTCTCTATGGTGGTATGTGGAATTTGTTTTGCAGAGCCGGACACAATTCTTGTGTTCAACATCTACTTTGGAATATTCGGAGAAGGAACCCGCCTTGCAATGCCAAAGAAATCTGCGTGCCGGACTCAATCTACATTGAAGCCTGGTTCAGGGGCTACTGAGGGAGTCCTGGATTAAGGGATCCTCGGACATCCGGACTATATTCTTTAGCCGGACTGTTGGACTATGAAGATACAAGATAGAAGACTTCGTCCCGTGTTCGGGTGGGACTCTCCTTTGCATGGAAGGCAAGCTTGGCGATTCGGATATGTAGATTTCCTTCTCTGTAACCGACTCTGTGTAACCCTAGCCCCCACCGGTGTCTATATAAACCAGAGGGTTTAGTCTGTAGGACAAGGACAATCATAATCATAGGCTAGCGTCTAGGGTTAGCCTCTATGATCTCGTGGTAGATCAACTCTTGTAATACTCATATCATCAAGATCAATCAAGCAGGAAGTAGGGTATTACCTCCATAGAGAGGGCCCGAACCTGGGTAACATCGTGTCCCCCGCATCCTGTTACCATTAGCCTTAGACGCACAGTTTGGGATCCCCTACCCCAGATCTGCCAGTTTCGACACCGATGGGCCGGCCTCCTAATTTTTACTGGGCCGGCCTTTTTCACCGGAATGGGCCACTATTGGGCCGTGCCATGTGTCGATCTAACATAGGCGCCTCATGTCCAATGAGTGGATGACATCTGTCCCAACGGTGAGCCAACACGTGTTTCCTCCGGTCAATGAGAATTTTACACGTGGAAAATCGCCATTGGTCCGGGCCATTAACGGGTTATCGGATCCAAAACCGGACCCGATAGCTTAACGGTGTGCCGTTACGATGGATGCCACGTGTCGGTCACCCTTGAAGAAAGCACTTCTATGACACGCGATTTATCGTCATCGAAGTGGACACTTCCATGATGATAATTTTGATAATGTCATGGAACACTTCTACGATAGCGCAGGTATGACTATCTTGATTCTGTCATAAAATCGTCATGGATGTACATGCATGAAAGAAAACGTGACCTACTGTGACAAACACGTATCATCACAGAAGTATTTTTTTGTAGTGCACTGGACAGTGGTCAAGAAAATCCTGAAGTACCTGAAAAGGACTAGGGATATGTTTCTCGTTAATGGAGGTGACAAAGAGGTTGTCGTAAATAGTTACGTCGACGTTAGCTTTGACACTGATCCGGATGACACTAAGTCACAAACCAAATATGTATTTATATTGAATGGTGGAGCTGCCAGTTGGTGCAGTTCCAAGCAGAGCGTCGTGGCGGGATCTACGTGTGAAGCGAAGTACATAGCTGCTTCGGAAGCAGCTAATGAAGGAGTCTAGACAAAGGAGTTCATATCCGATCTAGGTGTAATACCTAGTGCAACGGGTCCAATGAAAATCTTTTGTAACAATACTGGAGCAATTGCCTTGGGAAGGAATCCAGATTTCACAAAAAGGCCAAAAACATCAAGAGACACTTCAACTCCATCCGAGATTTGGTCAAGGAGGGAGACATAGAGATTTGCAAAATACATAAGGATCTGAATGTGGCAGACTCGTTGACTAAGCCTCTTCCACGAGCAAAACATGATCAGCACCAAGACTCCATGGGTGTTAGAATCATTACAATGTAATCTAGATTATTGACTCTAATGCAAGTGGGAGACTGAAGGAAATATGCCCTAGAGGCAATAATAAAGTTGTCATTTTATATTTCCTTATTCATGATAAATGTTTATTATTCATGCTAGAATTGTATTAACCGGAGACTTGATACATGTGTGAATACATAGACAAACCACCATGTCCCTAATATGCCTATACTAGACTAGCTCGTTGATCAAAGATGGTTAAGTTTCCTAGCCATGGACATGTGTTGTCATTTGATGAACGAGATCACATCATTAGAAGAATGATGTGATGGACAAGACCCATCCGTTAGCATAGCATAATGATCGTTCAGTTTTATCGCTACTGCTTTCTTCACGTCAAATACATATTGCTCCGACTATGAGATTATGCAACTCCCGGACACCGTAGGAATGCCTTGTGTGCTATCAAACATCACAGCGTAACTGGGTGATTATAAAGATGCTCTACAGGTATATCCGAAGGTGTTTATTGGGTTGGCATAGATCGAGATTAGGATTTGTCACTCCGAGTATCAGAAAGGTATCTCTTGGACCTCTCGGTAATGCACATCATATAAAAGCCTTGCAAGCAATGTGACTAATGAGTTAGTTGCGGGATGATGTATTACAGAACAAGTAAAGAGACTTCCCGGTAACGAGATTTAACTAGGTATGAAGATACCGAAGATTGAATCTCGGGCAAGTAACATACCGATGACAGAGGGAATAATGTATGTTGTCATAGCGGTTCGACCGATAAAGATCTTCATAGAATATGTGGGAACCAATATGAGCATCTAGGTTCCACTATTTGTTATTGACCAAAGAGGTGTCTTGGTCATGTCTACATAGTTCTCGAACCCGTAGGGTCCGCACGCTTAATGTTCGATGATGATTTGTATTATATGAGTTATGTGTTTTGGTGACAGAATGTTGTTCGAAGTCCCGGATGAGATCACGGACATGACGAGGAGTCTCAAAATGGTCGAGAGGTAAAGATTGATATATTGCAAGGTAGTATTCGGATACCGGAAGTGTTCCGTAATGTATCGGGTACATAGCGGAGTACCGGAGGGGTTACCGGAACCCCCCGGGGAAAGATATGGGCCATATGGGCCATAGGAGGGAGGCAAACCAGCCCACAAGGGGCTGGCGCGCCCCCCACAAGGGAGGAGTCCGAATTGGACTACGGGAGGGGTCGGCGCCCCCCTTTCCTTCTCCCTCTCCCTCTCCTTCCCCCTTTCCCCCTCCGGTAAAAGGAAAGGGGGGGCAAATCTTACTAGGACCCCAAGTAGGACTCCTCCTACTTGGGGCACACCTAGGGCCGGCCTCCTCTCCCTCCCTCCTTTATATATGGGGGGGCTAGAACACACATCAATTGTTCCAAGCTGTGTGCGGTGCCCCCTCCACGGTTTACGCCTCCGGTCATATTCTTGCGGTGGTTAGGCGAAGCCCTGCGCGGAGCACATCACATCACCGTCACCACGTCGTCATGCTGACGGAACTCATCTACTTCCTTGACCCTCTGC
Organism: Triticum aestivum; assembly: GCF_018294505.1. Lineage (NCBI taxonomy): Eukaryota > Viridiplantae > Streptophyta > Magnoliopsida > Poales > Poaceae > Triticum > Triticum aestivum. Next base: position 562,613,822 of record NC_057798.1, read on the forward strand.
TGGATCAAGAGCTCGAGGGACGTCATCGTGCTGAACGTGTGCAGAACTCGGAGGTGTCGTACGTTCGGTACTCGATCGATTGAAACGACAAGTCGTTCGACTACATCAACCGCGTTAAGCAAACACTTACGCTTTCGGTCTATGAGGGTAAGTGGACACACCCTCCCCCTCTCGTTGCTATGCATCTCCTAGATAGATCTTGCGTGAGTGTAGGAATTTTTTTTGAAACTGCATGCTACGTTTCCCGACACCATCAAGTTCGAAACTTGAATTATGTATATAGGTACTATCTTTGATTATGGTGTATAGCCAATTCCTGAGTTAGGGCCCATCAACGCTTCTTTGTGTATCATAGGTTCATTGTTTGTTCAACAATATTTCGTCCGCACACCATGAATGTTTGCACGAATGTCCCCAACCTATATAGTTCAACTGCAAGTTCGACCCAAGTCTCTATGTCCTATGCACAGGCTTCTGTATCAATCGCAGTGAGAAATCTTAGAACCACTTCTAGTTTTTATTTTCTTTGATCTGATCACAAAGATTCTGTAATCTTGTCCATTTGCACTGTCCTCCCACTCTTTTGTAGAAAATATTTTCCTGAAAATTTCCGCACTTTGTGGCAAAACACTTTGCCTCGGCGTAGTGATAGAGGAATACCCAACCATTTGTTGGGTTTCGTAGTAATTTCAAAAAAATTCCTACGCGCACACAGGATCATGTGATGCATAGCAACGAGGGGAAGAGTATTGTCTACGTACCCTACGCAGACCGACTGCGGAAGCGATGACACGACGTAGAGGAAGTAGTCGTACGTCTTCACGATCCAACCGATCAAGCACCGAAACTACGGCACCTCCGAGTTCGAGCACACGTTCAGCTCGATGACGATCCCCGGACTCCGATCCAGCAAAGTGTCGGGGAAGAGTTCCGTCAGCACGACGGCGTGGTGACGATCTTGATGAACTACAGCAGCAGGGCTTCGCCTAAACTCCGCTACAGTATTATCGAGGAATATGGTGGCAGGGGGCACCGCACACGGCTAAGGAATCGATCACGTGGATCAACTTGTGTCAACTTGTGTGTTTAGAGGTGCCCCTGCCTCCGTATATAAAGGAGCCAAGGGGGGAGGGTGCGCCGGCCAAGAGGGAGAGGCGCAGGAGGAGTCCTACTCCTACCGGGAGTAGGACTCCCCCCCCAATCCTATTCCAACTAGGATTCCCAAGGGGGAAAGAGGGAGAGGGGTGGCCGGCCACCTCTCCTAGTCCTAATAGGACTAGGGGAAGGGGGGAGGCGCGCAGCCCCCTTGGGCTGCCCCTTTCTCCTTTCCACTAAGGCCCATGATGGCCCATATGGCTCCCGGGGGGTTCCGGTAACCTCCCGGTAACCCGGTAAAATCCCGATTTCACCCGGAACACTTCCGATGTCCAAACATAGACTTCCAATATATCAATCTTTATGTCTCGACCATTTCGAGACTCCTCGTTATGTCCGTGATCACATCCGGGACTCCGAACAACCTTCGGTACATCAAAATGCATAAACTCATAATATAACTGTCATCGTAACCTTAAGCGTGCGGACCCTACGGGTTCGAGAACAATGTAGACATGACCGAGACACATCTCCGGTCAATAACCAATAGCGGGACCTGGATGCCCATATTGGCTCCTACATATTCTACGAAGATCTTTATCGGTCAGACCGCATAACAACATACGTTGTTCCCTTTGTCATCGGTATGTTACTTGCCCGAGATTCGATCGTCGGTATCCAATACCTAGTTTAATCTCGTTATCGGCAAGTCTCTTTACTCGTTCCGTAATACATCATCTCACAACTAACATATTAGTTGTAATGCTTGCAAGGCTTATGTGATGTGTATTACCGAGAGGGCCCAGAGATACCTCTCCAACAATCGGAGTGACAAATCCTAATCTCGAAATACGCCAACCCAACATCGACCATTGGAGACACCTGTAGTACTCCTTTATAATCACCCAGTTACGTTGTGACGTTTGGTAGTACCCAAAGTGTTCCTCCGGTAAACGGGAGTTGCATAATCTCATAGTCATAGGAACATGTATAAGTCATGAAGAAAGCAATAGCAACATACTAAACGATCGGGTGCTAAGCTAATGGAATGGGTCATGTCAATCAGATCATTCTACTAATGATGTGACCTCGTTAATCAAATAACAACTCATTGTTCATGGTTAGGAAACATAACCATCTTTGATTAACGAGCTAGTCAAGTAGAGGCATACTAGTGACACTTTGTTTGTCTATGTATTCACACATGTATTATGTTTCCGGTTAATACAATTCTAGCATGAATAATAAACATTTATCATGAAATAAGGAAATAAATAATAACTTTATTATTGCCTCTAGGGCATATTTCCTTCAGTCTCCCACTTGCACTAGAGTCAATAATCTAGTTCACATCGCCATGTGATTTAACAGCAATAGTTCACATCACCATGTGATTAACACCCATAGTTCACATCGATATGTGATCAACACCCAAAGGGTTTACTAGAGTCAGTAATCTAGTTCACATCGCTATGTGATTAACACCCAAAGAGTACTAAGGTGTGATCATGTTTTGCTTGTGAGATAATTTTAGTCAACGGGTCTGTCACATACAGATCTGTAAATATTTTGCGAATTTCTATGTCAACAATGCTCTGCACGGAGCTATTCTAGCTAATTGCTCCCACTTTCAATATGTATCCAGATTGAGACTTAGAATCATCTGGATCAGTGTCAAAAACTTGCTTCAACGTAACCCTTTACGACGAACCTTTTTGTCACGTCCATAATCGAGAAACATATCCTTATTTCACTAAGGATAATTCTGACCGCTGTCCAGTGATCTACTCCTAGATCACTATTGTACTCCCTTATCAAATCAGTGCAGGGTATACAATAGATCTGGTACACAGCATGACATACTTTATAGAACCTATAGCCAAGGCATAGGGAATGACTTTCATTCTTTTCTATCTTCTGCCGTGGTCGGGCTTTGAGTCTTACTCAACTTTACACCTTGTAACACAGGCAAGAAACTTTTTCTTTGACTGTTCCATTTTGAACTACTTCAAAATCTTGTCAAGGTATGTACTCATTGAAAAACTTATCAAGCGTCTTGATCTATCTCTATAGATCTTGAAGCTCAATATGTAAGCAGCTTTACCGAAGTTTTTCTTTGAAAAACTCCTTTCAAACACCCCTTTATGCTTTACAGAATAATTCTACATTATTTCCGATCAACAATATGTCATTCACATATACTTATCAGAAATGTTGTAGTGGTCCCACTCACTTTCTTGTAGATACAGGCTTCATCACAAGTCCGTATAAAACTATATGCTTTGATCAACTTATCAAAGTGTATATTCCAACTCCGAGAGGCTTGCACCAGTCCATAAATGGATCGCTGGAGTTTGCACACTTTGTTAGCTCCCTTTGGATCGATAAAACCTTCTGGTTGCATCATATACAACTCTTCTTCCAGAAATCCATTCAGGAATGCAGTTTTGACATCCATCTGCCAAATTTCATAATCATAAAATGCGGCAATTGCTAACATGATTCGGACGGACTTAAGCATCGCTACGGGTGAGAAGGTCTCATCGTATTCAATCCCTTGAACTTGTCGAAAACCTTTTGCGACAAGTCGAGCTTTGTAGACAGTAACATTACCATCAGCGTCAGTCTTCTTCTTAAAAATCCATTTATTCTCAATTGCTTGCCGATCATCGGGCAAGTCAACCAAAGTCCAAACTTTGTTCTCATACATGGATCCCATCTCAGATTTCATGGCTTCAAGCCACTTTGCGGAATCTGGGCTCACCATCGCTTCTTCATAGTTTGTAGGTTCATCATGATCTAGTAGCATGACTTCCAGAACAGGATTACCGTACCACTCTGGTGTGGATCTTACTCTGGTTGATCTACGAGGTTCAGTAGTATCTTGATCTGAAGTTTCATGATCATTATCATTGGCTTCCTCACTAACTGGTGTAGGTGTCACTGAAACAGTTTTCTGTGATGAACTACTTTCCAGTAAGGGAGCAGGTACAGTTACCTCGTCAAGTTCTACTTTCCTCCCACTCACTTCTTTCGAGAGAAACTCCTTCTCCAGAAATGATCCATTCTTAGCAACGAATGTCTTGCCTTCGGATCTGTGATAGAAGGTGTACCCAATTGTCTCCTTTGGGTATCCTATGAAGACGCACTTCTCCGATTTGAGTTTTGAGCTTATCAGGATGAAACTTTTTCATATAAGCATCGCAACCCCAAATTTAAGAAACGACAGCTTAGGTTTCTTGCCAAACCATAGTTCACACGGTGTCGTCTCAACGGATTTAGATGGTGCCCTATTTAACGTGAATGCAGCTGTCTCTAATGCATAACCCCAAAACGATAGTGGTAGATCGGTAAGACACATCATAGATCGCACCATATCTAATAAAGTACGGTTATGACGTTCGGACACACCATTACATTGTGGTGTTCTAGGTGGCATGAGTAGTGAAACTATTTCACATTGTTTTTAACTGAAGGCCAAACTCGTAACTCAAATACTCTTCTCTACGATCAGATTGTAGAAACTTTATTTTCTTGTTACGATGATTTTTCACTTCACTCTGAAATTCTTTGAACTTTTCAAATGTTTCAGACTTATGTTTCATCAAGTAGATATACTCATATCTGCTCAAATCATCTGTGAAGATCAGAAAATAATGATACCTGTCGCGAGCCTCAATATTCATCGGACCACATACATCAGTATGTATGTTTTTCAACAAATCTATTGCTCGCTCCATTGTTCCGAAGAACAGAGTCTTAGTCATCTTGCCCATGAGGCATGGTTCGCAAGCATCAACTGATTCATAATCAAGTGATTCAAAAAGCCCATCAGTATGGAGTTTCTTCATGCGCTTTACACCAATATGACCTAAACGGCAGTGCTACAAACAAGTTGCACTTATCATTATTAACTTTGCATCTTTTGGTTTCAATATTATGATTATGTGTATCACTATGATCGAGATCCAACGAACTATTTTCATTGGGTGTGTAACCATATAAGGTTTCATTCATGTAAACAGAACAACAATTTATTCTCTTACTTAAATGAATAACCGTATTACAATAAACATGATCAAATCATATTCATGCTCAACGTCAACACCAAATAACACTTATTCAGGTTCAACACTAATCCCGAAAGTATAGGGAGTGTGTGACGATGATCATATCAATCTTGGAACCACTTCCAACATACATCGTCACTTCACCCTTAACTAGTCTCTGTTTATTCTGCAACTCCCGTTTTGAGTTACTAATCTTAGCAACTGAACTAGTATCAAATACTGAGGGGTTGCTGTAAACACTAGTAAAGTACACATCAATAACATGTATATCAAATATACTTATGTTCACTTTGCCATCCTTCTTTTCCGCCAATCACTTGGGGTAGATCCGCTTCCAGTGACCAGTCCCTTTGCAGTAGAAGCACTTAGTCTCAGGCTTAGGACCAGACTTGGGCTTCTTCACTTGAGCAGCAACTTGCTTGCTGTTCTTCTTGAAGTTCCCCTTCTTCCCTTTGCCCTTTTCTTGAAACTAGTGGTCTTGTCAATCAACACTTGATGCTCTTTCTTGATTTCTACCTTCGTCGATTTCAATATCACGAAGAGCTCGGGAATCGTTTTCGTCATCCCTTGCATACTATAGTTCATCATTAAGTTCAGTAACTTAGTGATGGTGACTAGAGAATTCTGTCAATCACTATCTTATCTGGAAGATTAACTCCCACTTGATTCAAGCAATTGAAGTACCCAGACAATCTGAGCACATGCTCACTAGTTGAGCGATTCTCCTCCATCTTTTAGCTATAGAACTTGTTGGAGACTTCACATCTCTCAACTCGGGTATTTGCTTGAAATATTAACTTCAATTACTGGAACATCTCATATGGTCCATGATGTTCAAAACATCTTTGAAGTCCCGATTCTAAGCCGTTAAGCATGGTGCACTTAAACTATCAAGTAGTCATCATATTGAGCTAGCCAAACGTTCATAACGTCTGCATCTGCTCCTGCAATAGGTCCGTCACCTAGCGGTGCATCAAGGACATAATTCTTCTGTGCAGCAATGAGGATAAACCTCAGATCACGGATCCAATCCGCATCATTGCTACTAACATCTTTCAACATAATTTTCTCTAGGAACATATCAAAATAAACACAGGGAAGCAACAACGCGAGCTATTGATCTACAACATGATTTGCAAAATACTACCAGGACTAAGTTCATGATAAATTTAAGTTCAATTTAATCATATTACTTAAGAACTCCCACTTAGATAGACATCCCTCTAATCCTCTAAGTGATCACGTGATCCAAATCAACTAAACCATGTCCGATCATCACGTGAGATGGAGTAGTTTCATCAGTGAACATCATTATGTTGATCATATCTACTATATGATTCACGCTCGACCTTTCGGTCTCCGTGTTCCGAGGCCATATCTGCATATGCTAGGCTCGTCAAGTTTAACCTGAGTATTCTGCGTGCGCAACTGTTTTGCACCCGTTGTATTTGAACGTAGAGCCTATCACACCCGATCATCACGTGGTGTCTCAGCACGAAGAACTTTCGCAACGGTGCATACTCAGGGAGAACACTTCTTGATAATTTAGTGAGAGATCATCTTATAATGCTACCGTCAATCAAAGCAAGATAAGATGCATAAAAGATAAACATCACATGCAATCAATATAAGTGATATGATATGGCCATCATCATCTTGTGCCTGTGATCTCCATCTCCGAAGCACCGTCATGATCACCATCGTCACCGGCGCGACACCTTGATCTCCATCGTAGCATCGTTGTCGTCTCGCCAATCTTATGCTTCCACGACTATCACTACCGTTTAGTAATAAAGTAAAGCATTACATCGCGATTGCATTGCATACAATAAAGCGACAACCATATGGCTCCAGCCAGTTGCCGATAACTCGGTTACAAAACATGATCATCTCATACAATAAAATTCAGGATCATGCCTTGACCATATCACATCACAACATGCCCTGCAAAAACAAGTTAGACGTCTTCTACTTTGTTGTTGCATGTTTTACGTGGCTGCTACGGGCTTAAGTAAGAACCAATCTCACCTACGCATCAAAACCACAACGATAGTTTGTCAAATAGACTCCGTTTTAACCTTCGCAAGGACCGGGCGTAGCCATACTTGGTTCAACTAAAGTTGGAGAGGCAGTCGCCCGCAAGCCATCTCTGTGCGAAGCACGTCGAGGGAACCGGTCTCGCGTAAGCGTACGCGTAAGGTTGGTCCGGGTCGTCTCGTCCAACAATACCGCCGAACCAAAGTATGACATGCTGGTAGGCAGTATGACTTGTATCGTCCACAACTCACTTGTGTTCTACTCGTGCATATAACATCAACATCAATAACCTAGGCTCGGATGCCACTGTTGGGTTTCGTAGTAATTTCAAAAATTTTCCTACGCGCACACAGGATCATGTGATGCATAGCAACGAGGGGAAGAGTATTGTCTACGTACCCTACGCAGACCGACTGCGGAAGCGATGACACGACGTAGAGGAAGTAGTCGTACGTCTTCACGATCCAACCGATCAAGCACCGAAACTACGGCACCTCCGAGTTCGAGCACACGTTCAGCTCGATGACGATCCCCGGACTCCGATCCAGCAAAGTGTCGGGGAAGAGTTCCGTCAGCACGACGGCGTGGTGACGATCTTGATGAACTACAGCAGCAGGGCTTCGCCTAAACTCCGCTACAGTATTATCGAGGAATATGGTGGCAGGGGGCACCGCACACGGCTAAGGAATCGATCACGTGGATCAACTTGTGTCAACTTGTGTGTTTAGAGGTGCCCCTGCCTCCGTATATAAAGGAGCCAAGGGGGGAGGGTGCGCCGGCCAAGAGGGAGAGGCGCAGGAGGAGTCCTACTCCTACCGGGAGTAGGACTCCCCCCCCCCAATCCTATTCCAACTAGGATTCCCAAGGGGGAAAGAGGGAGAGGGGTGGCCGGCCACCTCTCCTAGTCCTAATAGGACTAGGGGAAGGGGGGAGGCGCGCAGCCCCCTTGGGCTGCCCCTTTCTCCTTTCCACTAAGGCCCATGATGGCCCATATGGCTCCCGGGGGGTTCCGGTAACCTCCCGGTAACCCGGTAAAATCCCGATTTCACCCGGAACACTTCCGATGTCCAAACATAGACTTCCAATATATCAATCTTTATGTCTCGACCATTTCGAGACTCCTCGTTATGTCCGTGATCACATCCGGGACTCCGAACAACCTTCGGTACATCAAAATGCATAAACTCATAATATAACTGTCATCGTAACCTTAAGCGTGCGGACCCTACGGGTTCGAGAACAATGTAGACATGACCGAGACACATCTCCGGTCAATAACCAATAGCGGGACCTGGATGCCCATATTGGCTCCTACATATTCTACGAAGATCTTTATCGGTCAGACCGCATAACAACATACGTTGTTCCCTTTGTCATCGGTATGTTACTTGCCCGAGATTCGATCGTCGGTATCCAATACCTAGTTTAATCTCGTTATCGGCAAGTCTCTTTACTCGTTCCGTAATACATCATCTCACAACTAACATATTAGTTGTAATGCTTGCAAGGCTTATGTGATGTGTATTACCGAGAGGGCCCAGAGATACCTCTCCAACAATCGGAGTGACAAATCCTAATCTCGAAATACGCCAACCCAACATCGACCATTGGAGACACCTGTAGTACTCCTTTATAATCACCCAGTTACGTTGTGACGTTTGGTAGTACCCAAAGTGTTCCTCCGGTAAACGGGAGTTGCATAATCTCATAGTCATAGGAACATGTATAAGTCATGAAGAAAGCAATAGCAACATACTAAACGATCGGGTGCTAAGCTAATGGAATGGGTCATGTCAATCAGATCATTCTACTAATGATGTGACCTCGTTAATCAAATAACAACTCATTGTTCATGGTTAGGAAACATAACCATCTTTGATTAACGAGCTAGTCAAGTAGAGGCATACTAGTGACACTTTGTTTGTCTATGTATTCACACATGTATTATGTTTCCGGTTAATACAATTCTAGCATGAATAATAAACATTTATCATGAAATAAGGAAATAAATAATAACTTTATTATTGCCTCTAGGGCATATTTCCTTCACCATTTGGGATAACCTACAAAGTAGCACATATCTTATAGATTTGATGGTGCTCCTTTTTAGTGTAAAATCCATAGTCTCTAAAGCATCACATTAAGAGTAAATTGGGAAAATCGATTAATGTCATCTTTGATCTCACTATGTCATACATAGTTTGATTACATCTACTCAAAACACTCTACTCTTAGTAGTGTCTCTAGTAGGTGTAAGCTATAAACACTTTACAGCTCATCAGATATTCGCTAAATTTGTAACTCAAATATTATTTTCTGCAACCAAATTGTAGAAACATATTTTTCTTGTTACAATAATTTCTACTTCTTTCTAAAAATTTGTTGAACCATTTCAAAGGATCTAGAATCATGTCTCAGTTAGTAAATATAAATATCTACTCGAGTCATCCTTGAAGATAGATAAAACCACTGCTTGCAACAACACTTACTGGAATATACACATCAATATGCATGTTCCAATTATTGTGTTGCTCGGTATTTTAGTTTACTTCACAATTTGGACAAAAGTTGCAAGTGTCTAATGATTCATAATCATATGACTCCAAAATCCATCACTATGGAATTTCTCCGTGCGGGTTTCTCCAATGTGACTAAGTGCAGTGTCACACATATGTGGTATTATTTTAGTCTTGCAATATTTAGTGTCAGTGTTATAGATGTTTAATTCTATCATAAATAGTCATAACTTTTATCCTATTCACAATAGGAGTATGTCCCTTTTGTTCATTACATCGAACAACTACTGTTCTCTTATGAACAAACTCCTCGCAATTTCTATACAAAACTCTAAAATGAATTATGACAATAAATTCAGAAGTAATATGTTGATGAAAAATTATCATAACTTCTACATAAGTTTTTCAACACATATTATAACCTCATCAATTTGTTGGTCATTAGGCCATTGTAATTCTTACATCAATTCGCAACTTCATGCAATTGAGTCAGTATCCTTGTGATCAACTTTTAACCACATTCCCCGAAGAATTTTTGTGTTCAAAAATTTAACCACAATTCTCAAGAATCACACTTTAATTGACTGACTTCCTCTACATCTTATAACCTGTATGACATTCATACCTGAGCTGGACACTCCAGTCTCCTTTTCTTTCCGCCTCTAAACTTCTTAAGTTTTACTTTCAATATTTCTCCTTCTCAACAAAAGAATCATCTAACTTTTAAGAGTGGCGTGAGCCCTGAATTTCCCTAGGCATGTAAGTCTTATTACATCCTTTGGTTTTGTTCTTTCTCTTTAAGTTTTTGCCATCAACTCATGACTAGTGTTCTTCCGGATCTTACATATTTCAGTCTTAAACATAGTTGAACACTTCACTAGAACTTGCAAACAAAACAGTTGTTTAGGTATCTCATATCTTTTAATCTTTGTTTGTTTCTGAAAACAATTTCCAATTCCTAGAATATCACATAACTATCCCAAACATTTTGAAGTTCGCGTTTCTCGGAAGCAAGCAGACCGTAATGCAATTCTTGCTTTTGGTTAGAAGGACGTGAGTCTCATCATCCAAAGCTTTAGTGGGAGAGTATTGCAAGTATGCAGTAGGACAAAAATCCTTCTTGGCACTCTTAGAGGACGATCCTCTCAATCATAAAGATTCAAGCAAACAAATAATAGCCAATCGATTTCAATAACAAAGGTGGAACTGTGAGCCATAATTCTAAAACTATAATGCAAACTACACATAGACATTATTCATAATTAATTTGCACTAGTTATTAAACTAAATTAATACATAATTGTGCTCCCACTCAAATCAATATCTCTCATAATTGATTTTAAGTGATTCAAGATCCAAGTCTAGTTCTCAGCCATTGATGTGTGCATCACTGATGACTAGAATTTTGACTGGTGGGCAAGCTTTTGATGCTTTGTATGACTCTTGCTCATCTTCACATGACTCTTGTTCATCGTTCAATGCTTTGTGCTCCGAGCTTAGAACTATTATGCTAGAACTTCAAGACAACGAGTGCTATTTGCATGCATGGTCTGACCATCCCCGCCTCGCACTTCACATTCCGTTTGTACTCATGTGGACATGACCTACTCCAAAACGCTACGTGTTGTAGACGGTTGCAACACTGGGAAGAGCACCTTTTAACTTGATATTTACTGTGAGAGATTACCCTAATAATTGATCAAAGGGTGCAAACAACAAAGGGATAAACATATCAGGCAATTCATAATAGCATGACATGGTATAGCCCTGGGCGCCGGGAGTCCTCCATGATCGTCTTCAATCTCCAGTTGAAGCGACATGACGGCCAATATTTCGTTACCAAGGCAATTGTTTCAAAAACATTGATAAGGCGACAATCTCAGAAAGCGTTGACGTGGTGACCGTTTCAGAAAACGTTGCCATGACACTAAATCTGAAATTCCTCATGGTACGAAATTATAGCTCCTCGTCCCGCGCCTAGTGCACCTTCTCCTTGCTGGGGTCCTCCGTGTATGTTTTGCCACCATCACCTGTAACCTATCTATACGATATTTACATTAAGGTGGCAATCCCATGGCTCCAGCCATCATGTCGTGACGCGTATGTCACTTAAAACATATAACCATCTCATACATAAACTCATTATCATGACGAAGGCTATACCACATCACATGCAAACCCTACAAAACCAAGTTAGACATCCTCTAATCGATTTTAGCAAAATTTTAGTTATATGGTTAACCAGTTTTATCAATTAAGACTAGCTACCTACGCAAGCACAACAAGGCGATGTTCTTGATGCTAGATTAAGTTTCGAAGTGTGTGAAAGAGAGACTTAATTAAAAGTCTCGTCCCCCACACTAAACTTTGTCAATACACGTGACCCCCTAGAAGATCTTCCATCTTCGGCACCCTCCTGTGTACGCGACGGTTCACTATTCCCAACAATGATGTAGCCTAAGGAACTATTAGCAGATCGTCGACAACCATAGCCGATCGATTGTCAGAACCTTGTAGCAAAACTACATCATTTTGCTGATGAACTGAACCGAAGCAACACTCATGGGAAGCATAGCAAGAACATCAACCCTCACATATCAGATGTGATCTAGATCGCAACCTGCATCTACTCATAAACTAGCTCATGATGCCACTGTTGGCAAACATAGTAGAAAACAAAAAAAATCCGCACCTACGATCACCCAAGAACAATATGAAGATGCATAACGGGTTGTGATCAACGATCATTACCGACTCCGGTGTGCAGGGGAAGTAGACGAGTCGGTGTAGATCGTACTTGAAGTCCCTCGAACGTTAATGACGATCCCGCGAACCGCCCTCGAACGATCCCTCAAACCGAAGACCAAAAGCACGACCTCTCTACTTGGTTCCAAGCGTACGGTCTTCACGATCCGGCAGCGCTTCGTCGTTCAGAGCTAATCGTCGCCAGAGAATTAGAGTGAGGAGATTAGAACCACACATGGCTTCTAATTATGAGTATTAGAGGTGGCTAGGGCTAGCTCTAATTAGTACTATACCTTCTGCGCCTCGCCAGAGCTCGCCAGAGCGGGCGCATCTGGCTGGACTGCGCCGCTCCAGCCCACCTCCACCTTCTCCAAATCTACAGCATCTGTTGCACCGCCCTGGACGCCGGCACCTCCCTTCACTCATGCGCCCGCCGCGACATGTTGCGCCTGCGCCACCAGATCGCCGCCCCAATCGGGGCGCTCGCTTCCTGCGTCCTCCATGGCGATGGAGGTGATGGAGAGGATGTAGTTGGGGAGAGGGAGACGACGAGGTGGGAGAGGAGAGGGAGCGAAGAGGGAGACGATGCGGCGGGGGGGAATGGTGGGCGATGCGGCGGGAGGTGGTTCCTCTCCTCATTTATAAAATGGGACAGTTTTGGCAAGTTCCCATGGACACGTGCTGCCCCACGCGCGCGCGTCTATACGCGAAAACGAATCACCTGGCCGTATACAAGTACGACTTACAAATACGCATACAAACTAATTGGGCCGTACGGGCACCGCGAGGCTCCTCAACGGCTATACACACAAGCAAAAAAACGATCGTCCCCTCGTTTCGAATTGTTTTTGGTTATCGTGACCGTCCTTGTGTTTCTCCCCCTGGCGTCAGCCCGGAGGGAGCACCGGAGGAGAAGCGTTGTACACGCCTGTAATCTCTACTCTTACTACAAAGCATCAAATCACGCGCGTGACAAAGACAAACAAAGAATAAGCTAGCTAGACCGTACTAGTACCAGTACCTTTTTAGTGTCTGAGCCTAGGATCATGCATACCAATAATTTTATCACGCCCACCAGAGGTTTGACTAATTAAGGTAGATGAGGACATGACCAGGATTCACGGCGCACACTAACTTTACTCTAATAATCCGGTCCAATCCCACTGGCTTGTCCTTGTTCATGACCTGTGAACAAGAATTGCCAGGATTGCAAGGGATGGCGAGCTTATGGATAAGATAAGTACACTACATCAGCACTAAGGTCTTGATTAATTAACTCCTCTCGCAGTAATAACTTTTGGGTATTGGTGAGAGTAGATAGAGTCAGACAGTGGAAGGTTAGCTTGGGGAAAGACTATTGGCGTAGCTGCGAAGGGATAGCATGGTACCGGGTGGAAAGGCTGAAAAGCCTCACAGGAACACGTGGAGTCTCCATGAATGCACGAGTTTACCACGGCCCGAAATGGAGAAGTACTGCCACATGATCCGTTGCTATCCCAGAACTGTTGCACGTCACTGTACCCCATGCTTTGAGTTTTGTCATTAACTAGGACATCACCAACGCAGACCCTCAGATGGTAATGTGGGCCCGTACATGTCAATGGACGCGTGTTCTTGTCTGAAATCCGGCAAATCAGAACCAAATCTGCGGGACGTTTGTGAGAGTCCAGACGTCCGCCTGCGGTGTGGTGCGTTGTGGCAGAAAGCGGATTACTAGTGATTTGTTGACGGACAGTGGCTTTCATTTGACGGAAAGTAAATTTCATTTGGTGAGAGGTGCCTTGTATTTGGCACAATGTGGCTTAAGCGGATTTCATTTGGAGGAAAGCAGCTTTGGCCCGGCTTCTATTTGGGATTTTTCTTAAAGTAAATAAAGGTGACGTTTAGGGGATCCACATTGGAGATACCCTTACTCAGTAGTGCATCTCCAATAAAAGATGCAAATTTCAAGGTGTAAAACAATAGATGTTAAAATTTACATCTTTAAAAAGTGCATTTTGCATCTTAAAAGAGAGGCAACTCCAATAGATAATGTATATTTGTGATGTAAAAGTGTAACTCCAACAGATGATGCAAATGGAGATGTAAACTAGTTCAACGACAGCATGCCAGCGGTGTGGCTGCGGACCGAGCGACAGCATCCGAGCTTCGAAAGGAGCGCCAGTAGCAGAGCAATGAGGAGCGGCGCTGCACCCGAGCCTGTGCCTTCGAATGCGGCGGCGGAAGCTCAAATGGCCGGTGACAGGGGCTCAAATTGGGTGACGGATTGGCGGGGCGGCGCAAGAAGCTCGAATCGAGCGGCGGAAAAGCGACGGCATCTTGGAGGTGGGTGTGCGGTTTGAATTCGAACGCGACGGGGTGGCAGGGGAGCTCGAATCAGGTGACCGCGTCGCGGCTGCAAAAGAAAAACGACCGACACAGCGGATTTTCTAGCGAAGGGCGGCGGAAAAACGGTGATGGCGGATGTGCGGCTCGCAACCGGCGGCGGCGGTGCAGCGGGGGAAGCTCGAACCTGGCGGCGGCAGGGCGACAAAAAGACAGGTGATGCGGCCGATTTTTAAGCGGAAAAAGCGGCGGCACCGGCGAAGGAGGGAGTCGGGAGGCCGGATTTGGCGGTGGCGGGGTGCGACGGCCTAGCGGCGCGGCGGGTAGGCGGCCGGTCGGGAGAGGGGAGGGGAAATCTCATGGCGGTTGGGTTGGCGCGCGGCTGGCAGTTTTGTAAATTTGCATCCCGAGATGTTGTATTCTACATCCCTAAGAGGTGAAGATGTAAAAAGAAGTGCATCTACATTATCAATTGGAGAGGGGTTTTTAGGCCTCAAAGATGCAAAAACTAATTGTTTTCACCTCTAAATTATCTACTGGAGATGCTCTTAGGTTTCAAGGGCCGGCGGGCATTAGCATCCTGGGCAAACGACGTGCATGTTGTTAGTAACGCCACGTCACTCCTCGCTCACTTTGCTTGTGGCTTGTGACTCTTTGATGAGTGCCTATTTGGCGGTCGCTAATGACTTCTTTGCATACTTACCATTTACCGACCGGTGGCTTTTCGGCAAAGTGCCTGGCTGAAAAAGGCAACTGCTTCCCCGACAATCGTTTTGGAGACACTGTGAGTAACCATAAATGTCAGAGCAAACGTGCATAGCGCTCGCGAAAGGACCGTGGCTAGAGAGCAAGCATTCGTTTGTCCTGGAACGCGGGAACAAGGCGGCATTCCCCCCTACGTATATGCTCCCGAACGGCAGGGCGGCACGTCGGCGCCGACCCACTGCATGCGCGCGTGCCCCGACGCCGCCGCTCACAGTCGCCGGTGGCGTGCGGCCGGCCGTGCCCGTGGTGCGCGGTGCCTGCTGGCCAAAATCACTGTTTTGACCTTATTGAGAAAGTTAATCACAATTTGACCCTGCTTTGCAAGTATTTTCGAATCTGACCTTTTTGTATCACGCCTGCGGGTAGGGCGCTATGCTCCGCTGTATAGCGTCCCCATTCAGGGCGCCATGCAGTTGCCAGCGTGGCACGGGCGGGCCGAGGGCTAAGTACCATAGCGCCGCCTGAGGGGGGCGCTATGCTGCTCAAATAGCGCCTGTGGCCAACGTGCCATGCCCGGTTGCACGCCTGAGTTCCGTACGTGGTTGTTCAGTCTTGGATCTGCGTGTAAGTGCATGCATGCACGGCACGGGCACCATGCATATGTATCGCACAACGTATATTTGGAGTGTACATACATTGATACATATATATGCATATGTACGTGACAGCGAGGCTGTGACTGTGTTTATTTGGTGTATATACCAACGAGTGGGCAGTATTATTAACTAAAGAAATAAAGAAACAAATTGTCTATCGCTGTCTTCGGAGAAGAAAGAAAGGCGATCTCGCCTCCCAGCCGGCAGGGCGCTTCCCTCCGCCGCTGTCCTCCGGCGGCTCCACTCGTCATCGATGGTGAGGCAGTTGCTGGATTCACGTGGGTGGATCATTTTAGTCATTAGGCCAATTCCAGCGCACGACCCCATCCCGTCCGGCCCTGTCCGTTTGGGGCAAAGCGGACAAACCCCACGGCCCAACGCGCGACGGCCTGTACTTATCTTGTCCGTTTTGTGTCCGGCCCGACCCATTTCCGTTTTGAGTTCTAAGCACTGTGGTGGCCGTGAAGATTGTTTAATTATCTTTTAATCATTATGTTTGCGTATTATTTGATTCTTTTCAGAATTTCTTTGAGTTGTGCAATTACTAAACAGTAAGATGGAGCGAAGGAGGAACCCGACTCTTGAGGTGATCGCCTTCTTCCTCGGGGTCTTCGCCCGCGCACCGGCTGGACCAGTGGAGGTGGTCTTCGTCATGTCGTCCACGGCCTTGACTGGAGGAACCGGAGCGGGGCAGAAAGAGGGAGGTGTCACGTCGGCTGCGCCCCCCTGGGCGAGGTGGTTCCCCTGCCGCTTCCTCTTCATGGCGGTGGCGAAAGGAGTTTGGGCGGCGCCGGCATGAATGGCCGCGGGAGGCGCGGGCGGACGGAGTGGCGGCATTGGAGATGGCAGTGGTGCATGCCGAACGGCGACTATGGGTACTCCATTCGCTGGTTTCCAGTGACGCGATGCCGGACAGCGAGGTCGGAAGTGAGATTTCAGGCAGCAGCGGCACAGGAGGCGGGTACCGAAGCAAGCGGAAGTTAGTTTTCGCCAAGCGGAAAGGGAATCCGGCAAAAAAAACAATTCATGTAGGTATAGCAAAAATTGGCCGGGGTTTGCAGGTCCTAAAAAAAATACGAAACGGGCGAATATACGAGATCTATTCATGCCGACAAAATCCTCTCCGTCCCGTAAATCGGCGGTTATTTTGCTAGATGGCCCGGTTTTACAGGATTGGCTCGAGATGCTCTTAGGCCGCGCTGGCAGTTACGGTTGTGTGCTCCTCATTGAACCTTGTTGTAATTAAGCCTGTCGAGCGTATATTCACGGGATAGTAGCTATATGGAACTACGTGCCTAGCTCTCACGTTTATAGCTAGGTTAGCCTGGACCATCGAGAACAGTGCACTAATTAACTACTGTCGGTAGCCATACATACAAGTGCAAAGCAGATCAACCGATCGATCTGGCATCGAGTGTGCATGTCCATGTAGTCATGTACGTAAGGGCTGGTTGCGGGGCATAACGCCCTGATCGCAGGCGCTATTGTATCTGCGCGTAGCGCCCCCGTATGAGGCGCTACGATACTCAGCCTGGGCCCGGCAGTGCCACAGTGGCAACAGCATGGCGCCATGAGTCGCGGCGCGATATAGTGGAGCATAGCGCCATTCCGACAGGCGCGATGCGAAAAGGTCAGATTCAAATATATTTACAAAGTAGGGTTAAATCGTGATTAACTTACTCAAAGAGGTCAAAACAGTGATTTTGTCCGTGCCTGCTTTGGCCAGGTGCAATGGAGATGGCCTGACTCGGGGGTCCGACTCGCGCGACCAGTGTTGGACTGCACGGATGCTAGTAGTAGTACTAGTAAGCAGTGGAGTAGCAGTACATTGGGCACTTTTCTGGTTCTTGTGCGTGCGTTTGTGTGTGTGCGCGCGCGCTGTCGTGTCGTCTGTGGATGGGATTATGCGAGGAGCAGGGCACTGGGCCGGTGCCGAGATTACACACTGGTGACGGTGGGTTCACAGGTGCGATGGCGATGGTGACCGCGGTTGGGGTCTTGGGGACTTGGTGTTTTGGTTTACTCTGTTGGAGCGTGTAATTAATAGGCTGATCAGGGACACGATGAGGATGATCTGCTTCGGATCACTTGAAGTGGAGTATATAGCACTACGTAGTACCTTTTGAACAATGAAGTCGCCGTAGAGTGGTGACGGCCTGAGTTGTAGGTGCAGCTTTCTCCGCATGTGTAGGGTAAATAAATGTTTAGCTTTGGACATCTGGCCAAAGTAAACGAGCGACATGAAGGGCACGTAGTACTCTAGGTACAGGAGGACCATGCGTTCACCGCAGTACCAGTACTGTAGAAAATGCATGTTGAACCATCAAACATATTAAAGTGCCCTTAAAGGGCGATAGCTGGTTGTGTCCACGTCGATTTTTACTATGGCGATAGAAAGAGAGAGAGAAAAAAAAGGTGAAAACGCGTTGATCCTCTGCTCGTTAACGTGCCTCGGTGGAGAACCCACACACACGACCTCAAACTCTCTCATTTCATCTCCTCCAACCCACGCCCCTCATCCCCCTTCCTTGTTGCTCCGCCGCCACCTATTCCTCCGCCAAACCCACCGAACGAGGGCTAGCATGTCCGTGCTGGCGACGCGCCTCCGCCTCACGTCACGTCGCCATGGTCATCGCCGCCGGCGAGGCGACCCCGCGCCCGGACCGCCTTCGTCCCGCGTATCCGCCTGTTCCTCGTCGTCGTCCTCTCAACGTCACTTCGCGCTTTCGAGCTGTTTTCGCGAGCTGGCGAGCCGACGGCGCCACGCGAGCTGCTCGAGGAGAAACTTCTTCTCGGGATGCCATGGAAATCGTCAAGGTGCGTCCCCATTCCCCATCCCCTGTCTGGGTAATGTTAGGTTCGTCTTGGATGCTCGAGGGACAGGGGAAGAGGTCGCCGGTGGTGGAGAGAAGGCGAGGAGAGGAGAGAAGGGGTGGGTGCGCCAGCTCGGAGGGGGGTGGCGGAGGATGTGGGGGAGGCCGGTGTTGAATGTTGGCGGCGGCAAACAAGGGAGAGTGAGAGGGAGAGGAATCAGGAAGATAGGTTTGTGTAATGGTGGCTTGGGTGGGCATCCGTTTCTCTCTTTTTTCTCTCTCCCTTCGACAACATGATTTTCACCTCGACACAGTAAAAGGCCATATCTATTATAGGGGATCAAGAATGGGTGACCATGGGATTTTACAACCCCAAGCAATCCATGGATGACTGTATTGGGATCTTTTCCCCTGCTAATTTCAGGTAAGATGCACATCTTAAATATTTCTCTTGGTAATAGAAAGAAGATGATTCCGAAGCTTATTTTGATTTACTTTTGCTTTATTTGTCAGTGACTCCATTTGCCCATCAGAGGACCAGTGGGTTGATGGCCCTCTCTTATGCACGACCCCTATTAAGGTTGGTGTTATTTTCCGTGAGCCTTCCTCCATGTGACCTCAGAATATTTTAACATATGTTGAATAATGAGGTATTCTTTTTGGCAGTTCCAATATACAAACTACGCGACGACCGACTATGCGAAGACCGGAAAAGGGTCCTTGAGGCTTCAGATAATTAATCAGAGGAGTGATGTATCATTCACACTATTTTCTGGAGGCCTCTCAAATGTATAGTACAAATGCTCGTTATTTATTCATATATGAGCTCAGCTAACTACACTGAACTATAGGGTGTTGAAAGTTGAAACTGAACATCTTCCATATTTTTGGTGGAAAGAGTTGAAGAGTGATCACTCTGAATATGTGCATGGTAGACTGATAGTCAATGTTGTTTTTCTGACACCATGACAGTTAATGTCATTTCAACTGAGATACACGGGAGTAATATTTATTTTAGCCTTCTCATCTTTTATCAATGCTCTAACATGGCTATTTGCATCTTTTATATATAATATAACAGCCGGAGCTTATCGCACATTCAAATAGCATAACTTTCGCAAACCCGAAGGCTCCTGTGTATCCACGCCTGGCACAAGAAAAATCCTGGGATGAAGTAAGTATCTTTTCCTTAAATATTTGATTAATGAACGGGTATAAACTGAAAATTGTAAATTTCACCTATGGACGAAAGAAACACCAAATGCAAATAAATGAGAAATCTAGCTTATTCTTTTGGCCATTTCGGTAATAAAAGCTATCGGCTGGCCAACACAAAGGAGCTGGAATTTCAAAGCGACATAAACACGAATTTAATGTCTTTTAGATAGTTCTCATTAAGGGTGGTAGTTGCAGGTTTTATGTTCAGAATTGTTCTTTGTCGTCAAAGTTTCTTGAAGAAATGTGTGCCTAGCGCTTCTGTGAATTAATACTGTACCATATTTTCAGGATCTTGATTTGATGTTAAATGACTTAATGCTAGATGACAGTGGACAAGTGGATATAGTATCAAGGAGGCTGCACCGTTTGTCGAATGGGGCATACAAGGGCAAATTCAAATCCTTTCTCCTGCAGGCACCCTCACGTTCAGTCGCGACACTATGTGTGGTCAGTAATTCTTACCATGCCAACAACATCCATGTTGTACTTCCATGGCTTATACGGGAACTAGCATGTTCATAAGGTCTGAAACAAAACAAAAGATTGTATTGAAAGAAGATTATAATTGCCGAACAATTCTTATTGTATGTGCATGGCAGAGTTCTGAATTAAGAACGAGCGACACGTAACTTCTAATTAACCCCATAAGGCATATGACATAGTGTTTTATTGTGATTTTACAACATGCCCGCCTGCTAGGACAATTGGATGGCGCAATCCTGGTTTCATAAATACAAGTTTCCTCAAGGACCTGTGGCCTAATCTTAAGTAAATAAGTGTTCATAACCTTGGCCTATTTGCACATGGGCTCCTATTATTAGCTATTCAATTGTACAAATGCAAGCACCTAGGAGATTTATAGGTGAGTGCAAATTTCAGGTACATGTACAGGGTTGGCCATTGGCTATTTAATGGACAAATTGTTTGGGAACGTCAGTATCTATACTACTATTAAACAATCAAACAAGAACTTTTTTAAGCACACCCCACAAAGCGTACACAGATCTAATACCACCGCACGATTAGGCCCACTAAACTCAATCTAACTGTTAGCCTTAACCTAAACCATTTTCTGTGTGCACTTAGCAATTTACATTGACTGACCGTACTCCACCGTGGAGGAAAATATGAAACTCTACGCCTGGGAAATTAGGAAACTAATAATCACGGGTGCATCATATTCTAGGAAACTAAATCAGAGTGCATCCATCCTATTAGGAAACTAATCTCAAATAAATCCATCATACTAAAAAACTTATCTCGGACGCATCCATCCTATTAGGAAGCTAATCGCGAGCCTCCTGCCACCATCATGCACATCAGTCGGATTTGTTTTGTTTCATGACAGAGAAACCATATACCGCTATTTTGCCACATATATTTATTCTTATATACTTGTGCAGTTTCAAATGATCCAACATATCTGCAGTCATCAAACTTGAAGACATACTGTTTAAGGCCTTATTTGCACCACCTCTTTTTCTTTGTCTGCGCGCCTCTTTCCTCCAATAATAATAATGAATAACTTTTTCCGGATCAAGTATTACACTGTTACAAATGTTGCTGAAGCTACTCCTTACGACATGGAAAAAGAGGATGCATGCTTTCTATCTTCACCAGTTTGTAGCATGTTTCAAATTGTTGGCTCTTTCTTATTTGAGGATTCATCATGTTTTTTGTAATTTAGAAGCTGACCTGAAAGCTTGATAAGGTTAAGCTTGACAAATACTCTGGAATACTGTTCCTTCAATTTTTATTTTTCTTCCTAACTCATTTTAGTTTCTGTACGCACAGAGCGTCTTACATCATTGTAATTAGTATGGTTGCCAACGCATAAACATATACAAAACCATATAAATACTTTCTGTCATGATAATTATTGAATTTCTTTTAGCCATTTTACATTTCAATTAGTTCTTGTAAATCATCTTTATTTTATATAGAAGTCGTTGTAGTCACATATCATCTTCTATTTCCTATTATGCAGAGTAGGTAGCTATATAATTTTGGCAATCCACACAACCAAAAATATATATATAATTTTATCCAAATTAGTACAAGTATATATTTTGCTACGCAGATTAGTAGAATAAAATAAGATTCTAGAATTAAGCATGTTGAACAATATAATTGCATCGTAAGTCAGTTTATACGGTTTTTCCTGGCTACTCTCAAAGAGAAGACTACACTACAACCCCGCAAAAAAAAGAAGACTACACTACAAGCCTATATTACTGCATTAATAAATAATTGTTGATTTTATTTAAATGAGAATATTTTCCTGCGATTACTCTATGAAGCAACATAACCACTATTGTGTCTCACTTTTGAAAATACAATTTGAGCGACATCAAACATTGTGTATCCATTTGATTTATATTTTTAAAAACAATTATTTTTTTATATTATCTGAATCTCACCTGGTTTACGTTTGAGACGTGCGTTGCACGTGCATGCTTACTAGTAGCTTCAAAGCGCCTCCCTATCCCCGGGAGGATTCTTTACAACGTGTCATATTTGGAGATTTGGGCAAAGTGAGTTATATGCCACTTTACCAGTATGGTTTCTGCAATTTTTAAAATAAAAAAAAAACTATAAGAGCATGGGGTAGAATTATTAGATTACTGATAAACCTATGGAAGTGTTGGCGTGGCAGAGGCCAGAGGCCATTTAAGCATCCATTGATTTTTGGTCTGTCTTATCTGTACTCGAGTTGAACTATGAATACCTATATATATATATATATATATATATATATATATATATATATATATATATATATATATATATATATATATATATATATATATATATATATATATATTAAAGCAAGGTGATATTCTTGGTTTCGTTCCGTGATTAGTTTTTTTTTGGTTAATTTTTGTCGGACCGTCCGTTCTATTTTGCTCACTTACGAGGTGGTACTAAACGCTCCTGGATCTAATTTTTTTGTCCGTCGCTGGGTGTCTGGGCCGGTTCATTCTTATTTCCGAGACAGGCCCATCTACTGCGGCCAGTGGCCCAACAAATCAGGTCCACCTTTCCTGATGAGGCAAGCCGAGGCAAAAAAATTGAGCGCGGCTATAGAGAATCGAACTCGTGACCTTTTGGCCGATACAGGAGGAAACTGCCAGTTGGCCTAGGAAACGTTTGTGCAAAGGTGAAGGTCAATGCTCTTAAATAGTCCCAGATTGCCCCCTTGCATATAATTCATCCAATTTATAAACTTGTTCGAGTTTCCCACGTATTAAGAAGCTGTCCCAGAAAAAGAGGAAATACAGGGTAATTAACCCCTTAAAATAAGGGAGGAAAAAAGAGTCTATTAAGCGGAGACACCGAGCCAGTCGGGCTACGACAGCAGCGTCACCGTACATCATGAGGCAGGTGACCATGTCAAGTGCTTGAACCCTGCATTGCGAAGGACGAATTTCACCGTTTAATCTACTCTAACAAAATCCTACAACATTCTCGGTGAGAGATTTTTCCAATTACTCGCATCCATCAACCTCCTAGATTCCGCCAACCTCGATATCGCCCATCATTATATTATGGGAGTACCTAGAACTCATCTAGATGAGATATAATTTGGTCTCATTCACTTTGATAACAACAACAGATACAACCCACATCAGCATACACGCATCTTATAGCATCACATTCAATGGCTATAACAGGTGAATGAGACCAAATTATATCTCATCTAGATGAGTTCTAGAAAAACTGTTATATTATTGTTGTTGACTGCACGCGCCATGATCCGTGTAGTTCACGGACATGAAACAGATGCCAACCGATCCTAGGGGTGTATCACTACCACACGCTATAATTCTTCATCGAGAGTGTTTGTAAAGGATAAAAATTATGATTTGGAATAATAAATGCCCTTGTTTATAGACATTGCGTTTGCTATTAATCATGTGTTTAATTCATTACATTATCGCCTGGTTCATACCAATCACGTTTCCTCCGTAGCGAAGCACGGGCATATGTGCTACTATATATATATATATATATATATATATATATACTAATAAAGCGGCTATCGTTTCTGGTCGTCCGTCATCAAAATTACCCTCCAAGTTAGTAAAAAAAATTATCCACCAATGCCACCCGTAAGTGGGAAAACGTTTCAATTTTTTAGACCAAAAATCGCCGCCTTTTCGTTGTTTTACAGCGGCACGACGAGCAGAAATCACAGATCGGTCCGTAGCAAAGTGGTAGGTCGAGGTCTCCTCTAGCGATGAGACCAGGGTTCGATCCCCAGCCTCTGCAATTTCTATCATTCTTTTCTCGCGCATGTCCTATCAATGAATGCATTCATGGGCCGGCCCATGTGCTGGGCTGTACTCCCCTGTTTTTTTTTATTTTACTTTTTTTGTCTTTTCTTTTCTCTGTTTTCTTTCTTCTTTAAATTAATTCGGGATTTTAATATTCTAAAAGTTGCGAGTTTTAAAAAAATGTTTGAGAAATTACAAAATATATGTGAATTAAAAGATGTTTAGAAAAACATAATTTTTTTTGCAGATTCAAAAAATGTTGGTGGTTTTGCAAAACTGTTTGTACAATTACAAAAAAAAATCACAATTTGGAAAAAATTGTCGGGAATTAAAATCATGTTCATGATTTTGAAAAAATGATTGTGTATTTAAAACATATTTGAGGAACTTAAAAAAACTGTCCATGACATTTTAGAAAAAGTTCACAAAAATAAAAATAAATATTTGTTTTTTAAATTTTGTTCCCCAATTTTTTAAAAAAGTTCATATATTCAAAAAATGTTTGTTGAGTGAAAAAATGTTAATGAATTCAAAACCGGTTCATACATTAATTTTTTTTAAACAAACTAATGTTCATGATTTTGTTGAGAAAATAAAAAAATTCAAAAAAAATTGTCAATTCGTAAAATTCTTCACCGATTCAAAAGTATTTTATGTCTAGGATTTGATTAGTTTTTCGGAAGTCTTTATATGTCTTAGCGTTGGGAGTAGTTCGTGGTCAATGAGATTTGCTTATAAAGTTTTAAACGTTCCCTTGCGCAACATAATGACAAGTGTGACATGCATTGACAAACTCATAGCCTTGTGATTTACCGCGTCGAATGCATTGTGATCTCGTGGACATCGCGACCATCATCGGCTAGGGTGAGAAAATAAATAAATGGCAATATGGTGAGCCACTGTGTTAATAGAGTACGCTCATATATCAGGATATTGAGTCAGACTTATTTGGTTAGCCATAATTTTTTGTCTCCCGTTGCAACGCACGGGCATATTTACTAGTGAATATACAACGAGAGAATGTGCATTTTGTTGTTGTTGTAAGAGTATCAGTCCTTTTTGTCACAGCATCCATGCTGCACTTTCAGTTAGGCTTAGCAAAAAACCGATTTCTACATAAGTTTTACAATGTTGAGTCAAAGTAACAAGTACTGAAAAGTAAGCAAAGAAAGTTGATTGTGTTCTACTTTTCATAAATAAGACAAATCGTTCGCAGGAAATTGTTGAGCTTCTTTTTGATGTCTGGCTTTAGAACTGACAACTGAACTCTTTGCTCAGGCCCAGATTGATGTCTCAAGTGAATACAATGACTTTGAGCGTGGTTCAGTCAGCACAACACACCAACTGGTAAAGGACTTGAAGAATATTGATATGGTGATGCATATCGGAGACATCTGCTACGTAAATGGTTATTTGTCACAGTGGGATCAGTTCATTGAGCTTTTGGATTTTTTTTTCTTTTTTCAGATGGAGGTGAGGATTTTTTTTTGGAGAATTTCCTTTTTCTTTTTTGAAGATGTTTCTTTTCCTTGCTTATATGTGCATGTTCGTCAGCAATTAGAGAAAAAAGTGATGGAAAGGTCGCTTGCCGATCTGGCACCGCATAAACTTCCTCTCAGGAGACGCCACCGGATGACATCCCAACCCCTAGTGCAATCAATACTGCACGGATAAAAAGGCTACTCGATTGGTCCGTCGTCGTAAGGCCAACCCTAACCGATACTGCTACTATTATCTCCCTTATGGTTTATTGGTCCCTTTTATATTTTGACTGAGCCTAGCCGATCCTCTATATAAAACAAAATAAAACCTTTATTTGACTCATACTCCCTCCGTTCGGAATTACTTGTCGCAGAAATGGATGTATCTAGACGTATTTTAGTTCTAGATACATCCATTTTCGAGACAAGTAATTCCGAACGAAGGAAGTACATTTCGTCGAACATTTGCTATGCACCTCCGCGGGAGCGACGACAATGCGGACCAGGCCGACGAAAACGGTGGACAAATAGTAACAGTGGACAGTAAACTCTAGTACAACAATGGGCTCGGTCCGGGGCGACCAAACCAACGGCAATCAACCGGTAGCACGCGCGCGCCCGCAGCAAGCAGCGGCGGCAAGCACGCACGCGTACACAACAAGCAGCAACACGTGCGGGCAGCGGCGGCACGCACGCGGGTAGCGGCGGCACGCATGCAACAGCGACCATGCCACGGCACGCACGCATGCATCTCCGGCCATCGGCGAGCTTGAACTCGCTGGACGGCCGCGGCACGCACACATGCATCTGCTTGTTGCTGTCGCCGTGGGCGCGCATCAGCTGCACCAGGCACTGTGACAGCCACCTCCCGTGAAGATTCTGTACGCCGGCGAGGTCGGAGGTCGCCGGCGTCGACAAGGGAGCTTCATGTGAGTCGCCGGCCGGCTACAAGGAGGCCTTTCCGTGAAGAAAATTATCCTCGGCAGCCTGCAGACGGAGTATATTTGGTCAGGCGGATGAGGATAAATTATTCTCTTCTATTCGGTTTAAGGATCGGTTAGATGCGGCGCAGAGGAGTAAAACCGAATTTATTCCTTTATGGCCGGATAGTTAGAGTTGGCCTAATAAAATCTCTTTGTTCTAAACCTCTAGTACATGCTTCCATGAGCAACTCGGGTCCATTCTATTTTTGACCTTGTAAATTGTTATGTTTACCTGGTGAACGCCAAATTTTACGCTACGGGGCCATATTAATTCGTGTCGACTGTGTATCATCTGGATCAGTTCCAGTTTGCTCACCGAAGCCTTTACCCGTCCTGTTACGCGGCAAAATTTCGTGTTTTGACCCTTTTTCCAAACAAATTCAGGATCTGACCCCGTTTGAAATATTTTCGAGATTTGACCCTTTTTCCTACCGCCAGAGCTCCTGGCGGTAGGGTTACACAGCCTACCGCCAGGGACCCTGGCGGTAGGAAACTTATCCACGTCAGCGCGCGGAGACGGCGCCGTTCCCCCTCCGTCGCACCCTACCGCCAGGGGCTCGGGCGGTAGACTGTGTAACCCTACCGCCGGATCCCCTGGCGGTAGGGTCCGGGCAGTTATTTCGCCTGAGACCCCCGCGCTCCTTCCCTTCTCCCCACCCCTCCCCTCCCCCAGGTCGGTAGTTCATCCATTTTCTCCCCCAAGGCGCGCCCCTCTCTCCCTCTCTCATCTCCTACACTCTCCCCCTCCGATCTTCACCGTTTTGGCGGATCGAGATGGCCCCGAAGAGAGAAATGTAAGCTCCTCCGATCCCTCCAATTAGTTTTTGCAAACTTGCTTCCGATTCGACGCATTATTTGCTTGAAATCCCTCATGTTTTTTAACTTCGATTGAATTTTTTTCACCTAAGATTGATTGTAATTGTAGTTCTTAGTTCTTTAGTAACTAGTGGTATTGGATATGAACTCTAATCAAGAGTTAGACGCTTTGACGCATACGCAGGTATATGAACTCGCCCAACACCTTTCTCTTTGATTCCACTATTGACCGAGAGCGAACTTACTAAGGTATATGTAATAGGTAATCTGGTGCCCGTATCTGTTGGGGAACGTAGTAATTTCAAAAATTTCCTACGCACACGCAAGATCATGGTGATGCATAGCAACGAGAGGGGAGAGTAATGTCCACGTACCCTCGTAGACCGTAAGCGGAAGCGTTATGACAATGTGGTTGATGTAGTCGTATGTCTTCACGATCCGACCGATCCAAGTACCGAACGTACGACACCTCCGAGTTCAGCACACGTTCAGCTCGATGACGATCCCCGGACTCCGATCCAGCAAAGTGTCGGGGATGAGTTCCGTCAGCACGATGGCGTGGTGACGATGATGATGTTCTACCGACGCAGGGCTTCGCCTAAGCACCGTAACGATATGACCGAGGTGGAATATGGTGGAGGGGGGCACCGCACATGGCTAAGGAACGATCACGAAGATCAACTTGTGTGTCATGGGGTGTCCCCCTGCCCCCGTATATAAAGGAGCAAGGGAGGAGGAGGCCAGCCCTAGGAGGGGGCGCACCAAGTGTGGAGTCCTACTAGGACTCCCTAGTCCTAGTAGGATTCCACCTCCCATATGGAATAGAAAAAGAGGAAGGGAAAAGGAGAAGGAAGGAAGGGGGCGCCCCCCTTCCCTAGTCCAATTCGGACCAGACCAAGGGGAGGGGTGCGGCCACCCTTGAGGCCCTTTTCCTTCTTTCCCATATGGCCCAGTAAGGCCCAATACGTATTCCCGTAACTCTCCGGTACTCCAAAAAATATCCGAATCACTTGGAACCTTTTCGATGTCCGAATATAGTCGTCCAATATATCGATCTTTACGTCTCGACCATTTCGAAACTCCTCGCCATGTCCCCGATCTCATCCGGGACTCCGAACTCCTTCAGTACATCAAAACTCATAAACTCATAATAAAACTGTCATCGAAACCTTAAGCGTGCGGACCCTACGGGTTCGAGAACTATGTAGACATGACCTAGAACTATTCTTGGTCAATAACCAATAGCGGAACTTGGATGCTCATATTGGCTCCTACATATTCTACGAAAATCTTTATCAGTCAAACCGCATAACAACATACGTTGTTCCCTTTGTCATCGACATGTTACTTGCCCGAGATTCGATCGTCGGTATCTAATACCTAGTTCAACCTCGTTACCGGCAAGTCTCTTTACTCGTTACGTAATGCATCATTCCGTAACTAACTCATTAGCTACATTGCTTGCAAGGCTTATAGTGATGTGCATTACCGAGAGGGCCCAGAGATACCTCTCCGACAATCGGAGTGACAAAACATAATCTCGAAATACGCCAACCCAACATGTACGTTTGGAGACACCTGTAGTACTCCTTTATAATCACCCAGTTACGTTGTGACGTTTGGTAGCACCCAAAGTGTCCTCCGGTAAACGGGAGTTGCATAATCTCATAGTTACAGGAACATGTATAAGTCATGAAGAAAGCAATAGCAATATACTAAACGATCAAGTGCTAGGCTAACGGAATGGGTCATGTCAATCACATCATTCTCCTAATGATGTGATCCCATTAATCAAATGACAACACATGTCTATGGTTAGGAAACATAACCATCTTTGATTAATGAGCTAGTCAAGTAGAGGCATACTAGTGACTATATGTTTGTCTATGTATTCACACATGTATAATGTTTCCGGTTAATACAATTCTAGCATGAATAATAAACATTTATCATGATATAAGGAAATAAATAATAACTTTATTATTGCCTCTAGGGCATATTTCCTTCAGTCTCCCACTTGCACTAGAGTCAATAATCTAGTTCACATCAGCATGTGATTCAACACCAATATTCACATATGTATGTGATTAATACCCATAGTTCACATCGTCATGTGATCAACACCCAAAGGGTTTACTAGTCAATAATCTAGTTCACATCGCTATGTGATTAACACCCAAAGGAGTACTAAGGTATGATCATGTTTTGCTTGTGAGAGAAGTTCAGTCAACGGGTCTGTCATATTATAGAGCCGTATGTATTTTGCAAATATTCTATGTCTACAATGCTTTGCATGGAGCTACTCTAGATAATTGCTCCCACTTTCAATATGTATCCAGATTGAGACTTAGAGTCATCTGGATCGGTGTAAAAGCTTGCATCGATGTAACTTTTATGATGAACTCTTTTATCACCTCCATAATCGAGAAACATCTCCTTAGTCCTCACTAAGGATATTCTTGACCGCTGTCCAGTGATCTAATATTAGATCAAAATTGTATTTCTTTGCCATAACTCGGAGCAAGGTATACAATAGGTCTGGTATACAACATAGCATACTTTATAGAACCTATGATTGAGGCATAGGGAATGACTTTTCATTCTCTTTCTATTTTCTGCCATAGTCGGGTTTTGAGTCTTACTCAACTTCATACCTTGCAACACAGGCAAGAACTCTTTCTTTGACTGTTCCATTTTGAACTATTTCAAAAAATTTATCAAGGTATGTACTTATTGAAAAAAACTTATCAAGCATCTTGATCTATCTATATAGATCTTGATGCTCAATGTGTAAGCAGCTTCACCGAGGTCTTTCTTTGAAAAACTTCTTTCAAACACTCCTTTATGCTTTCCAGAAAATTCTACATCATTTCCAATTAATAATATGTCATTCACATATACTTATCAGAAATGTTGTAGTGCTCCCACTCACTTTCTTGTAAATACATGTCTTTCCAAAAGTCCGTATAAAACCACATGCTTTGATCAACTCATCAAAGCGTATATTCCAACTCCGAGATGCTTGCACCAGTCCATTGATGGATTGCTGGAGCTTGCACACTTTGTTAGCATCTTTAGGATTGACAAAAACTTTCTGGTTGTATCATATATAACTCTTCTTTAATAAATCCATTAAGGAATGCAGTTTTGACATTCATTTGCCAGATTTCATAAAATGTGGCAATTGCTAACATGATTCAGACAGACTTAAGCTTCGATACGAGTGAGAAAATCTCATCGTATTCAACACCTTGAACTTGTAGAAAACCTTTCGCAACAAGTCGAGCTTAGTAGATAGTAACACTACTATCAGTGTCCGTCTTCCTCTTGAAGATCCATTTATTTAACATGGCTTGCTGATCGAGCAAGTCAATCAAAGTCCATACTTTGTTCTCATACATGGATCCCATCTCAGATTTCATGGCCTCAAGCCATTTCGCGGAATCTGGGCTCATCATCGCTTCCTCATAGTTTGTAGGTTTTCATGGTATAGTAACATGACTTCTAGAACAGGATTACCGTACCACTCTGGTGCGGATCTTACTCTGGAAGACCTACGAGGTTTTGTAGTAACTTGATCTGAAATTTCATGATCATCATCATTAGCTTCCTCACTAATTGGTGTAGAAATCACTGGAACTGATTTCTGTGATGAACTACTTTCCAATTCAGGAGAAGGTACAATTACCTCATCAAGTTCTACTTTCCTCCCACTCACTTCTTTCGAGAGAAACTTCTTCTCTAGAAAGGATCTATCTTAGCAACGAATAACTTGCCTTCGGATCTGTGATAGAAGGTGTACCCAATAGTTACCTTTGGGTATTCTATGAAGACGCACTTCTCCGATTTGGGTTCGAGCTTATCAGGTTGAAACTTTTTCACACAAGCATCGCAGCCCCAAACTTTTAAGAAACGACAACTTAGGTTTATTGCTAAACCAGAGATCATACGGCGTCGTCTCAACGGATTTAGATGGTGCCCTATTTAACGTGAATGCAGCTTTCTCTAATGCATAATCCCAAAACGATAGTGGTAAATTGGTAAAATACATCATAGATTGCACCATATCCAATAAAGTGCGGTTACGACGTTCGGACACACCATTACGCTGTGGTGTTCCAGGTGGCATGAGTTTGTGAAACTATTCCACATTGTTTTAACTGAAGGCCAAACTCGTAACTCACATATTCATCTCCACGATCAGATCGTAGAAACTTTATTTTCTTGTTACTATGATTCTTCACTTCACTCTGAATTTCTTTGAACATTTCAAATGTTTCAGACTTGTGTTTCATTAAGTAGATATACCCATATCTGCTCAAATCATCTGTGAAGGTCAGAAAATAACGATACTTGCCACGAGCATCAACACTCATTGGATATGCATACATCAGTATGTATTATTTCCAACAAGTCAGTATCTCGTTCCATTGTTCCGAAGAACGGAGTTTTAGTCATCTTGCGCAAAAGGCACGGTTCGCAAGAATCAAATGATTCATAACCAAGTGATTCCGAAAATCCATCTTTATGGAGTTTCTTCATGCGCTTTACACCGATATGACCCAAACGGCAGTGCCACAAATAAGTTGCACTATCATTATTAACTTTGCATCTTTTGGCATCAATATTATGAATATGTGTATCACTACGATCGAGATCCAATAAACTATTTTCATTGGGTGTATGACCATCGAAGGTTTTATTCATGTAAATAGAACAACAATTATTCTCTAATTTTAAATGAATAACCGTATTGCAATAAACATGATCGAATCATATTCATGCTCAACGCAAACGCCAAATAACATTTATTTAGGTTTAACACTAATCTCGAAAGTATAGGGAGTGTGCGATGATGATCATATCAACCTTGGAGCTACTTCCAACACTCATCGTCACTTCCCCTTCAACTAGTCTTTGTTTATTCTGTAACTCATGTTTTGAGTCACTAATCTTAGCAACCGAACAAGTATCAAATACTCAAGGGCTACTATAAACACTAGTAAGGCACACATCAATAACCTGTATATCAAATATACCCTTGTTCACTTTGCCATCCTTCTTATCCACCAAATATTCGGGGCATTTCCGCTTCCAGTGACCATTTCCTTTGTAGTGTAAGCACTCAGTTTCAGGCTTTGTTCCAGCTTTGGGCTTCTTCGCGGGAGTGACAACTTGCTTGTCATTCTACTTGAAGTTCCCTTTCTTTCCCTTTGCCCTTTTTTTGAAACTAGTGATCTTGTCAATTATCAACATTTGATGCTCTTTCTTGATTTCTACCTTCGTCGATTTTAGCATCACGAAGAGCTCGGGAATCGTTTTCGTCATCCCTTGCATTATAGTTCATCATGAAGTTCCAGTAACTTGGTGATGGTGACTAGAGAACTCTGCCAATCACTATCTTATCTAGAAGATTAACTCCCACTTGATTCAAGCGATTGTAGTACTCAGACAATCTAAGCACTTGCTCACTAGTTGAGCAATTCTCCTCCATCTTTTAGGCGAAGTATTTGTCAAAGGTCTCATACCTCTTGACACAGGCATGAGTCTGAAATACCAATTTCATCTCTTGAAACATCTTATATGTTCCATGACGTTTCAAAAACATTTTTGTAATCCCGGTTCTAAGCCATAAAGCATGGTGCACAAAACTATCAAGTAGTCATCATATTGAGCTAGCCAAATGTTCATAACATCTGCATCTGCTCCTGCAATAGGTCTGTCACCGAGCGGTGCATAAAGGACATAATTCTTCTGTGCAGCAATGAGGATAAACCTTAGATCATGGACCAAGTTCGCATCATTGCTACTAACATCTTTCAACTTAGTTTTCTCTAGGAACACATATAAAACATAGGGAAGCAACAACGCGAGCTATTGATCTACAACATAATTTGCAAAATACTACCAGGACTAAGTTCATGATAAATTAAAGTTCAATTAATCATATTACTTAAGAACTCCCACTTAGACAGACATCTCTCTAGTCATCTAAGTGATCACGTGATCCAAATCAACTAAACCATGTCCGATCATCACGTGAGATGGAGTAGTTTCAATGGTGAACATCACTATGTTGATCATATCTTCTATATGATTCATGTTCGACCTTTCGGTCTCCGTGTTCCGAGGTCATATCTGTATATGCTAGGCTCGTCAAGTTTAACCTGAGTATTCCGCGTGTGCAACTGTTTTGCACCCGTTGTATTTGAACGTAGAGCCTATCACACCCGATCATCACGTGGTGTCTCAGCACGAAGAACTTTCACAACGGTGCATACTCAGGGAGAACACTTCTTGATAATTTAGTGAGAGATCATCTTAAAATGCTACCGTCAATCAAAGCAAGATAAGATGCATAAAGGATAAACATCACATGCAATCAATATAAGTGATATGATATGGCCATCATCATCTTGTGCTTGGGATCTCCATCTCTGAAGCACCGTCGTGATCACCATCGTCACCGGCGCGACACCTTGATCTCCATCATAACATCGTTGTCGTTTACGCCATCTATTGCTTCTACGACTATCGCTACCGCTTAGTGATAAAGTAAAGCAATTACATGGCGTTTGCATTTCATACAATAAAGCGACAACCATATGACTCCTACCAGTTGCCGATAACTCGGTTACAAAACATGATCATCTCATACAATAAAATATAGCATCGCGTCTTGACCATATCACATCACAACATGCCCTGCAAAAATAAGTTAGACATCCTCTACTTTGTTGTTGCAAATTTTGCGTGGCTACTATGGGCTGAGCAAGAACCGTTCTTACCTACGCATCAAAACCACAATGATAGTTTGTCAAGTTAGTGATGTTTTAACCTTCGCAAGGACCGGGAGTAGCCACACTCGGTTCAACTAAAGTTGGAGAAACAGACACCCGCCAGCCACCTGTGTGCAAAGCACGTCGGTAGAACCAGTCTCGCATAAGCGTACGCGTAATGTCGGTCCGGGCCGCTTCATACAACAATACCGCCGAACCAAAGTATGACATGCTGGTAAGCAGTATGACTTGTATCGCCCACAACTCACTTGTGTTCTACTCGTGCATATAATATCAATGCATAAAACCTAGGCTCTGATGCCACTGTTGGGGAACGTAGTAATTTCAAAAATTTCCTACGCACACACAAGATCATGGTGATGCATAGCAACGAGAGGGGAGAGTAATTTCCACGTACCCTCGTAGACCGTAAGCGGAAGCGTTATGACAACGCGGTTGATGTAGTCGTACGTCTTCATGATCCGACCGATCCAAGTACCGAACGTACGACACCTCCGAGTTCAGCACACGTTCAGCTCGATGACGATCCCCGGACTCCGATCCAGCAAAGTGTCGGGGATGAGTTCCGTCAGCACGACGGCGTGGTGACGATGATGATGTTCTACCGATGCAGGGCTTCGCCTAAGCACCGCAACGATATGACCGAGGTGGAATATGGTGGAGGGGGGCACCGCACACGGCTAAGGAACGATCACGAAGATCAACTTGTGTGTCATGGGGTGCCCCCTGCCCCCGTATATAAAGAGCAAGGGAGGAGGAGGCCGGCCCTAGGAGGGGGCGCACCAAGTGTGGAGTCCTACTAGGACTCCCTAGTCCTAGTAGGATTCCACCTCCCATATTTTTTTGAGCGGTAAACCAACACTTTATTCAAGACGGGGTTCAGTTTACAGGAATTATAAACGGGTCATGGGGAAAGCCCAGCCACACATGGCGACCCACTGCTAACGACGAAGAAAACTTGGCCAAACTATGGGCCTCAAAATTCAAACCACGACTTTCAAAAGTAAAAACACAGCTATCAAAATCCCTTGCTGAAGCTTCAATCTCCTTGATGATCATGCTATATAGGCCAGCCGACCCCTTATGAATCTCTTCCACCACTGTTTTGCAGTCACATGCAATAACGATTCTTCTTAGAGAGAGATCTTGTGCTAGTGCCATAGCTTCTCTGCATGCAAGCGCTTCTAGAGTCGTCGGGTCATGAATGTCACTAAATACCATCGCGGAAGAGCCCAGGTATGTGCCATCCTGATCCCGACATAAAGCTGCCGATGAACCTCCATTCCCTACCCTCGCCAGACCCCCATCCACATGTATTTTTGCCATGCCCGGGCCTGGTGCTCTCCATTCATATCTAGCTTCTGTTCTCCTTGGCACTACGTTCTGTTGGCCAGACTGTTGCATGTTTACTTCATTGATGACTTCAAGTTCCGCAATAAAATTGTTAATGAAGGAGTTAGTGGCGTGAGGGCTTTGAAGAATTCCTTCATGTATTGCTTTGTGGCGCGCCGACCAAATCGCCCACAAAGTCACCACGGTTCTGATCAAGAGTGCATGCGGCATAAGTTCGATCAGTGAAAAGATCCATCTCTTGGCGTCCCCCTCTGATGTAGCCTGTAGTATAGATGAAATATCATCTTCTGTGAGAGCCCATACGCATCGGGCCATAGTACACTCCAGAAGGGAATGGCGCCATGAATCCTGCGCTCCACATATCTGGCATCGATCCGCAATCGCCATCTTCCTGTGTAGCCTCACATCTTCTGTTGGAATTGAGTGCTTTGCTAGTCTCCAAAGGAAATTCCTTATTTTCCCCGGTACTTTCACTGACCACAATGATTTCCAGGATCTCGCTTCTGCTTCATAGTTTGAGTTTCCTGCCCTACTTTCCAGCCAATCTTCTCTTCTTCTCTTAGTATCAGCTAGCATGCGATAAGCAGACCGTACCGTAAAAACGCCACTCTTCTCATGATTCCATGCCCAAAAATCTTCCATTCTCCTTGTGCTCAGGGGGATCCCTAGGATTATGTTTGAATCAACAGCAATAAAAATCTGTTCCACGAGTTCCCTTCTCCAAGCAGCATTAGTTTCATCTATCAGATCACTTACAAGCTACGGTGGGTTAGCAGAAAGGCAAGCTATCGGCCTCATAGTCCCGTTTCTAGGGATCCAATTATCTTGCCATATCCGCGTAGTGATTCCATCGCCAACTCTCCTTATTAGACCCTGGAGTAACACGTCTCGGCCTTCCAAAACTACCCTCCGCACCTGCGAGGGATGACTCCCAAGCTCAGCCGGGAGTATGTTAGAGTCAGGGAAGTATATGGCTTTTAACATACGAGCACATAGCGAATCAGGTTGCTGCAACAGGCACCATGCCTGGCGAGCTAGGAGAGCCAGGTTAAAAAGCTCAAAATCCCAAAATCCAAGACCTCC
The DNA here is from genome assembly GCF_018294505.1 of Triticum aestivum. Taxonomy (NCBI): domain Eukaryota; kingdom Viridiplantae; phylum Streptophyta; class Magnoliopsida; order Poales; family Poaceae; genus Triticum; species Triticum aestivum. The sequence goes on from NC_057798.1 coordinate 562,650,795, forward strand.
CATGAACTTTGGTTGTGTCATAGTATGCCATGATACCCAGTTGGGTTTTCTCTTCCCCTCCTTACTCCCCCACCAAAATTGACGAATTAATTTGTTCAGGTGCTCACATAAGCCTCTAGGAAGTTTAAAGCAGGACATGGAATAGACCGGTACTGCATGTGCAATTGACTTCACTAGAACCTCCTTTCCCGCTGAAGAAATAGTTTTCTCAATCCAGCCTTTCACTTTACTCCACAATCTGTCCTTTAAACATTTGAAAGCCCCATACTTAGATGCTCCTACATCAGTGGGCATCCCAAGATATTTATCCTTTAAAATTTCATTTGGCACATTCAGAATTGTCTTAACCACTTCCTTCACACTAGCTGGGCAGCCCTTGCTAAAGAATACATTAGATTTCATTGGGTTAATCCTCTGACCTGATGCTTGACAATAAGTTTCCAACAGGTTTGATACCTCCGTCGCCCCTCCACCATTCGCTTTGGAAAATAGCAGGCTATCATCTGCAATCAAAAGGTGATTAACTGGTGGTGCCGAAGGGGCCACCTGTATCCCACCCATCTGAGATGACTGATTCACATTCTTCAAGAGGCACGAAAGGCCCTCTGCTGCTAACAAAAACAGGTAAGGGGAGATTGGATCTCCCTGTTGAATACCTCTACTCGGTTTGAATTCTTCCAACTTCTTGCCATTTAGCAAAACCGAAAAGGATACTGAGCTTACAAGATGCATGACAATGTTTACCCATCTCTCCAAGAAGCCCAGCTTTAACATGATCGCTCGCAAGTACTCCCATTCGACTCTATCGTAAGCCTTCATCATGTCCAACTTGAGTGCATAATGTCGGTGTTTGACAGCTTGATTGCGCTTCATAAAATGCAAGCACTCATAGGCAACAATAATGTTGTCAGTAATCATACGCCCCGGTACAAAAGCTGATTGTTCTGCAGAAATAATCTCCGGAAGCACCTCTTTTAAGCGATTAGCAATGACCTTTGATGCTATCTTGTATAGGACGTTACACAAACTAATTGGCCGGAACTGTGAAAGAAGAGTCGGATATTTTACCTTAGGAATAAGCACCAAAAGGGTTTTATTGATACCTTCCGCACTCTCCTGTCCCTCCACAATCTTCAGAACAGCAGCCGTCACCTCCGCTCCGCAAATGGCCCAATGTTTCTGAAAAAATGGGCCGGAAAACCATTCGGGCCCGGAGCTTTAGTCGGGTACATCTGAAACAACGCCTTCTTCACTTCTTCTTCAGTATATACTGCATCAAGTCGAGCTCTCATATCAGCCGTTACTTTTGCTGGGGCAGTCTCCAGTACTTCCTGCATATTATTACACCCTTCCGAGGTATACAGCTCCTTATAAAACTACGTCGCCATCGACTCGATCTCATCAACGTCTTCAGTCACCTGTCCATCAGGTTTCATCAACATTGATATTCTATTTTTCTTTCGTCTCATCGCTGCTCTTCTCTGAAAATACCTCGTGTTCTTATCCCCATGTGTTAGCCAATCCACCCTTGATCTCTGCTTCTCAAGAATTTCTTCTCTCTGGTACAGCTCAACCAGCCTATCTGTCACCTTAATATCCAAATGACTCGGTTGCAATCTTCCCGGCACACTTCTTAAGACCTCAAGTTCCCTATTCAAACGTTTTATTTCTCCCTTAACGTGTCCAAAAGTATTCCTGTCCCAGCTTGATAGATTCTCTCCCAAGCTTCTGAGTTTTGTCTGTAATTCTTGGACGGACAAACCAGCATTCAACCTCCCCCACTCGGTCTCAACAAAAGTTGGTAGCTCGGGGTGTCTCTCCCACATCAGCTCATACTTAAAACTTCTTGGTGCTCGTCTCTCCACCGCCTCCGAGAGAGTCATGACGATCGGACCATGATCTGATGTCGCCGATGTTATGTTTTCCACCTCCGCATCCGGAAAGAGAACACACCAGCCAGGATCAGCTACAGCTCTATCCAACCGGACCCTGGTATACGTGCCACCCGCTACTCTTTTTTCAAAAGTCCACATCCTGCCCTTGAATCCAAGATCAGCAAGACCACATATGTCCAGCGCTTCCCTGAAAGAGTCCATCTGTCCTTGGGCGCGCGGATTGACCCCCTCGTGCTCTATTTGAATCAAAACCTCGTTAAAGTCTCCGAGTGCCATCCATGGCAGATTAGAACTTCCTGCAATGGAGCACAAAGTATCCCAAGTCTTGTATCTTTCCGCTACTTGGGCCTCGCCATATATGCATGTCAATCTCCAAGGCGCCGGACCTAAGTTAGCAATTTTTGTATCAACATGATACCTTGAGTAACCAACAATTTCGAGCTTTATTGAATCATTCCAGAATATTACAATGCCTCCACTCCTTCCTGTACTCCCAACCGCAAAAGAGCTATCAAAACCAAACGACTGAGCTAAAATTTCAGCACGCACTTTACTTATTTGAGTTTCAACAAGACATAGTACAGCCGGGGTAAATTTTGCCGTGAGTTCACGGGCTTCACGAACTGTTGCGGGGTTACCCAAACCACGACAGTTCTAGCTTAGGACATTCATTGGGACCGGCGGTCCTCCCCCGAGTAGGCCGCCATATTCATTGGATCTTCTACTTCCACATCTTCCCTGCCCTATCTCCTTCTCTTGACGATAGGTACCTTGCCAGGCGTAGCAGCTGCTGTTTCTGAGGTTGACGTTGTTGGTGCCCCTTCAATTCTCAAAACAGAGTCAGCTACCTTGCCCATAAGGTGAGGCAAAGCTTGTCCCCTGACATTAATGGTGCCATCTTGCGCAACTAGACGCTTGCGAATATTTCTTTCTTCTATTCCATTGATGTCCTGACTTGTGAAAACCATCTCGGCTTGTGATCTTCCTTCCGCTTCCTCATGCCACTCCCCTCCCGTACCTCCTCCTCCACGTCTTCCACCCCGGTCTCCTCTTCCTCCCATCCCTCCTCGCGCTCCACCCCTAGCACCTCGACCTCTAGCAAAAGGCCTAGCCGCTGGCGGCTCCGTGTTCCACAGCAGCCATTCCCCCCACTCATACGTCCAGTGATCATGCACTCCGTCACCACACTCCTCCGCTAGATGACCCATAATGCCGCATAAGAAGCAAAAGTCAGGGAGCTTTTCATAGAAAACATGATATCTCTTAAGTCCTCGTAGTGTAATCGGGACAAACCTAACCAGCGGCTTCTCAACATCAAGAAAAACCCTGGCTCTCAGGGTGCCGCTAGGGTTGATCATTCCTTCGGTGACTACCACCGTGAACGGTGGACCTCCCACTTTAGCTGCTACCTTCTCCGCTAATTCCTTCTTTGCCGTAAGGCCATCTGGTAAACCCTTGATCCGCACCCAAACTGGCACCTTATTGAGCCTATATTCTGATACATCCGTGAACCCGTCGTACTCGACGATAATGACCAGCGCTCTACGAAAAAGCCACGGCCCCCATCCATTATACGCTTCCAATCTCCAAGACAATGGCACTGGACTAAGAATAGATTGGGTCCCTTGACACTAAAGGTCACGCCCTTTGCCGCTGCCCAAGCGTTTCTCATCTGGTTCAACAGAGCGGCATGGCCGAAGGGTTTAGTAGTATGAACCCTAAAAAGCCCGAGCCATCTTACATCCTTGACAAGCTCTTCAACCTCTCCCGAGAGATCCAGATCATCCTCTTCCTCACCATGCAGTTTTAGTCCGGCAAATTGATCTTCCAGATCTGGTTCTGGTCTGTAACCTTCCCAATCCTCTCCTTCTTCCTCCCCATGAACTTCTACCGCAACCTCATCCCCCTCCTCCTCCTCCAGTACAGCACTAGGAACGCGCCTTGCCTCGCCTGCTGACGACCCCGATCCAATCTTCGTCCTCTCCTCCTTCTCTTTTCCCTGCTCCCCCGCGCCCTGGATCGAAGTTGGTTCCGCCATGTCGCACGTGCATCGAGACTGCAGATAGGTTTACTACCAAAACGCCGGAGAGACTCCGGTCGAAGATGGCAGGAAAATTGGTGGACTCCAGCTGAATCGCCGGAGGAGTATTGGGTACCCTAGGCGAAACCCTAGGGGATATGTATCAACTCTGGATTCCACCTCCCATATAGAATAGGAAAAGAGGAAGGGAAAAGGAGAAGGAAGGAAGGGGGCGCCCCCATTCCCTAGTCCAATTCGGATCAGACCAAGGGGAGGGGTGCGGCCACCCTTGAGGCCCTTTTCCTTCTTTCCTGTATGGCCCAATAAGGCCCAATACGTATTCCCGTAACTCTCCAGTACTCCGACAAATATTCGAATCACTCGGAACCTTTCCGATGCCCGAATATAGTTGTCCAATATATCGATCTTTACGTCTCGACCATTTCGAGACTCCTCGTCATGTCCCCGATCTCATCCGGGACACCGAACTCCTTCGGTACATCAAAACTCATAAACTCATAATAAAACTGTCATCGAAACCTTAAGTGTGCGGACCCTACGGGTTCGAGAACTATGTAGACATGACCTAGAACTATTCTCGGTCAATAACCAATAGCGGAACCTGGATGCTCATATTGGCTCCTACATATTCTACGAAGATCTTTATCGGTCAAACCGCATAACAACATACGTTGTTCCCTTTGTCATCGGCATGTTACTTGCCCGAGATTCGATCGTCGGTATCTAATACCTAGTTCAATCTCGTTACCGGCAAGTCTCTTTACTCGTTACGTAATGCATCATTCCGTAACTAACTCATTAACTACATTTCTTGCAAGGCTTATAGTGATGTGCATTACCGAGAGGGCCCAGAGATACCTCTCCGACAATCGGAGTGACAAAACCTAATCTCGAAATATGCCAACCCAACATGTACCTTTGGAGACACCTGTAGTACTCCTTTATAATCACCCAGTTACGTTTTGACGTTTGGTAGCACCCAAAGTGTTCCTCCGGTAAACGGGAGTTGCATAATCTCATAGTTACAGGAACATGTATAAGTCATGAAGAAAGCAATAGCAATATACTAAACGATCAAGTGCTAGGCTAACGGAATGGGTCATGTCAATCACATCATTCTCCTAATGATGTGATCCCATTAATCAAATGACAACACATGTCTATGGTTAGGAAACATAACCATCTTTGATTAATGAGCTAGTCAAGTAGAGGCATACTGGTGACTATATGTTTGTCTATGTATTCACACATGTATCATGTTTCCGGTTAATACAGTTCTAGCATGAATAATAAACATTTATCATGATATAAGGAAATAAATAATAACTTTATCATTGCCTCTAGGGCATATTTCCTTCAGTATCGACAAGAACGAGAGTGGGACTTTGATCTGAACGTGATGTGCGATGCGGACCGTGGTCTCTGGCGGTGCATCGTGCCCATGATCTGTGTGTACGCCGTCGAGTGGCATTTGCCACAATGCGTGGCCACGCAGTTTGGGATTTATCAGCATACCCCACCGGGCCAGCCCACCGATACCGGCGGCCACGCGCTCCACCTGTGAGCTCTTTGTTCTCCGTGAGATTATCATGTTTCTTGTTGCTTATGATGATCTCATTGCGCTTATGATGATTCTTGTTGCTTATGCCTTGCAGGATGAGCCGGCAGAAGAATCAGTCGATCACAGACTGGGGACAGGAGCATAAGACTCATGTGACGGAGTGGAACCGATGGAGGTACCGTAAAGACGTGGGGAGGAGAGTGACTAACTGGGATGATTACCTGGGCCGACACATGAGGTGGTACGATGATGGCCAGAAGCACCGTCTTTGTCTCAGGTCTCGATGGACGGCGGAAGACATCGCGGAGCTGGAGTGGGCTGACCCCGATGAACAGGCATACCAGACCGGCATCAGAGACATGCACAGTGGATTTAGGGAGTTTGCACCCCTCATCAACAGAGTGGTAAGTTTGAACCGACGGTCGTATTTAAAATATTTTATTCGTCATCGTGACTGACTTATGCCATTGCAGTCTGGTGAGCTGAACAGATGCATCTTTGAAGCCTCAGATGCACTAGGTGATCTTACCGGGAGCGTACAATCGGAGACCAGAGTCAGGGGGACGATGAAGGTACAATTCCAGCCTCCTCGGAATAGATGCATCTTGTTCACTTGCAGTCAGTCGATCTGATACTTATTATGACCTTGCTTCATTGTGAGTGCAAAAGTTCGTGCAGCGTTGTCGCAAGCTTGTAGGGCTGCTTGGGTGTGCTGGAGCTGGGTCAGTTGAAGCTTATCAGCCTGTAGCCACACAGGGTCTCATCGCCTCATCGAGCCATGCTCCCTCGTCGTCCAGGTTGGTTGGGGAGGAGGAGGAGGAAGAGGATGAGGATGAGGAGGCCACACATGAAGAAGAGGAGGAGGAGGATGAGAGCAACGGGGAGGAGGAGTACGATGAAGATTATGGACCTCCACCAACTCAAACATCTCAGGCATCTCAGCTGCCGAAGAGGAATCCGAAGAAGAAGGATTTGCTGAGTCCGGACCCTTTCCAGAGACCGGTTCCTCGCCGGCCCAAGAAGAAGACCGAAGAGACTCGTTCAAAGAGTAACGAGGACCGTACCTCCAAGAGGGGAAGGAGCAAGTGATTATGCTCTTCGATACTTGACTCTTTTAGTTTGGTTGAACTTGTCTAGTGGTTGCGAAACTATATGAAACTATGTGTTTGCTATTTGTGGATCTATGTGTTTGAAATGTTCTATGCACTTCAAGTTATCTTAATATGAATCTACGTGATGCCCAAATTTAATTGTTTAAAATCTATGATATTGCTGTCATATTTGTGAAACTTGCTGTGATATTGAATTTGAAAACAAGCGACCAAATGAACTTGAAAAAACAAAACAAAGGACCCTACCGCCAGGCAACCTGGCGGTAGGGTTACACAACCTACCGCCATGTGTCCTGGCGGTAGGGTGGACCTACCGCCAAGGCAGTAGCATATTTCGTTACAGAATGCATGGTTGGCAATAACCCTGCCACACCTTACCGCCAGGGTCGCTGGCAGTAGGGTTAGACAGCCTACCACCATGTTTCCTGGCGGTAAGGTACTTATCCACGTTAGCGCGCGGTGACGGCCGCCGTCCCCCTTCATCACACCCTACCGCCAGATGCTCTGGCGGTAGGCTGTGTAACCCTACCGCCAGGAGCTCTGGCGGTAGCGAAAGGGTCAAATCCCGAAAATATTTCAGAATAGGGTCAGATCCTGAATTTGTTTAGAAAAAGGGTCAAAACACGAAATTTAGCCATGTTACGCTGAAGCATTCGGCATTCGATCTCCTGCTTTGCCATCATGATCAGATTGGCGCATTGTCGTGTTGCCCAACCAAATCATGGGCGCGGCCTCCCACTTCCGGCAAAACGTTAATTAGCCAGGCACCCTGCCACACGCATGCCGGCCTAGCTCGCCGCGCCATGTTTTTCTTCTCCTCTGTCAGGAAAAGGCATGCAGAGTGGCCGCCGATCCGTACGTGCACATCTTGTCGCCGGCCGGCGGCGTACGCCCGGTCGGTAATCGATGGAGACATGATCCCTGATCCCTCCCTCCCGAGCCGTGGAACGGCAGGGTAGCCCCGCGACGGCGACCCCTGCGGCCAGTAGGGCACGCCATGCACGCCTCGTATCGTACGTACCATCGCGCCATGCCAGATTTATCTTTCTTGCCGTGTTGCCCTAGGCCTCGTTTTCTTGTCCCCGTCGGTCACGCCACTCTGCCGGCCGGCTAATCTCACTTCACCAAACCAAATGAGGGAGAACAGACGACGGATCTAGAGACACGACGAAGTTAGAGATGCGATGGCGACAATGCATGGGAGATGCATTTGCCCTGCTATGGATTAGTTGGACCATGCATGAGCATGGCACTTGATGGATCCGCTTTGTGTTCCTCCGATTATTTGCGTACGTGCGCACGTACAAAATGTCGTACCGGTTGCCGACATGTTGCGGTGGAAAAAGAGTCCCGGCTGGTAAACTAACTCATTCATGCACATGCATGGTTCGTCCGTTTGTCCTTGCATTTGTCACATGTAACGGCGCCGGCCGGAGCATAATAAACGTCACGCATCACGGCAGTGTGCGCTGAAAGATAACAACAACGGTACGCACGCGGCCATCACGTACGCCCGCCGTACTTGTAATAGTTACATGTGGGACTGATTACGAACGCAACCTGAACCTACGCTGGCATAGGACGATATAGTTGCACTCCTCTTCTATTCTGTCCGCATACATTCAGACCATACGACCCGGACATGTTTTGTCATTCAACTTGGATCACATTGGTCTGCCGACAGGCCCGGACGCATTTTCTTCCCCGCAAATTGGAAAACAAAGTTGGGAGGACTTTGCGGGAGTATGGAGAACAATCACGCAGGACTCCGAACCCCAAGCCCATTGAATCCCCCCTCCCGCTCTAATTTTCTTTCGATCCGTCCCTTTCTTCACTTGCTTTGCATCCGCACCCTCCTCTTTCGCCATCGCCGTTGTACCTCTTCAGTCGCCATACATGCATTGTCGGACCTCCACAGACAGCACCGACGCGTGTGCTCGCGTTTAACGACGGCGTCGTCCATCCAGGACACGTCCATAGCCAGGTATACTCCGTGCCCCCTCCCCCCCCCTCTGGTCGACGACGTCCATGGCAGACACGACACCTGACTGGTGTTTGGTCAAATGTCATTGAGCTTATGTTCGATCTATGTCTTTTAGAGTATGAAAATGGCGGGGTACTCGACCATGGAGGATGAGTTGTTGTGCGATCTCTGGTTGGCCGTATCCGTGGATTTCGTAGGCATGAGTAGAGGGGCTCTTTTGGCAGCGCATGCATGATTCATTCACGCGCGAAAGTACATTGCGCCCTATGACATGCACATTATCCAACAACGCAATGTGAAGTCGTTATTGTATATCGATGATACGCCATCCCGACCACCGTCACCAAGTTTTGTGACGCGGTTGCTCGGTTGGAGGCAAGGTGGCCATTGCGCGGGGTGGCGGAGGAGATCATAAATTTTGCTTCTTCTTGCTCAACTTGTTGATTGAACCATTCATTCATTCAATGTTGCTCTATATATTATGTAGCCCGTACGCGCTGCCGTGATGTACCACAAGATAGAGCGACGGCTATTTACGTACATACACTTTTGGATGAAGTTGAAGGGGCACTATGTGTGGGACGACATGATCCGTTCATGAAAATCTTGTTAAACATTCAGTTAATCGTGTTAAATTTGAACCATTGTTACTAGACTTAGTTGCATGCAATGCAGGGATGATTTGTGCTATTTTCTATCCAAACTTTGATGAATTCCGTCGGGTTTGATAAATTTTGTCCGGTTTGCTGAAACCCGACTTGAAATGTGTGCGGATAACATTGAATGACACACTCTCGTATCAGTGTTCATTAGCTGTACCCTGACACGGACGAATGCGAAAAAAAAATATTACGGGCCGGCTTTGGAGATGCCCCGAAGAGGACAAAACCTCCCGGCGGGTTGTAGTGCGCACCCGCCGTAAAGTTTGTACTCGAACCTCTATGATTTCCATTTGTATTTTTGGCATGCGAACCTCTATGATTTGCAAACGGAAGGCTCGTCAACTTCGACAGGCCAGTGTTTGCGCACCCGCCGTAAAGTTTGTACTCGAACCTCTATGATTTTCATTTGTATTTTTGGCATGCGAACCTCTATGATTTGCAAACGGAAGGCTCGTCAACTTCGACAGGCCAGTGTTCCGTTATAACGCGCACATGACATTTCAGACGCAACGCATCTAGGGCAGGGCAGGACAGGGCGCGCTGTAGCCAGTGCGAGCACCTCGAAATTATTGTTCGTAATCATACCACCAAGCATCACGTACTGTGCTCGTAAAAGGAGGGGCAATGGATCGATGTGACGTTGCATGATCACCCGATCAGAAAACGGCCTCCCCCCTGTTCCGAAAACCGACCACCGATCGATCCGCAGCCAGCCCGTCAGAACAATCTGCCGGCCGGCGGGCCGCGCATAGCGGCATGGGCGAGCGCCGTGCGTGCTCGGCCTAGGCACCCCTATGGGTCCGGCATAGGCGGGGCGGCCTACTGAGCCCACGCCGGCTGCAGCTAGCTGGGGCGCGTGCGCTACGAACGATCGCATTAACGCCCTCGTAGATCGGTCAGAGGTGCTACGAGCACTACGTGCTAGCTTTAGCTGCGAGCTACGTACGTACACCACGGCCACAGCAGGGCGAACCGGCGCGGTTGACGGAGGCCAGCAACTGTGCTCTGTAAGGTCTTTAACATCGACGCTCTCTATGGGCAGAGGCTCTGTAGTCTCTGCGCCGGATCGGATCGAATATCCTAAATTTTGCAACGTATCTCGTGTCTGATATTCTTCAAGCAAAACAGTGGTCATTTACCAAAGAAGGAGAACTTGATACTAAATGGGATCAGCACGTCAGGTGAGATCGTGCGATCCGGCTACCTCAGCCACTGGATTAAGATCCCACGGTACAGATCAAGAAGGGTGGAGATGCGCTGGACATTTTGCATGAACGGCCTCATCATACAAAAATATTGTAGGCGAGCGCCGGTCAACTTCCACCCTAGACCTAAGAGCAACTCCAACGCGCCGATCCAAACTGTGTGCGTGTATTCATTTAGGTCGAAATGGACACAAAAGGCGATCCCAACACGCCGATGCAAACGGACCAACGTCCGGTTTTTATCTGCGCGCGACCCATTTCAGGCCCAAATTTGGGTCGCGTTTGCGCCAGCGCGGACATGCAACGGACGCGCGCGACCCTGCCCTTGTCCCCCGGCTCACTAGTCGGTGGCACATTGGTCGTTCCCCCTTTCTCCCGTTGACATCCACCACACCCGGCCGACCCCCTCCCCCCTCGCCGCCGCCGCCGCCCAGTTCCGGTGCCCAGGCCTATCACCTGCACACAGATACCTCGCCCAGCAGCACGCCACCCCTAGACGGCCCCATACAACGACGTGGGTTGTCTGTTTTCGCCGCCCTCGCAACACCCAAATGTCGACGGCACCCCTTCGCCTCCGTCGCCGGCAGCACCGCCAACCGCGGCTACCTCGCTCGCCGGTTGACACCACATTTGCCTGCTGCTTGGTCTGGGTGAGGTGCGAGGCTCTTCATCGGCCAGCTTCCTCCACCACGCCCGCAAGGTGTTCGACGGCTCGCCGCAAGTTACAAATGGACTCCGGCGAGAGTACTTTTTCAACAATTTCATTTACGACTCGGATGCTTCGTCGTCTGACGATGAGGAGATTGTGGTTGCTGCTTTGGTCGTCCATGACCACATTAGTAGGCAGCAGCCGATGTTTAGTGGCTCGATCCCAGGGCATACTCCGGTGTTGAATCGCAACAGAGAGAGTGGTCATTACCTACTCTGGAGGGACTACTTCCAGTCCCCTGGCCCGCTCTTCAAGCACAACATTTTTTAGCACAACTTTCGGATGGCTAGACATGTGTTCTACCATATTCGGGAGGGGGTGTTGGCATATGATAACTACTTCAAGTGCAAGGAGGATTCCTTAGGAAAGATTGGCTTCTCCTCTTATAAAAAATGCACTGCAGCTATTCAGATACTTACATATGGAGTACCAAGTGATCTCATTGATGAATATGTCTGAATGAGCGAGTCCACGTGCCTAGACTCCATGTATAAGTTTGATACATCCATTTTGCATCATGTTTTACTACTGTTATTTATAATGCTTTTATGCATAATAATACTTCATGGAGTAATTCTAATGTCTTTACTTTTATAATATGCAAGGTTTACACAAAGAGGGAGAATACTGACAGCTGAAATTCTGGACCTGAAAAAGCTATGTCAGAGATACCTATTATGCACATCTCCAAATGGGCTGAAATTTTACAAAGAATTATTTTGAAATATATAATAAATATTGGAGAAAAAAACTAATAGAGGGTGGCTACCAGGTTCCCACAAGACACCAGGGCGTGCCAGCCCTCCCAGGCGCGCCCTGGTGGGTGGTGGGCAGCCCAACCCACCTCTCGTGCCCATCTTCTAGTATATAAGATCTTTTGACCTAGGAAAAATATGGAGAGGACTTTCGGGAAGGAGCGTCACCGTCTCGAAGCGGAACTTGGCAGGAGCACTGTTGCCCTCCAGCGGAGCGATTGCACCGGGGGAACTTCCCTCCCAAGGGGGAAATTGAAGCCATCGTCATCACCAACAACCCTCTCATCTTTGGGAGGTCAATCTTCATCAACATCTTCAACAACACCATCTCATCTCAAACCCTTGTTCATCTCTTGTGTTCAATCTTTGTATCGGAACCTTAGATTGGTACCAGTGGGCGACTAGTAGTGTTGATTACATCTTGTAGTTGATGCTATATGGTTTATTTGGTGGAATATTATATGTTTAGATCCATTATGTTATTTAATATCCCTTTGATCTTGAGCATGGATATTATTTGTGAGTAGTTGTTCTTGTTCTTGAGGCCACAGGAGAAGTCATGTTACAAGTAATCATGTGAATTTGATATTCGTTCGATATTTTGATGGTATGTATGTTGTGATCCCCTTAGTGGTGTATGTGAACGCCGACTACATGAAACTTCATCATCTTTGGGCCTAAGGGAATGCATTGTGGAGTAGTTATTAGATGATGAGTTGCTAGAGTGACAGAAGCTTAAACCCTAGTTTATGCGCTATTTCATAAGGGGCTGATTTGGATCCATATGTTTAATGCTATGGTTAGATTGTTGTCTTAATTCTTCTTTCATAGTTGCGAATGCTTGCGAGGGGGTGCTACCTCTTGAGCACTGCATTGGTTTTCCATTGAAGAGGAAAGGGTGATGCAGCAAAGTAGCGTAAGTATTTCCCTCAGTTTTTGAGAACTAAGGTATCAATCCAGTAGGAGGCTACACACAAATCCCTTGTACCTACACAAACAAATAAGAACCTTGCAACCAACGCGATAAAGGGGTTGTCAATCCCTTCACGACCACTTGCAAAAGTGAGATCTAATAGAGATAATAATAAGATAAATATTTTTGGTATTTTTATGATATAGATTAAAAAGTAAAGATTGCAAAATAAAGTAGATGAGAAACTTATATGATGGAAAATAGACCCGGGGCCCATAGGTTTCACTAGTGGCTTCTCTCAAGATAGCATAAGTATTATGGTGGGTGAACAAATTACTGTCGAGCAATTGATAGAAAAATGCATAGTTATGAGAATATCTAGGCATTATCATGTATATAGGCATCACGTCCGCGACAAGTAGACCGAAACGATTTTGCATCTACTACTATTACTCCACACTTCAACCGCTATCCATCATGCATCTAGAGTATTAAGTTCATAAGAACAGAGTAACACATTAGACAAGATGACATGATGTAGAGGGATAAACTCAAGCAATATGATATAAACCCCATCTTTTTATCCTCGATGGCAACAATACAATACGTGCCTTGCTGCCCCTGTTGTCACTGGGAAAGGACACCGCAAGACTGAACCCAAAGCTAAGCACTTCTCCCATTGCAAGAAAGATCAATCTAGTAGGCCAAATCAAACTAATAATTCGACGAGACTTGCAAAGAAAACCAATCATACAAGAAAGAATTTAGGGGAGATTCGAATATTGTTCATAGATAAACTTGATCATAAACCCACAATTCATTGGATCTCGACAAACACACCGCGAAAAGAGTTACATCGAATAGCTCTCCAAGAAGATCGAGGAGAACATTGTATTGAGATCCAAAGGGAGATAAGAAGCCATCTAGCTAATAACTATGGACCCGAAGGTCTGAGGTAAACTACTCACACTTCATCGGAGAGGCTATGGTGTTGATGTAGAAGCCCTCCGTGATCGATTCCCCCTCCCGCGGAGCGCCGAAAAAGGCCCTAAGATGGGATCTCATGGGTACAGAAGGTTGCAGCGGTGGAAATAGGGTTTCGTGGTGTTCCTGGATGTTTTCAGGGTGTATGGATATATATAGGTGAAGGAAGTCGGTCAGGTGAGCCACGAGGGGCCCACGAGGGTGGGGGCGCGCCTACCCCCTGGGCGCGCCTCCCTGCCTCGTGGCTTCCTCGTTTGTTCCTTGATGTCCACTCCAAGTCTCCTGGATTGCGTTTGTTCCAAAATTAACTCTCCCAAAGGTTTCATTCCGTGTTGACTCTGTTTGATATTCCTTTTCTGCGAAACTCCGAAATAGGCAAAAAAAACAACAATTTGGGTTGGGCCTCCGGTTAATAGGTTAGTCCCAAAAATAATATAAAAGTGTATAGTAAAGCCCATTAAACATCCAAAACAGGTAATATAATAGCATGGAACAATCAAAAATTATAGATACATTGGAGTCGTATCAAGCATCCCCAAGCTTAATTCCTGCTCGTCCTCAAGTAGGTAATGATAAAAACAGAATTTCTGATGTGGAATGCTATCTAGCATATTTCTCAATGTAATTTTCTTTATTGTGGCATGAATGTTCAGATCCAAAAGATTCAAGATAAAAGTTTAATATTGACATAAAAATAGTAATACTTCAAGTATACTAACAAAGTAATCATGTCTTATCAAAATAACATAGCCAAAGAAAGCTTATCCCTACAAAATCATATAGTTAGGCCATGCTTCATTTTTGTCACACAAAATACTCCCATCATGCACAACCCCGGTTTTAGCCAAGCAATTGGTTCATACTTTTTAATGCGCCTCAGCTTTTTCAACCCTCACGCAATACATGAGCGTAAGCCATGGATATAACACTATGGGTGGAGTAGAGTATGATGATAGGGATTATGTGGAGAAGACAAAAAAGGAGAAAGTATCATATTGATGCGGCTAATCAACGGGCTATGGAGATGGCCATCAATTGATGTCAATACAAGGAGTAGGGATTGCCATGCAACGGATGCACTAGAGCTATAAATGTATGCAAGCTTAGAAAGAAACTAAGTGGGTGTGCATCCAACTTGCTTGCTCACGAAGACCTAGGGCATTTTGAGGAAGCCCATCATTGGAATATACAAACCAAGTTCTATAATGTAAAATTCCCACTAGTATATGAAAGTGACAACATAGGAGACTCTCTATCATGAAGATCATGGTGCTACTTTGAAGCACAAGTGTGGTAAAAGGATAGTGAGGGAGTCCTGGATTAGGGGGTCCTCGGACAGCCGGACTATGTACTTATGCCGGACTGTTGGACTATGAAGATACAAGATTGAAGACTTCATCCCGTGTCCGGGTGGGACTCTCTTTTGCGTGGAAGGCAAGCTTGGCAGTTCGGGTATGTAGATTTCCTTCTCTGTAACCGACTTTGTGTAACCCTAGCCCCCTCCGGTGTCTATATAAACCGGAGGGTTTAGTATGTAGGACAGGAACAATCATAATCATAGGCTAGCTTCTACGGTTTAGCCTCTACGATCTCGTGGTAGATCAACTCTTGTAATACTAATATCATCAAGATCAATCAAGCAGGAAGTACGGTATTACCTCCATAGAGAGGGCCCGAACCTAGGTAAACATTGTGTGCCCCGCCTCCTGTTACCATTAGCCTTAGACGCACAGTTCGGGACCCCCTACCCGAGATCCACCGGTTTTGACACGAACATTGGTGCTTCAATGAGAGTTCCACTGTGTCGTCACGATAAGGCTTGATGGCTCGCCTTGTTATCAAGGACAACATCACCTCTGGGGGAGCCCTGGCTTATGAGTAGGAGGCTTCATCATGACCGCCCGTTCGGCCGCTGCGCCGACGATGACTTCTCGGGTCATCAAAAACAGCCTCCATGTCAGCTCGGAATACACCGAGCAGATGGATCCAATGGAGCTCTCGTCCTTGAACAAGCTCTTGGATCGCATCGCCGCCTTGGGAGTCACTACGGACTATGATCGGATCGGGCTTAAACCCGACCAAAGAGAGATTAACTCTCCGTCGGTCACCCATCAGATAGCGGTGGTGGAGGAGCAATGCAGTGATTCTTCCTCTATTTTGAGGACGAACTATGTCCGGATTCCCGAGATCTCCGAGACGGATACCCGTCTGCGGGAGGACATGACCTAGGCTCCGAACTTAGAATCAGACAGCGGGCCAGAAAAATTTGGCAACATCCCGGAGCCCGAACTGCCAAGTTCGGAAGCTCCTCTGCCCCTGGGTCTCAGATCGGGTCAGGGTTCAGGCTTAAATCTACCCACCCACCCAGATACAAGCGATCTTTCCCATATTAGACAAGAGTCCCAAGAGACAGTACATCACTTTTGGGCCAGATTCCTCCTTGTAATGAGCAAGGTCAAGGACTGTCGCGAGGAAGATGCAATCTCATTCTTTTGCAAAAATTGCACGGACAAGGGAATCCTCAATGCCATAAGTCCGAGACATAGCACACTTTGCTGACTTGGCGGCCATAGTACATAAGTACTGTGCGATGGAAAGCGCCTGGAAAACCCAAGCAAAATTCTGGGATCCTCCAGCCCTCGCTAAACCCCTCGTCCGGACTAAAAGGGTGCACTCTCGCAAGTCACCCGATCCAATTTCAAAGAAACCAAAGCCCACTACAGGGCGTAGAACCGTATTGGAGGGATGGCTCACTGGGCCATGCAAAATTCACACCACACCAGATACCACACCAACACACAGCCTTAGAGCATGTTGGATACTCCGGCAGGTGGCCAAGAGCAGCGAGGATCTTCTCATTAACGATACCACAGAGCATCATCCCGCAGAAAACAACAATATAGTATTGACAGTCTTCGAGACTTTCGCCTCAAATAACAGGCGCAAGAGAGCACTCCACAGCCTCGCCGAAGTTTGCCATGTTGCAGCAATAAATCCATGGAACGACACGGCCATAACCTTCAATGCCAGTGACGAACCTCAATATCGAACAGTCCGAGTACCAGCCGCTTTGGTCCTTAGTCCAATTGTGGATGGCTTCCGGCTTACTAAAGTGCTCATGGACAGTGGCAGCGGATTAAACCTCATCTACGAGGAAACTCTCAACAAAATGAAAATAGACAAGAGCCACATTGAGCAAAGCAGCACGACCTTCAGATGAATTATCCCTAGTCGAGAGGCACGATGCGCGGGAAAAATCACACTCGATGTGGTATTGGGCACGCTGGAGAATGACAGGTCTGAAGAAATAACATTCCAAGTGGCCCCGTTCAGTAGCGGATACCACGCCCTTTTAGGGCGGGATGCATTCGCGAGCTTCCAAGCTATACCCCATTACGGGTACATGAAGCTCAAGATCCCCGGGACCAATGGAATCATCACTTTAGCTAGTGATCTGGACGTAGCACTCCGCACCGAAAACAAAACCGCCGCCCTGGCCCTTGAGGCATTATCCGAAGCCCTCGCGACCAAAGAACTAACCGCGCTACGCTCCATAGTGGATAGGGACGACGTGATACTCGACAAATGATCCAAGTCCACCTCTTTCAAACTAGCGGGTGAAATAGTCAAATTCCAAGTCCACCCAACGGACTCTACAAAAACAGCATCCATCGAGGCATAGCTGAACCCACAATAGAAGCCGCACTGCGGGCGTTCTTGCGCAAGAATTGGGACATCTTTGCCTGGCACCCTTCAGACATGCCAGGTATCCACGCAGGCTGGCCGAGCATAGCCTAAACATACTGAAGGGATACAAGCCGGTCAAGCAAACTCTTTGGCGTTTTTCAGAACCTAAACGACAAGCCATGGGAGAGGAGCTAGCCAAGTTACTCGAAGTCAGATTCATCAGAGAAATAAACACCCTGACTGGCTAGCAAACCTGGTGATGGTACCAAAGAAGGACAAATCCTGGCGCCTATGTGTCGATTTCAAGGACCTCAATAAGGCTTCCCCCAAGGATCCCTTCCCCCTCCCCCGCATCGATCAAATCATCAATGCTACCACAGGACACAACTCATTGTGCTTCCTCGATGCATACTCCGGATACCATCAAATCAAGATGGCAGAGTCCGATCAAGCCGCAATGGCATTCATCACTCCATACAACCCCTTCTGTTTTAACACTATGCCTTTCGGGTTAAAAAATGTCGGTGCAACGTATCAACACATGATTCAGACATGCCTGGAAAAACAAATCAACAAAACAGTTGAGGCATACGTACACGACGTGGTCATCAAAACCAGACACGTCGAGTCTTTAATAGACGACCTGAGGCTTACGTTCGATAATCTCCGAACATATGATATCAAGCTCAATCCGGAAAAATGCGTTTTCGGCGTTCCTGCTGGAAAGCTCCTAGGTTTCATTGTTTCCAATAGAGTAATTGAAGCAAATCCGGCCAAAATCTGAGTTTGTCACAGTTGGCTACCCGAACAGACCTCAAGCAAATCTAGAAATTAACTGGATGCGTGGCTGCCTTAAGCCGCTTTATCTCCCGACTGGGAGAAAATGCACTACCTCTCTATCGCCTCCTTCGATGCACCGAACACTTCGAGTGGACGGATGCGGCCACAGCCAGACTGGAAGAAATAAAGGCCCTGTTGGTTAGCAACCTAATCCTGGCCGCACCAAACATCGACGAACTCATGCTGTTATATATAGTTGCAACGCACCAAGTTGTAAGCGCAGTGCTCGTCGTCGAACGAGAGGAGGACGGACATAAGTTCCCGCTTCAAAAGCCGGTATACTACGTATCCACTGTCCTCACACCATGCAAATCACGGTACCCACATTATCAAAAAATAGCATACGCGGTCTTCATGGCATCCCGGAAACTACGACGCTACTTTCAAGAGTGTTCAATCACGGTGGCCCCTGAAGTACCACTCAACGATATAATAAATAACCGCGATGTCATGGGCCGGATTACTAAGTGTGCCATCGAGCTCCTCCCGTTCGACATCATATACAAACCACGGCGAGCAATTAAGTCACAAGTACTGGCTGACTTCGTCGCCGAATGGACAGAAGCCGAACTCCCTAAAGAGTACGACGCATACTCCAATTGGATCATGCACTTTGACGGCTCTAAGATGCTGGCAGGTTTGGGAGCGGGCGTTGTCCTAACATCCCCGCCCGGAGATACAGTCCAATACGTACTCCAAATACTATACACAAACTCCAACAATGCAGCCGAGTACGAGGCTCTGTTGCACGGTCTTCGGATGGCAGTCTCCATGGGCATCTAATGCCTAGAAGTGCGTGGGGATTCAAACCTCGCAATATCTCAAATAAATGGAGATTTTGACGCCAAGGGCCCAAAAATGTCAGCTTACCGCAATGCCGTCCTCAAGGTGTCAGCTCGGTTC
The DNA here is from genome assembly GCF_018294505.1 of Triticum aestivum. NCBI lineage: Eukaryota > Viridiplantae > Streptophyta > Magnoliopsida > Poales > Poaceae > Triticum > Triticum aestivum. The sequence continues at coordinate 562,670,046 of NC_057798.1, forward strand.
GAGGGGCTCAAATTCCATCATGTGGTCCGAGAAAACAATCAAGCGGCGGATATCCTTGCCCGCATCGGCGCTAAGCATGCCCCCGTCCCACCTAATATCTTCTTGGAAAGGCTGTTGAATCCGTCCATGGTGTGGCAAGGGGAGACCGGTAATACTAGTCCGGATCCGACCACAATCCCAGATCCCGAACACACTGACATAATCGGAGGCTCCGCCACCTAAATAACACCTTCGACCCACGTGATCATGGCTGTCATCACCCCGTGGACAGAACCCTTCTTAGCCTACCTATAAATAGGCAAGAACTCCCCGAGGACCAAAATGAGGCACGTTGCATTGTGCGGTGCTCTAAAGCCTACAAGGTCCACGAGGGAGAGCTTTATAAGAAAAGCACTACTGGAGTACTCCAAAGGTGCATCTCCGAAGAGGAAGGGCGGCAGCTTTTGGCCGAAATTCATGCTGGACTGGCGGCCACCACGCCGCAGCTCGGGCCCTTGTAAGCAAGGCCTTCTGCACAGGTTTCTACCGGCCGAGAGCCCGAGCAGACGCACAGGACCTCGTCCAACATTGCGTCGGTTGCCAGCTTTTTGCAAATCAAAGCCATATGCCACCTACTGCTCTCCAAACAATCCCCATAACTTGGCCCTTTGCGGTTTGGGGGCTCAATATGGTTGGACCCCTTAAAGGAGGAAGCCATAAGAAAAAATACCTATTGGTCATGGTAGATAAATGCACCAAATGGATAGAGGTCAAACCAGTTAAAACGGCCGAATCCGGACCAGTGATAGACTTCATATCAGGGGTTGTACACCGTTACGGTGTCCCCCACAGCATCATCACCGATAATGGCTCCAACTTCACAGCCGAAGAGGTGAAAACTTGGTGCGACAACATGGGCATTAAGCTCGATTACGCCTCCGTCTATCGCCCTCAAACAAACGGTCAAGTCGAACGAGCAAATGGTCTTATTATGAGCGGCATCAAACCCAGACTAGTGCGATCCTTGAAGGAATCAGATACGCACTAGGTCGAGGAGCTTGACTCCGTACTATGGGGACTGCGGACCATGCCGAATTGCACTACCGGATACACACCATTCTTCATGGTGTACGGTGCAGAGGCGGTATTGCCTTGCGGTATCATTCATGACCCACCACGAGTGCGCATGTATGAGTTGAGAGAAGCCGAGCTTGATCGGCAGGACAATCTAGATGCCCTGGAGGAGGAGCGCGATGTTGCAAAAGCCTGTTCCGCATTCTATCAGCAACATGCTCGAAGGTATCAAAGCAGAGAAGTACAGGCCAAAACTTATAACGTTTGCGAACTCGTTCTACGCCTACCGGAGAAAAAAAGGACAAGCTCAAGCCCAAGTGGGAGGGTCCCTTCATCATTGATAAAGTTCTCACCGGAGGAGCGTACCGCCTGCGTGATGCATCAGATAATCGACTCGAGCCAAACCCATGGAACGCGGCCAGACTCCGAAGATTCTATGCCTAGCGCCGAACTCTGTGTTCGTCTCCTTACCTCCGCCCTTTTTAAATTATATCCTCTTTCTTTCTTCCTTTTTTATGGCCCTAAAAAGCTGCAGGTGTGACTCGACTACACAATCTTGACACGCTATGTGCGCTCACTATACTTGGGGGCTTCTCATACAGAAGCTTAATACAATTATCTTCCGGGCTTCATGCCCACTACATATGTGTCACTTTTCCATATGTACCTTTTCTTTGCCATTATATGCATCGATATGACTTAAGTTTTGGCCAAGCTGGGTTTCCTGGCTCCTGTGTTTATGCCCTACATTCCCGTTAGTTCGGATAGGGCATAAGGGGAGCACCTCTGCGATTGTTACTGCGGGGTCAGCCGGATGTGTACCTCAGACTGGGTGAAGCTGAAAGCTAGCGTTCTTAAGGGAATATTCGGTCGGTGAACAAAAGATGTTTCCTACTTATTACAATATAAACCCCCAGATGTTTCATATCCCGCGTCTCCGTTCGCAGTTCTTACATGCACATTAATGCATGCGTACCCAGGGAAAGGAACCCTTAACAGAACTATTCTCTCTGGAAGATGTTTCTTACTATCCATGTAATATAACATAGCTAGTTGGGTACTTGTCTGTTCAAGCACTTATGACCCCTACACCTGGTTTCCACGCGTACCCCAGTTTACATAACTGAGCGGGTATTCGGATACACTCCGGACTGTCGGGTTCGGAGGTTTAAGCGAAAAGGTCTGCCATGACAAATGATTTACAATCCTGCTAGGGACAAAATATGTCAATTGAAGTACACAGTCACTTATACTGGCTAAATTCTTCTTCTATACCATCCAACAGGCTGTCTAGCCTACAATCCTGTTGGGAATACCTTGCAGCTAATCCTACATGGTCATATACCAGGATAACAGGAATCTCTTTCCCATCTGACCCTCTAGGTCCGACCTGGGCCATGTGATTCGGATCAACCTTGGTGTACCGCGTTTTCACCATGGCCCAGGCTTCCCTCGCACCTTGTTGGCAGACCGATATCTTCCATAATCGGAAGTGCCGCCACGCTCCCTTGAGCATCTCTACAAGCTCCCACATGCCTCCTGGCAGGGAGGCGGATGGCCACAAGGCCTGGGCAATACCCTACATCACCTGCCGAACTTGTTCATGCAGTTGTGAAAGCTCTTGCAGAAGATCGCCTGCGGATCCGGGCATCTCCCCTTTGGGACGACCTATCAGCATACCTACAGACATAACTCTGTTAGCCCGTTTCTTCGCCGAACTATATAAAGGTTCGTTTGAGCACATACTAAAAATGCTACATCGAAGGCTCTTGTTCTCCTTCACGGAGTCAGCAAGCTAGGCCCAAACATCTTCCAATTCAATGCCCAGCCAGGTATTGGCATCCTAGAGATCGTTTTTCTCTCGCCTAACCCGTGTAAGCACGCACTCGCCAGCCTCTAGCTGTCGTTGAGCATGCTGCTCATCCTCTTGTACGATCTCCGGATCCACTCCGGGATTGTCTGCAAAATCTATTGTTAGATTTGCAAACATGCCGAATATTAACTGGTACACGTAATTACATTCTTTTTGATCAAGACAAGTATTACAAGATGATGCCTTCTTGAATTCCTCTATTCCGGCAACTGTGGCCCTTAGCTGGGCTTTGCACTCCTCCAGCTCTTGAGACAAATGGGTGTTCTTCTCTGTAAGAACCTATTCATACAATGATCCTTAAATCAGTTGTGCCAACTGTTTCAAGTCCCAGGGGCTGTTGATATACATAATTATCAGATTTTTCTTACCCGTATATCCTTTAAATACTGGTCTGTGGCTCTAGCAAGCCCACCTTGAGCAGCTCGGATGTACGCGTCTCCCGAGTTGAAGGCATTAAATGCCTCGTCGGAGAAATTAGGGTCGTGGAGTACGGCCCGTCGACGCCGGTGATTCATAGCGCTCTCCACTTCGGAATTCGTGGCGGATATTCTATCCGCATCCTCTGTAGGAGGACCGTCCGGCATTGTCCCCATGTCAGCCTCCACCCTTGAGGCTGGCTCTGGAGTCCGGCTGGTGGAGGCGTGGCCGGCAGGATCTCCGGACACAGTCCGGCGGGTGCTTTTTCTGCCAGGGGACAATGGACATTGTTATATTTTAAATACGATAATCATGTAGCAGGTTTTAAATCATACCTCTGTGACGGCGTCTTGGTCCTGACCGCCTTCCTTTTAAGCCTACCCGGCTTGGGCGCCCCTTGTTGGTGAGTCACCGTGGGTTCGGCAGGGCGCCCCGATGGACTTTCCTATAAAGCGCAATACGTGTGCGGTGGGTAAGGCGTAAAGAAATGATCCTTTTCGGAAGTTAGGACTCCGGTTTTACTTACGTATGATGCAAGGAGTAGGCCAGGATAGTCGGCTATGATGGCCACCAAAGCACCGTCGTAGCTTGCCTGGTAAAACATCCTGTCGACGAGCTCCACAGATATGTCTGGATCTTCTTCAACTCCAAGGTCGAGGGCCCGGTTGTGGTCCTCTGACTGTGGAGGCGGGCTGTGGACCTCCCTCACAGCTTTTCGCAGTTCCTGGTATGAACTAGCGAGGTAAATATTTTGTGATGAAAGACTGCGGGAATGAATAGAGTTGAGTAAAAGGTAGCAGCTCACCCGTGGCTTAATGCGGATGAACTCCTCTTCTTCTCCTTTATACAAATCGGACAATATTTTCGCCAGGGCGGTGGCAGAGTCCGGACCTTTCCGACCGCAGCGGGTGGCATCGTCCTCCCCATTGAAATGCCACATGGGATGCCCCCGATACTGGAGTGGCTGCACCCCCCGCATTATGCATATTGACATAACCTCGATTATTGTCAATCCAGATTTGGCCAGCGTTTTTATCCTACCCATCAGATAAAGGACCTCTCTGCTATCTTCCTCTCGGGGGCTCCGGGGGCGCTAGCTGTGGTGTTTCTTCAATGGGGCATTGGTAAACTCAGGAAGACCCATCCGGATAGGGTCCGGAAGGGTGACGTCCTCTAAATAAAACCACTCCGAAGGCTAGTCTTCGGACGTCTTCTTCGGAGTGCTGGACAGGTATCCGATCCCGGCGATGCGCCATATTTCGGCTCCGCCCACTTGATATATTGATCCCTCCTGATTGCGAGGGACGAGGCAGAACAACCTCTTCCATAGCTCGAAATGATCTTCGCAGCCCAGAAATAGCTCACAAAGGGCGACATAACCCGCGATGTGCAGTATGGAGGCAGGACTAAAGTTATGCAGCTGGAGGCCGTAATACTCCAGGAGCCCGCAGAGGAACGGATGGATTGGAAATCCGAGGCCCCTCAGCAAGTAAGGGACAAGGCATACTCGCTCCCTTCTGGATGGGTTGGTGTTGGGGAAACTGATCCATGAACACCTATGGGACCGGCGGACCGAGCCCCTTTTGGTTCGGCGGGGGGCGGAGATCGCACGAAGAGCGGATCGAGGCGAAGCACACGAGCAGTTTACCCAGCTTCGGAGCTCTCCGGAGAGATAGCACTCCTACTGCTGCATGTCTGAGTGTATTGAGTTCTTGCTCGGGAGCGCTGAGTGCTACAGTACACACTAGCTGCTAACGAGACCGAGCGTGAGTGTTTTTCTGCCTTCGAAACCCCCTCTACGTTGCGCATGGGCCTCCTTTTATATGCTAAAGGGGTCTCCGACAGGTGGCAACGTAGACAAGGGTAAAAATGGAAAAGGAATTGCGGTTGGTACAACTACCTGTACAGTGTATCATACCTAACCCTGACGGCAGGGGACAAAGGCATTAAATGCCCGTCTACGTCGCCCAAATAGTGCAAAAAGGGACCGTCAGGGACGCCACCGCTTGCCACGATGGCAATCTTGTCAGCGTCGCTTGCCACCGCGCACCGCTGGCCGCACAGCCTCTTGCCACGCGCGCCTGGAAAGGTCCCAGGGCGACACGTTGGTGGATGTGCTGGAGCGCGGGTACAGAGTGGTAGTTTGCCGCGGCAAGCGCCTTGCCGCGGTCGTTGTCTTGTCGCGTCCGGAAGCTTGTCGCTCACCGGGCCTCGCCGGGACGCGTGGCGCGTCGCGGCAAGTTCCTTGAGATGCCTTGGTTGGCCTTCCCGGCAAGCTCCTCTTGCCGGGGCCTTGTCTCCTTGGCTTGAATACTTTGTTCTTGAATGGCTCCAAAGGAACCACGGAGGACCTTGGCGGTCACCCGGCAAGCCTTGCCGCGGGGTGCTGCAACTGCCCGTGCACAAGTTCGGGATACTAGGGTACCCCTACTCTAGTACACCGACAGGAGCCCCCGGGCCTGGGCCACACACGGTGCCGAGCGCTGTTGGGCCAGGCCCAAAACAGGGCACGGGCACGCGCGGCCTGGGTTACGCCGTATCTCACTCTGTATCCACCGCGCCCTCCTCGAACGGCACGCGTCGAATGCGGCGTCGTGGGAGAGATCGTGGGTGGTTTCTTTATTCGGAAAGACGGAACGTCTGCCCCCTCCCTCTTTATAAGTAGGGGAAATAGGGGCAGTTCGCCCATCTCGCCGGTTGCTATTCCAATCTCAAAAACCTCCGCCGCTCCCCCCTTCTTCCCAAAGCTGAAAGAGAGCAGCGCTCCGCCCCCCATCGCCACCGGCACCACCAACACCGTCGATCTCTCTCACCACCTCCGCCATGGCTCCGAAAGCCGGGAAGGTTGTGAAGTCGGCCGAGGCGCAGCGGCTCGCGGCGCTGCGAAAGGAGCTGGCAACCTTCCCCCTCAGCTCGTCGCGAAGGAGCTGAGGGAGTATTACTACCTCTTCTGGTCGACGGAGACGCGAGCGCATCCGCGCACGAAGGTACTCTCAGCTGCCGCTTCGGAACTGGCTCCGAATGGATATCCCTTCTTCGCGTTGTTCTTCTACTGCGGGCTCTGCCCGCCTTTCTCTGAGTTTTTCTGTGACATTATGAACACCTACGGGTTCCGCCTCCTTGACTTCACCCCCAACGCCGTTCTAACCATGGCAGTTTTCGCACATCTCTGCGAAAACTTTGTCGGAGTCTATCCAAATGTAGCTCTTTTTCGCCACTTCTTTATGCCCCGAGTTGAGAGAGGGGAGCCTTTATCCGGCGGAATCGCCTGGATCTCGAGAACTGGCAAGAAGGAAGCTTATCTGGAGGGAGAGCTCCGCAGCAAGTGGGATGAATGGAGAGCAGACTGGTGCTGGATTGTCGAGGAGAACCCGCAGCCATTTACCGCCCAGCGCCAAGCCCCAGTAGCGCGCGGCAACGATTGGAGCAACGTGGCCCCGGAAGACGATAGGCTGAAGATTGCCGTCACCCGGATCCTACGCCTCAGGCTTGCCGGGCTCACCGTAGGCGCCGTTGGCGCAGATTTTCTTCGCCGCCGCATCGCCCCCCTGCAGGAGAGGAGGAGACCCGCCTGGGAGTTCCAGAATGCGGCGGATATCATGAGGCTGCGCCCGGGCCTCAACTTCAACTTCACTGTCCTGGAACTGGACGCGATGCTCCTGGAACTGTTCAAGCACGATCCTCAACATCCCGAAGTGTTCAGGTTGCCGAGGGGTGTCGTTCCGCTGTGCAACAACTCCTCGCTCGACCGCATCCGTGCAATGATGCCGCTGTGCGATTCGCATGGAATTGTCCCAACTTGGCAAGAGCCTGCAGACGACGTCGTGCAGGAGTTCTTTGACGGCTTGGTAGAAATGCCGGTCCGCTCCGATGAACAGAAGAGCCTTACTCGCGACACCACCGATGCGGAGATGCAGCGCATCGCCACTAGGCTGGAAGAGGCGGCGGCAGCCGCTGCCGCGGGCGAGTTTGGATTCACCGTGGAGGAGGCAGAGGCAGCAGAGGCGGCAAGCCTTGCCGAGCGAGAGGAGCTTGCCGGCGAGGGAGAGCTTGTCGGGCCTGAAGCTGAGTCGAGCGAGCCCGCCGAGGGCGCGAGCGACTCGTTGAAGATCGACTCCTCCTCTTTCTCACCTTCAGACAGCTCGCCGCAAGCGGAGCCCCCAGCTCCACCAAGAAGGCGTCTCCGCAAGGCCGGGGACGTAGCGGGGCGGCAGACGGGTCAACAGCCGCCGCGCCGCGCGACGCGCTCCACCGTGGCAAGCACTGTTGCCGCGGGAGCACCTCACGCCGCTGCGGCAACTGGAGCGGGGCCCTCCCGGACCACCGCTTCTGCTCCCGCCAAGCGGCTAAGGGAACCTACTCCTCCGCCTTGTCGCGCCGAAGGTGGGCCGGACTTCGACCTCTCCGCGCTCAGCTCCGACGAGGAAGAGGAAGAGTAAGATTCTTTGCTGTACTTGTAGTTCTTCAATTCTTGCTGTTTTGTCTTGTATCTGATTTGCTTTACTCCGAACCCATTCCTTTTCAGGACTCTGGCCCAGAGAGCGGCGAAGAGAGCCAAGGTCCCGGTGATTGTCATCGAGGACGAACCCACCGCGACAGCAGGGGGTGTGTCCGAGACCACCTTGCCGGACCCGGCAACTATTCCCCAAAGCAGCCCCCAGCGCAGCCCCCAGCGTAAGTATATGGTTTACTTCCTGCTGTTAGGCGCGCATGGGTGCTCTTTCTTTGCTGACATCTGACTATTGTTTGCGTAGGAGCAGAGCAGTCTCACCAGGAGTGCCCGGAAGCCGCTCCCGACATGCCATCTGCTTCGACTACACCGCCAAGGGAGGATTCCCCGGCAAGGGAGCGTTCTTCGGCAAGGGAGAATTTTCCGGTAAGGGAGAAGTCTCCGGCAAGGGACAGTTCTCCGGCAAGGGACAGCACCAGCGACCCCCCGGTGGCGGAGACCACGACTGTAGATCCTAGTACAGGTAATCCTCTTGCTTGAAAACTTCCCTTGGGTTCTTCTTCTTCTGATTTTATTTTTGAATATTTTCTTGACTTTTCTTTCTTTTCCGGTCGTCAGGTCCATCTGCCACGGAGCCGATGGAAACCGAGGTCGCCGGCGAGGAGAACGCGCGCGGCAATACCGACGACGCCACTGTCACCAAAGAAGAAGCCGACGCTGATGATCCCGCCGGCGGAGAGGCCGCCAAAGCTGCCGCCGCAGAGGCTGGCGAGGGGTCCGGCGATCGCACTGACGGCCCCGAGGCTGCAGGAGCGTCAGGCGCTACGCCAACCGCCGATCCCTCCGCCGCTGCTGCAGCGTCAGGCTCCGAAGAGCCCCAGCCCGACGCCTATTTGAAGGCCGGCGATGGCGTCTTCATCAAGCTCCCCTGGGCATTGAGCTCCAGGGCGCCAATCGAAGGAGAAATCTTGGATGAAGAGTTGCTCGCCTCCGCTGGGCTGACGCTGGTCGACGCGCCGAGCAGCAGCAGCGGCGAGCCTGAGGAGGAGCAACTGCTGCGGAAGCTGTTGTCGCTCTACCGCGCCCGACAGGCCAAGCTGGTATCCCGAGAAGCGCTTGTCGCGAAGGCGGGAGTGGACATCGAGAAGCGCGTGGAGGAGCTCCGGGGCCTCAACCAGGAAGCTCTCCGGTCCCTGGCAGTGGAGCGGGAGCAACTCGCCGATGAGCGTAAAGCCTTCCTCCTCGAGAAGGCTGAAGTTGAAGAGCAACAACGGCTTGCTGCCGAGAAGTTGTCTGCGCAGGAAGGCGAGTTGGCGCAGCGGAAGGTTAACCTTGACAGCCACGAGGAGGAGCTTGCCGCGCGCGAGCAAACATTCGGCGGGGCTCTCAAGGAAGCATAGGATGCTGCCGCAGCTGCCGAGGCCGCCAAGAAGGAGCTGGAGACGAAGGTGGCGCAGCTGGAGGCTGATCTCAAGGTGAGCGGCGAGGAGCTTGCTGCGCTCAAGCGTGAGCGCGAGAAGGACGCCTACACCCTTGGCGAGCTGCAGGGTTGTCTCGCTGAGAGGAGCAAGGAGCTTAGCGCCGCCAAGGACTCCAACACAAATCTTGAGTTGAAACTGACTACTTTGACCGAGACGCTAGACGGTGCCATGGAGCAGGAGGTGGCCTTGAAGGAGAAGATCAAGGCCGACGAGGCGCTGCTGGCGAGTGCTGCCGCCGCCCAGAACACTTTTAGGGAGAATGTGGAGCACTGGACCGAGGGTCTCGTGGATGTTGCCGCATCCATCTACAGGGAGCTGGCGCAACTGGGGATGGAGGATCTCGGGTATTCCTCCGATGAGAACCTCCAACCCAGCGCCAAGCTCAGCTTGTTCTTCAAAGGCGTGGCGACGGCCCTCCAGCGACTCCGGGAGAAGATCCCAAAGCAGCTGGCCGACGAGTCGCGCAAGATCTGCGCGGGAGCTCTTCAAAAGGTGCTGGTGAAGGTGGCCTTCCGCAACCCAGGCCTCAACCTCACCAACGTCCTCAGGACCTTGCCGCCGGATGCTGATCTAGAAGCGCTCAAGACCCTTGTCGCACCCATTGTGGACAAGGTGAGCGGGATCAAGAGGGTTGAGGGCGATCGCATAGATTAGGCCGCCCGTTTTCTCTTTTTCTTGTCGCTTCTGGTCATGTTATGAGAACAATCTGTTAGAGCTGCGACAAGCTATCTTGTAATATGACTCTATTTCGGGTAGCGATTGCTATGTTATTTCCTTTACTTGATTCCTTCCTTTGTATGTTTTTGCCCTATGCTTTTAGGGAACTTGTCGGCGCAGGCACCTTAGCCGCGAGCGCTGAGTGCGGGACGTCAGCAGCCTGCTGGCGGTGCCGCTACCGACAAGAAACCTTGTCGCAACTAGTCGCAGCTCACTTAAGTTGTTGAGCGGACTCGAAAAAAAGTAAGGGTGCAACTAGCTACGAGTTGGTTCCTCCGCGCACAGGTTTTCCATACAAAGCACGATCGTTCGAGGAAGATAACTTAAAATTTTTAAAACTGATTGCTCAAACTTTAGCAACTTAGCTTTTCTGTCGTTTGCTTCCCGGTAAGGCGAAACTTCCTCGAACGACGCTTGGTCCACACCATTATCTTCTCCTTTCCCCCCGGCAAACTTGTGGGCGAGGGAACCTTCCTTTCTTGAGAAAGAGAAAGAAGAGAAAATAATGATATGGAGCCTTACGGCTCGTTATTGCTTACCGGGGTAGGCGCTGCACAAAGTGTCAGATAACACATGCAAAAAAGTAGAAAGCATGGAATTGGCAAGATGTGCGGAGCACATGAGCTTTACTTATGCACGGGGTCTGCGCCCGGCTTCGTACAAAGGATTACATGCAACATCGGCAAGACTTGTACAAAAGGTGGTTGCCGGAACAGGTTCCGGCAACCGCGCCCTACGGGTAAAACTTACGAAGATGCTCAATGTTCCAGGAGTTGCTCACCGGAATGCCATCTTCGGTCTCAAGGCGGACAGCGCCAGGCCTAGTGACTCGTTTCACCCAGTAAGGGCCTTCCCACTTTGGCTTCAACTTGTTGGAATTCTTGGCGGACTGAACGCACCGAAGAACAAGGTCGCCTTCCTCGAGACTTCTGGCATTAACTTTGCGGCTATGGTAGCGGCGCAAAGCTTGCTGGTATCGAGCAGCTCGTACAGCGGCCTGAAGACGGTCCTCCTCAAGGAGCAGCACGTCATCTTGTCGCAACTGCTCTTGCTCAAGCTCATCATAAGCGAGCACTCGAGGTGACCCGTATACGAGTTCCGTGGGGAGAACTGCCTCTGCTCCATAGACTAGAGCGAAAGGTGTCTGGCCAGTGGCTCGATTTGGCGTCGTCCTGATCGACCAAAGAACCACCGGCAGCTCCTCAATCCAGTTCTTTCCGCACTTGTGCAGCCTGTCGAAAGTCCTGGTCTTGAGCCCGCGCAGCACTTCAGCATTCGCCCTCTCCGCTTGACCGTTACTTCTCGGATGAGAAGCAGAAGCGAAGCAGACCTTGGCGCCAAGATCTTGGACATACTGCATGAAGGTGCGGCTCGTGAATTGCGTGCCGTTGTCGGTGATGATCCTGTTAGGGATCCCGAAGCGGCAAACAATCGACCTGAAGAACTTGACTGCTGACTGTGCTATCACCTTCCTCACTGCTTCCACTTCTGGCCACTTTGTGAACTTGTCGATTGCAACGTACAAGTACTCAAATCCCCCGACAGCTCGGGGAAAGGGGCCGAGGATGTCGAGCCCCCAGACCGAAAATGGCCAAGATAAAGGGATCGTCTGGAGAGCTTGAGCTGGCTGGTGTATCTGCTTGGAATGGAACTGGCACGCTTCACACTTGGTTACTTGTGCAGTTGCATCCTGGAGGGCTGTCGGCCAAAAGAAACCTTGCCGGAACGCTTTGCCGGCAAGTGCTCTTGCGCCAATGTGGTGACCACATATGCCTCCATGTATCTCTGCCAATAGCTTTTGTCCGTCTTCCCGGTGAATATACTTCAATTTCACGCTGTTGAGTCTTCTTTTGTACAGTGTGTTGTCGACAAACTTGTACATACTTGACTGCCGGGCTACTCTTTTCGCTTCTTCTTGCTCTTCGGGAAGTTCTCCTATCTGGAGGAAACGGACAATCTGCTGTGCCCATGCTGGAGCTTGCGGCTCAACAACAAGGACTAAAGGCACATCTGCTGCTGCGGGAACATCCGCTTCTACGGCGAGAACCTGTGGCTCAGCCGGAGCTTGACGTTCCCCGGCAAGCTTGCCGGAGCAAAACTTGTCGGGAGCGTCTGCTTCAACGGAACAAACCCTAGGGCTTGCCGGAGCAGACTGCTCCTCAGCACCCTTGGTGTTGATCTTGAGGACCTTCTTGGCGGCGACTTCGGGGAGCTCCGTCGAAAAATAGTCACCAGAAATCAACTTCCTCTTCTTGCTCTGTCTAGTTGATGGCGTTACAGACGGTTGAGTCAGTTTGAGCACAAAGATCCCTGGTTCCACAGGTAACTTAAGTGCGGCGCACTTCGACAGGCCATCGGCAATGTCGTTCTGAGCTCTTGGAACATGTTCCATCTGTAGGCCGTCAAAGTGCTCTTCTAGCTTTCTCACTTCATCAATGTAAGCTTCCATCAACGGACTCTGATAATTCTTGTTCACTTGGCGGACGACAAGCTGTGAGTCACCCTTGACAATGAGCTTCTTGATCCCAAGGTCTGCTGCGATCCTGAGACTGGCAAGCAAACCTTCATACTCTGCGGTATTGTTCGTTGTTTGCTCCTTGGGAAAGTGCATCTGGACTACGTACTTGAGGTGCTCTCCGGTGGGTGCAACAAGTAGCATGCCCGCACCGGTGCCTTGCAGCGAGAAGGCACCATCAAAGTACATCAACCACTCTTTGATTGCTTCCTGACTTTCTGCTTGACGGGTCGCGCATGAGGACAGACGGCAAGATGGTGCTCGATTACTTTCCTGGGAACACCGGGGATGTCAGACGGTTGCCACGCAAATACGTCGACGTTCGCCCACAGGAAAGCAACGAGCGCGCTTTCCTATTTAGGGTTGAGAGTGGCACTGATGGTAAAGGTACCACCAGTGCCATCCTCCTTGGCGGACACCTTCTTGGTCTCTGGTGGAGCTGCCATTGTCTTCTTACATTTGCCGGTGGAGCTCGATGGTGCGTCCTTGACGGTAGCGCAGCACTCCGAAGAGGTGCGCTTGCCGGAGTGGGCATCAGAACTCTTGCCGGACTTGGTCTTCTTCTTCGCCCCGAGAGCTTCAGCGGCAAGTGACTTGCGATCTGTTGCGGCTGCTGCTTCCCGGTAGATCTTGTCGGCGCAGATAAGAGCATCCTTTTTGTCGCCAGGGACAGAGATGACACTTATCGGGCCTGGCATCTTCAGCATGTTGTATGCATAGTGAGAGGCTGCGATGAATTTGGCGAGTGCTGGACGGCCGAGTATCCCATTGTAAGGCAATGGAAAATCAGCAACGTCAAAAATGACCCTCTCAGTCCTGAAGTTCAACTCGCTGCCAAATGTCACCGGCAACATGATCTTTCCCTTCGGCTTGCTCCTTCCCGGATTGATTCCTTGGAATGTGCCGGTCTCTTCAAGCTCGCCATCAGGGATCTGGAGTTTCTGGAGTACCGCGGAGGAGATCAGGTTCAAGCCGGCCCCGCCGTCAACTAGCATCTTAGTGACCTTGAGGTTGCAGATAGTTGGTGAAACCAACATCGGCAAGCACCCGACCGCAGTTATGCGATCAGGGTGGTCCTCAATATCAAAGATGATAGGCGTGCTGGACCATTTCAGAGGCTTGCGTGACTCGACGGGTGGTTCTGCCGCATTGACTTCCCGCACCCACTGCTTGAGCTGGCGGTGTGAAGTATGCAGAGAAGCACCGCCGTCAACGCACAGGACCTCTGTGGCTTTCTGGAACTCCTGCTCATCGGTCTCGTCATCATCCATATCTTCATCGTCGTCGTCATCTTCATCCTTGTCGCGGCCACGGGGAGGTCTGTCTCCTTGCCGCTGCTTGGCCTTGCCGCGGCGTCCTCCTCAGCCGGGGCGTTTCTTGCCGGCTCCTCCAGCACCTTCCTGGGCCTTCTCCTTGTCGCGTCGCTCATATTCAGCCTTTTGCTGCTCGACAAGCTGCTCGACCTTCTTGCAGCTCTGGAGGTCATGGCCCTTGGTGCGGTGGATCTTGCAGTACTGCTTGTTGGTGCCGTCCTGCTTGTCGGCGACCGCCACAGCCTGGTAGTTGGTGCCTGCGGCAATCTCCTCGCCGGAGCTACCAACTTTGGCTTTCTTGGCGCCACCTCCGTTGCCGGACTGCTCAACGACTAGCATATCTTTGCCTTTCTTCTTCCTGTTGTTCCGCCGCCGGTTTTTCTTTGCCGGGGCAGCCTCCTCACTATCAGATCCTCCTGCTTCTGTATTCTCTCCGGGGAGTTTCCTCCCTTCCTCAGCACGTGCACATTTGTCGGCCAGGGCATATAGCTCACTGACGTCTCTGATCTTGCACATCGCCATCTCCTCCCGCATCCTGCGGTTTCGCACGTTCTGATGGAACGCGCTGATTTCCGCGGCAGGGTGGACATTTGGGATGTTGTGCTGTACGCGGCTGAATCTCTGAATGTACTTGCGCAGGGGCTCTCCTTCCTTCTGGGCGAGCAGATGAAGGTCGCTCTCTTGGCCATGAGGCTTGTGGCCGCCTGTAAAGGCGCCGACAAACTGATGGCATAGGTCTGCCCAGGAGGATATGGAGTTGTCCGGCAAGTGCATGAGCCAGGATCTGACATTGGGCTTGAGCACCAGCGGGAAGTAGTTGGCCAGGATCTTGTCGTCCCGCCCCCTGGCAGCTTGCACCGCGATGGTGTAGATGCTGAGGAATTCCGACGGATGCGACTTGCCGTCGTACTTCTCTGGTACGTCTGGCTTGAAATTCTTCGTGCTGGGCCACTGGACTTGCCGCAGCTCATGAGTGAACGCAGGGCAACCTACTGCGTACGGCAAGTCGCCTGGTTGCCCTGGTGCATGCATGTCGACAGAGGGCCCAGCACGCTGGTCCGATTGACGCCGCGCTTCTCTTCGGCGCTCGATGCGAGTTCGAGCATCTTCTTGCTGTCGTTCGTGAAGAACTTGGCGTTGATCGCGACGATCTCGTGGATCTGATGATGCGGTGGAGTCGCTGTCGAGGTGGATCCGGCGAGTCGGCGATTTTGGCCTTCGGGGTGGAGAGTGCATGGTGGTTGCACCCCCACCGATTTCGTCGCCATCGGCTCGTGCCTGGCAGTCCTGCCGCGGCAGCGATGTACTCGGCTGCCGCGGAGTGTCGCCGTTGGCGAAGCCGATGAGACTTTAAATGGTGGCCCTCCATTCATCAATCTTGTCTGCCGTTGGAGGGTAATCAAGGAGCAGTTGAGCTCGCGCCAAAGCTTCTGCTAGAGTGGTGGGCGGCAGTGGCGAACGGTGCGAGGAGCGGGATATGCTCGGACTTCTAACTATGTTAGAAGGAGCAGTATTCCGTCCAGGCGACCGTGTCTCACTCGTGCCAGCATGTTGGCGTGCATGCTGGTCTTGAGCACCCCGAGATCCACCAGCTCGATCTTGGTCCAACAAACGTATGTCACTGCGAATACCATGACGTTGTCGGTCCTGCGCCTCCTGAGATGGGCGCGGTGCATGTACGGACGCCGAGGTCTGCGCAGCCTTGTCCTTGGACCTGGCAGCACCGTGGGCTCCCTCGTCGATGCCCGTTCTTCCGCCGGCGTCTACCCCACCACCCGTTTGCTCCGGTGGTGGTGGGATCGACGTGGACGGAACAGCTGCCGCCGAAGCCTTCTTCTTCGGTGGCATGTCGATGAAGAAGATGAAGATCTAGCTCGTGTGAACGTCGGATCAGGTTCACACAACCTCGACGCCCCCTACCTGGCGCGCCAAGGATGTCGGGGAAACTGATCCACGAACACCTATGGGACCGGCGGACCGAGCCCCTTTCGGTTTGGCGGGGGGCGGAGATCGCACGAAGAGCGGATCGAGGCGAAGCACACGAGCAGTTTACCCAGCTTCGGAGCTCTCCGGAGAGATAACACTCCTACTGCTGCATGTCTGAGTGTATTGAGTTCTTGCTCGGGAGCGCTGAGTGCTACAGTACACACTAGCTGCTAACGAAACCGAGCGTGAGTGTTTTTCTGCCTTCGAAAAAAAAACCCCTCTACATTGCGCATGGGCCTCCTTTTATATGCTAAAGGGGTCTCCGACAGGTGGCAACGTAGACAAGGGTAAAAATGGAAAAGGAATTGCGGTTGGTACAACTACCTGTACAGTGTATCATACCTAACCCTGACGGCAAGGGACAAAGGCATTAAATGCCCGTCTACGTCGCCCAAATAGTGCAAAAAGGGACCGTCAGGGACACCACCGCTTGCCATGATGGCAATCTTGTCAGCGTCGCTTGCCACCGCGCACCGCTGGCCGCACAGCCTCTTGCCACGCACGCCTGGAAAAGTCCCAGGGCGACAGGTTGGTGGATGTGCTGGAGCGCGGGTACAGAGTGGTGGTTTGCCGTGGCAAGCGCCTTGCCGCGGTCATTGTCTTGTCGCGTCCGGAAGCTTGTCACTCACTGGGCCTCGCCGCGACGTGTGGCGCATCGCGGCAAGTTCCTTGAGATGCCTTGGTTGGCCTTCCCGGCAAGCTCCTCTTGCTGGGGCCTTGTCTCCTTGGCTTGAATACTTTGTTCTTGAATGGCTCCAAAGGAACCATGGAGGACCTTGGCGGTCACCCGGCAAGCCTTGCCGCGGGGTGCTGCAACTGCCTGTGCACAAGTTCGGGATACTAGGGTACCCCTACTCTAGTACATTGACAGTTGGGGAAACTCTCTGCTTGCTCCCTGCCATCATAAGTGGCTAATCTGGCTCGGACGGGGACAAGATATGCAGGTGGGAGAAACCCCTGGGTCTGCAACTCCACCAACTGGCCGTGGGATACGGTGCACTTCACCCAATCCCCTGGCTTAGCGCTATGGGAGCGAGAGGAGAAGCTGCGGTGGCCGGACATGATGGCATGCTTTTTTCGGGCGCGCTCTGATGAATCCTCGCTTGGGGGAAGATGGTGTGATTCGGATCTGAGGATCCCCGTCTCTTTAATAGACGATCTACTTAATGGTCAGGGTGGCAAATGTAAAAATGCCCCGACTTCTCGCATTCACTCGACACGTGGAGACTGCCATTATTACGGTACAAAAGCCGAGGAGTGCAACATTAATGGGAAGCCGGACACTGCTCGTTACAACAGGTACTCTCGGATTTGGAGAAGAACCCGCCTTGCAATGCCGAAGACAATCTACGCACCGGACTCATTGTCATTGAAGCCTGGTTTAGGGGCTACTGAGGGAGTCCTGGATTAGGGGGTCCTCGGACAGCCGGACTATGTACTTATGCCGGACTGTTGGACTATGAAGATACAAGATTGAAGACTTTGTCCCGTGTCCGGGTGGGACTCTCCTTTGCGTGGAAGGCAAGCTTGGCAGTTCGGATATGTAGATTTCCTTCTCTGTAACCGACTTTGTGTAACCCTAGCCCCCTCCGGTGTCTATATAAACCAGAGGGTTTAGTCTGTAGGACAGGAACAATCATAATCATAGGCTAGCTTCTAGGGTTTAGCCTCTACGATCTCGTGGTAGATCAACTCTTGTAATACTCATATCATCAAGATCAATCAAGCAGGAAGTAGGGTATTAACTCCATAGAGAGGGCCCGAACCTCGGTAAACATTATGTCCCCCGCCTCCTGTTACCATTAGCCTTAGACGCACAGTTCGGGACCCCCTACCCGAGATCCGCCGGTTTTGACACCGAAAGATAGTAACATTGTCCCTTCTCTCTTTTTCTCTCATTTTTTTCTTTCTTTTTTATTTTTGTGGGCTTCTTTGGCTTTTTTTATTTGGGCTTCTTTGGCCTATTCTATTTTTCATAAAGTCCGGAGTCTCATCCCGACTTGTGGGGGAATCATAGTCTCCATCATCCTTTCCTCACATGAGACAATGCTCTAATAATGAAGATCATCACACTTTTATTTACTTACAACTCAAGACTTCGAACAAAATATGACCCTATGTGGAGGCCTCTGGCGGTGTACCGAGATATGCAATGAATCAAGAGCGACATGTATTAAAGAATTATAAAGGTGGCTTTGCCACAAATACGATGTCAACTACATGATCATGCAAAAGCAATATGAAGTGGCGAGCGAGGTAAGCTTTCTGCCTTTAACCAAACAATTGTCGAAGGATAATGGGCGACTCTCCTGGCGACCCCGCGGGCGCCCTCGCCGCGCCCGCCCCCTTGCCGCCGGCGCCCTGCCTCGCCCTCTCCATGGCTCCCCCTTCCTCCTCCGTGGTCCCGGTGCCGCCCTTCCCGGCGTGCGCCCCGTCCGCCGCCGCTCCGCCGGCCAGGTTCTGCTGGGCTGACTGTGCGGACGACCCCCCTTTCCCCCTTCCCATAGCTCCCCTGGCCCCTGCGTCTCCCCGCTCCGATCGCCGGCTCGCTCCGCCCCGCCGGCCAGGGAGCTCAGCCCCCCACGCGAGGGGTTCGGCTCCTGGCAGGCGGGCGCCACCCTCCCCCCTCGGCTCCCCTGAGCCCGGCTCGGGCGGATGCCATCCAAGGGGGGACCTTGGCTGGTCGGTCTTCGCGCCGCTGGCGTGAGCTTGCCTGGGGCGTGGCCGGGCGCTCCGACCGGGGCGCCGCCCGCTCCTCCTGGCACCGCCCGGTGGTGGTGGCTCGGTCGCCGGTCCCCCCTTCCTCCTCCCCGTCGCCTCTCTCCCTCCCTCCCCTCCTCCCGTCCACGGCGCGCCGCACCGCCCTGTTCAGGCCGTTCATCGCGCATTTCGGATCCTCCGGGCTCCAGGTGCATGCGGACCGGGGCGCCTTGGCCTCTCCTGCCGCCCGGGCTAGTCCCGCGCCGGCGGCGGCGCCGGTGGCCGGCCTCGGTAGGGTTTCCTTCCTCGCACCCGCTCCCTCCCGACGCGTGGACCGCTCCGCGCGGTTGGCTGGGCTGCTGGGCCCCGGCCCGCCATGGCTGATGGGCCCCTCGCGGCCCGCTTCGGTTCGGCCCACCCCGCAGCTCCCGGTCCGGCCCAGTCTGGGTAGACCAGACCCTTGCCCTAGGCCCAGATCTGAGGAGGCCCCCTCGATCTGGCTCCCGTGCGGGCTCCCCCTTCCTCCTCCACCCTGCGCCGCTATTCCCTCCCCTCGACTCACACCCGCCGAACTCTTCTCCGCCTCGGCGACTCCTGCCACCCCCTCCCCTCCGGCCGCCCGGCTTGCTCCCCTCCCCCAGTTCACGTCTACCCCCTGCTCTCGCCTCCTCCCCTCTCGCCGCATCGCCCCATGCCGAGGGAGTGGAATGACCCCGCCCCCCGGGACAAGAGGAAGGCGGTGGAGCTCCAGCGTGAGCCTGCCCGCCCCTCCCCCGATGGCATCCGGCGCGAAGAGGAGCTCCGGCGGCAGCTCCGCAAGCTCCGCGACTGCCGCCGTTCCCCCGCCCGTCGCGAGGACCGCGGCAGGTCCCGGTTGCCTCGGGCTTCGTCGGGTGATTGGCGCTCCCACCGGCGCTCTCCATCGCCGCCCCCTTGTAGGGGCCGCTCTCCATCCCCTCCCGTGCGGCTCGGCTCAGCCCCTCCCGCCCCAGGGACGGGATTCTCCCCACTCCGGAGCCGCACCGCTATGTGCCGCCCCACGCTTCGGCCCCCGGGGGTGTGGCCCCAGCTCCTGCGCCTGGTGGAGGCCCCGCCCGCGGTCGGTCCGGACCTGCCAAGAAGAAGAAGCGGCGCGGCGTTCGCGGCGCGCCGCCCGTGCCCCCTCCCGCGGGTCCGGGATCCTCCACCACTCCCGGCCCCGTCTCCGGTGTCCCTCGCCCCCCTGCTTCAACTGTGGGGTGAGGGGGCACTCGCAAGTCAACTGCGTCAACCCCCAGTGCTGCTACCTCTGCAAGGATCCCGGCCACCCCGCCCTCCTTTGTCCGGATAGACCGGTGGTCTCGGAGCTCATGATGTATGGGCATGGGATCGAGGGGTTGGGTTTCTTCCACCTCGAGGTCCCTGACGCCCCTCCGCCGTCTCCTTCCCTTCAGGCAATTGTCACGGTCGTCGATGGCATGGCATCCCCGGAGATGATTGAGGCTGAGCTCAACCATCTCTACCGTCACCAGTGGGACTGGGTGGTCACCCCCTCCGCCGGTCACATCTTCTCTGTCGTCTTCTCCGACTCCGTCAGCTACGGCTACGCGACGCGTAGTGGCCGGATCACTCTCGCCCTCAACCAGCTGGTTGTCGAGATCTCCGAGCCGGTCCTCGACGCTCAGGCCGTGGCCGTCCTCGACATTGCCTGGATCCTCATCTCCGGCCTCCCCGATATTGCGCGGTCTGAGCTCGTCATCCGCCAGATGTCCCGTCTCTTGGGCAAGGTGGTGGCGGTTGATGAGCTCTCCATTCGCAAGGAGGAGGAGGTCCGGGTCAAGGTCAAGTGCCTCGACTCCTCCAAGCTTCGCATCTCAGTCCGCGTCTTCTTCAACGACCAGGGCTTCGACCTCAGGTTCGCCCCCGAGCCTCCCAACCACGTTGGGCGCCCCCGCTCCTTCGACGCCGGCCCCCCTGGTGGCAACCCAGGGGCCGGTGGGGACTACCACGGCCGTCACCGCTCCCGGTCCCACCGCTCGGATGAGGAGGGGGCGTCCGAGGACTCCCGCTCCCCTTCCCCCTCGCCTCCTCCACCTGCCGCGGGGGGCAAGGGCCGCCTGGCCGCTCCTATCCCTCCGCTGGGTGGCCCTTCACTCGCGGCGGCGTCTCCCTCCGAGGGGAGCGACATCTCCAGTGTGGGCATGGTGGTCTGCCCGGCCTCCTCCCCGCACTCCCCCGCCTCGTCCCCTCCTACGGAGTGGGACTCGGTGGCCCTGCCCCTCGGCGCCCCCCCTGATGCACCGGCGGCGCCCGCGGAGGGGGAAATGCCGCCTGTGGTGGATACCTCCTCCCTGGCCGCCGGTCTCCCCTCCGCCTCGTCTCCTCCACGGCTTGGGGATGCCCCTCCCTCACCTCTGCCGCGGGATGCCCCGGCTCCTGTCCCTGCGACCCTCCTCGCGCCACCTCCTCTGCCGGCTGCGTCGCCACCCCCCGCGCCACTCCTCCTTGGCTGTTCTGGGCCTGTTCAGCTGGCCTCTCCCTCGTCGTCTCTGACGGGGGAGGGTGCGGCTCGCGTGCTCACTCCGATGGCGGCCCAGCCCCCTCCCCCCCGTTCAGCCACCTACTCCCGTCGCGGTAGGTCGACCTCCTCCCCGGTGGTTGCCTCCCGTCGGAGTGCGCGGCTGGATGCTGCCCACCCTGAGGGCAGCCCGGCTCTGCCCATCCCCGAGCGGGCGGAGCTCCGCGCTGCCGCCCGTAACCTAGAGCCAGGTACGCCCCCCGTTCCCCCCTCTGCTTCGTCTTGTTCCTTATCTGCGCTTGAGTCCATTCCTTTGGGCAACCTCGCCAAAGTGGCCTCCGACTCCGCGATCATGTTCAGAGGGGAGGCTGGCCCCCCTTTAGTCCAGATCGCGGCCTCAGAGCTTGTGAGATCCTTGATGGGAAGCTCGCGGAGGCCCGTGCAGCCCTCCTTTTATCTCCGACCGCCTTTGCGGTGGGGGTGTCTCCCACCCCGCCTGGTCCGCGGCGGATGGCGCCCCCCCTCCGGCGGCCGGGGCGAAGATCCGTGGCCGTACTCGCTCCCGCACTGCAGCTCTTCGCGCGCAAAGCGCTTCTTGTGTTCTGTGGTCAAGCAGCCCCCTGATGGCTCCTTAATGCGAGCCCTCTTCTGGAACATCCGCGGCTTCGGCCATGATGGTCGTCGCCGCCAACTTGTGGAGTACATGTGGGATGAGCACATTGACATCGTTGCCGTTCAGGAGACCATGGGTCGCGACTTCTCGCTCCCTGAGCTCGACCGTTTGAGCTCCCACCTCTTTGCGTGGCACTGGCTCCCTTCTAGTGGGAGCTCAGGCCACTCGGGTGGCATCCTTTTAGGTGTGAAGGATGCCACCTTCGAGGTGAGCAGCATGGATCGGGGGGAATTCTTCGTCAGCATGGAATTATTCGAGAGATCTCTCAACTTCAAGTGGGAGATCATCATTGTCTACGGGCCTGCCGACCATAGTCGGTCGGCCGCCTTCCTTGAGGAGCTCCACCGGAAGATCTCGGCTGCCTCCCTCCCCGTGGTAGTGGGTGGCAACTTTAACCTGCTGCGCGTGGCGGAAGACAAGAGCAATGACAATGTCTGCTTTGCCCGGATGCAGTTGTTTAATGACTTCATTGCTGACCTCGCCCTCCGGGAGATTGATAGGAATGGTGCCCGGTTCACCTGGACCAATCGGCAAGCCTCCCCGACCCAGTCCATCTTGGACAGGGTCTTAGTGTCCCCGAAGTGGGACCTCCGTTGTTCCCTAGCCTCTCTCCGCGCCATCACTAGGATTGGCTCGGATCATGTCCCCCTTCTTCTCTCCTCCGCGGACGAGCGTCCGCCGATCCCCCCTCGTTTCCGCTTTGAGACCTTCTGGCTCTCCCAGTCTGGATTTACCGACGCCGTCTGCACGCGGTGGATCGAGGCTCGGGCCCACCCCCACCCTCGCCCCCCTCGGCTATTGACGCGTGGCACTTCTGTGCGAAACGTGGCAGGCAGTTTATGAAGGGGTGGGGGGCCAACCTTGGCTGCGACGCCAGGGAGCGTAAGAAGGCGCTGCTTACCGCGATCCAAGCCCTTGACCTTAGGGCCGACGTGGTGGGTCTCTCTCCGGACGAGTGGTTGTTCTGCTATGACCTCGAAGACCAACTCTCCGTGATCTACACCGATGAGGAGGCTTATTGGCGCCTTCGGGGCGCGCAGAAATGGGTCCTGAAGGGTCACGCGAATACTGCATACTTCCATGCTATCACCAACGGCCGCCGTAGACGCAACACCACCCCCCTTCTCAGGGATGGGGAGACCCTCCTCCAGGACCCCCGCGACATCCGGACCCATGTCGACGGCTTCTATAGGTCCCTTTTCTTTGCCGCTCCTCGGAGCGGCATCTCCCTCGCCCCTGATTGTTGGGCCGGCCTCCAGCTAGTGTCCGACGCGGAGAACGCGGCCTTAACGGCCCCCTTCTCTGAGCAGGAGGTCTGGGAGGCTATCAAGGGTATGAATGCTTCTTCTACTCTGGGCCTGGATGGACTCCCAGTCATCTTCTTCCAGACCTTCTGGAACGTGATTAAACCAGAAGTCATGGCCATCTTCGAGGAATTCTTTGTTGGCTCTATTGACCTGGGGTGCCTCAACTACGGGATCATCTCTCTCATCCCCAAGGTCCCTGGGGCGTCCGACATCCGCCAGTTCCGGCCGATCATGGTCATTAATGTGATATTCCGGATCCTGGCCAAAGGGTACGCCAATAGGGTGACCCTGCTTGCTGACCGGATAACCCACCCTAACCAGTCGGCCTTCATTAAGGGCCGATATATCCTAGATGGAGTCCTGGTCCTTCATGAAGTCCTTCACGAGGTCCAGGTCAAATGCCTTAAGGCGGTCTTTCTGAAGATCGATTTCCACAAAGCCTACGACTCTGTTAGCTGGACCTTCCTCAGGGAAGTCCTTCTTAGGAAGGGCTTTGATGACCGGTGGATCACTAGAGTCATGCAAATGGTCTCTTGCGGTCGCATGGCGGTAACATCAACGGCGAGATTGGTCCTTTCTTCCCTACCCTTTGTGGGGTGCGCCAAGGCGACCCCTTCTGCCCGTTCCTGTTCAATATGGTAGTGAACGCTCTTGCCTCCATCCTTGATAAGGCAAAAGCCGCTGGCCACTTCCGCGGGATTACCCCACACCTTTCTGGGGACTCGGGAATCTCCATCCTCCAGTATGCTGACGACACGATCATTATGGTCGAAGGCTCCGAGGTGGACATTGCCAACCTCAAGTTCCTCCTTCTCTGCTTCCAACAGATGTCGGGCCTCAAGATCAACTTTGAGAAGAGTGATGTCATGGTTATGGGATATTCCCCCTCTGAGTCTATGGCCATCGCCAACAGACTTAATTGCCGCCTGGGCTCTTTCCCCACCTCCTACCTGGGGACTCCCATTAGCGACTCGCGACTCTCCGTCGCGGACCTGAGGCCCTCCGTGACTAAGCTCCAATCCCATTGCGAGCCCTGGCAGGGGAGATGGCTATCTAAGGCGGCCCGGACTATTCTCATCAACTCTTCCCTCTCCAGTCTCCTTCTGTTCCTTATGAGTTTCTACAGCCTCCATGAATCTCTCCACAAGGAGATCGCCAAAATTTAGTCCCGCTTCTACTGGGATGGCAAGCATGATAAGCAGAAGTACCACATGGTCAGCTGGCCTGACATCTGCAAGCCCAGGGAGCAAGGTGGTCTGGGCATCATGTGCTCTAAAAGGATGAATATTGCCCTTCTCTCCCGTTGGCTCTGGCGCATCGCCCAGGGTCAAGGTGGCCTCTGGCTCGACATTATCTGGAATAAATACCTGCGGGGTCAGCCCCTAGCCTTCTGCCAGAAATCGGGCGGCTCTCAGTTCTGGCAGTCTATTGTCCAGCTTCTCCAGGTGCTCCGCATTGGGACCTCCATCTCGGTGGGATCCGGCCTCTCGACGCTTTTCTGGTTTGATTGTTGGGCCGGAGATGCTCCCTTTGCGGCCCGCTTCCCCGCCCTCTTCTCTATCTCCGTCGACCCCACGATTTCGGTCAATAGGGCCCTTCTTGACTTAGGGTGCCTTGCTTTCCGTCGGCCTTTTGGGCCGGCGGAATCCGCTGCCTGGTGTGAGTTGCCTGATTGCGTTGCATTGGATGAGCCGTTGGTGGATGGCAGAACGGACCTTGTGCGGTGGCGTCTGGATCCGTCGGGCTTGTTCTCCACCAAGTCGCTGTACCCAGCCATTGCCCCATCCTCCGCTCCCCTCCCCCTATCAAAGGTGTGGTCCGTCCGCGTTCCCCTGAAGATCCGCATATTCATGTGGCAGTGGATTCGCGGCCGGGTCCCGTCTGGAGTGGAGGTCTGCAAGCACAATGGCCCGGGCACCGGTATCTGCCCGCTCTGTGGAGTCCCTGAAGACTCAAGCCACATCTTCTTCTCCTGCGTCTCCGCCCAGTTCCTCTGGATCTGCTTTCGCGAGCTTTGGCGGCCGCTTAGCCGCCCCCCCGGACCGTGACGCCATCTCCGCCTTCATCGCTGACATCCGTTCGATGGCCGTCCGCCTGTCGCCGCCGCCCCCGCCGCCTCCGCCGGATCCTGACTAGACGCCTTGTGTTTGGTGTGTGGGTGTTGTTTTTCTTTTCCTTTTGGGCTTGTTGAGCTGTGCCCTCAGCAGAACCTATGTGCTTTGTCATGAGTCTTGGGTGGGTGTGTGTGGACTTGCTTCGGTTTGTATGCTCTGTGGCGGTTTGCTTTATTTATAAAGCGGGGCGAAAGCCTTTTTCGATAAAAGCAATATGACAATGATGAAGCGTGTCATAATAGACGGAATGGTGGAAAGTTGCATGGCATTATATCTCGGAATGGCTATGGAAATGCCATAATAGGTAGGTATGGTGGCTGTTTTGAGGAAGGTATATGGTGGGTGTATGGTACCAGCGAAAGTTGCGCTGCACAAGAGAGGCTAGCAATGGTGGAAGGGTGAGAGTGCGTATAATCCATGGACTGAACATTAGTCATAAAAAACTCATATACTTATTGCAAAAATCTATTAGTCATCGAAACAAAGTACTACGCACATGCTCCTAGGGGGATAGATTGGTAGGAAAAGACCATCGCTTGTCCCCGACCGCCACTCATAAGGAAGACATTCAAAAAATAAATCATGCTTCGTCACATAACGGTTCACCATACGTGCATGCTACGGGAATCACAAACTTTAACACAAGTATCTCTCAAATTCACAACCGCTCCACTAGCATGACTCTAATATTACCATCTTCTTATCTCAAAACAATCATAAGGAATCAAACTTCTCATAGTAGGACACCGCAAGATTGAACCCAAAGCTAAGCACTTCTCCCATTGCAAGAAAGATCAATCTAGTAGGCCAAACCAAACTGATAATTCGACGAGCCTTGTAAAGAAAACCAATCATACATGATAGAATTCAAAGGAGATTCAAATATTGTTCATAGATAAACTTGATTATAAACCCACAATTCATTGGATCTCGACAAACACACCACAAAAAGAGTTACACCAAATAGATCTCCAAGAAGATCAAGGAGAACAATGTATTGAGATACAAAGAGAGAGAAGAAGCCATCTAGCTAATAACTATGGACCCGAAGGTCTGAGGTAAACTACTCACACTTCATCGGAGAGGCTATGGTGTTGATGTAGAAGCCCTCCATGATCGATTCCCCCTCCGGTGGAGCACCGGAAAAGGCCCCAAGATGGGATCTCATAGGTACAGAAGGTTGCGGCGGTGGAAATAGGGTTTCGTAGTGTTCCTGGATGTTTTCAGGGTGTATGGATATATATAGGCGAAGGAAGTCGGTCGGGGGAGCCACGAGGGGCCCATGAGGGTGGGGGGCGCGCCTACCCCCCTGGGCGCGCCTCCCTACATCGTGGCTTCCTTGTTTGTTCCTTGACGTCCACTCCAAGTCTCCTGGATTGTGTTTGTTCCAAAAATAACTCTCCCAAAGGTTTCATTCCGCTTGGACTCTGTTTGATATTCCTTTTCTGCGAAACACTGAAA
Source organism: Triticum aestivum (assembly GCF_018294505.1). Lineage (NCBI taxonomy): Eukaryota > Viridiplantae > Streptophyta > Magnoliopsida > Poales > Poaceae > Triticum > Triticum aestivum. The sequence continues at coordinate 562,696,603 of NC_057798.1, forward strand.
TAGGCAAAAAAACAACAATTTGGGCTGGGCCTCCGGTTAATAGGTTAGTCCCAAAAATAATATAAAAGTGTATAGTAAAGCCCATTAAACATCCAAAACAGGTAATATAGTAGCATGGAAGAATAAAAAATTATAGATACGTTGGAGACATATCAGGGGGTTAATCATAAGTGGGTGGCTTGTTTAAGTAAGACCAGCACCCAAGCATCGGTCCACCCACATATCAAATTATCAAAGTAGCGAATGCGAATCAAACTAACATGATGAAAGTGACTAGATGAAATTCTCGTGTGCCCTCAAGAAGGCTTTGCTTATTACAAGAGACCATTCCAACCTGTCCTTTGCTACAAAAAGGATTGGGCTACCTTGCTGCACTTTACCATTACCGTTACTTGCTCGTTACAAATTATATTACTATCAAACTACTTGTTACCGACAATTTCAGTGCTTGCAGAAATTACCTTGCTGAAAATCACTCCTTCTGCTCCTCGTTGGGTTCAACACTCTTACTTATTGAAAGGACTACGATTGATCCCCTATACTTATGGGTCGTCAAGACTCTTTTCTGGTGCTGTTGCCGGGGAGTGAAGCACTCTTGGTAAGTGGAAATCGGTAAGGAAAAATTTATGATATGTGCTGAAGTTTATTGTCACTTGTTACTATGGAAGATTACCCTTTGAGGGGTTTGTTCGGGGTATCTTGACCTCGACCGGAAACACAAAGAGTTGGCCCTCAACCTACTACACCTACTGAAAGTATTAGTTTTGAAATTCCTTCGGGTATGATAGAGCAACTGCTAGCTAATCCTTATGCAGGAGACCGAACAACGCATCCCGATATGCATTTGATACATGTGGATGAAATTTGTGGATTATTTAAGCTTGCAAGTTTACCCGGAGATGAAGTAAGTAAGAAGGTTTTCCCTTTATCTTTGGGGGAAAAGGCATTGTCATGGTATTGGCTATCCGATAATATTGGATCTTGGAACTGGAATCGATTGAGATTGGAATTTCACCAAAAGTTTTATCCCATGCATCTAGTTCATCGTGATCGGAATTATATATATAATTTTTGGCCTCGTGAAGGATAAAGTATCGCTCTAGCTTGGGGAGGCTTAAGTCAATGTTGTATTCATGCCCCAATCATGAGCTCTCAAGAGAAATTATCATTCGGAAATTTCTCGGCTTTCTCGTAATGATCAATCCATACTTGATACTTCTTCTGCTGGTTCTTTTATGAAGAAGACTATTGAATTCAGGTGGGATCGTTTAGAAATAATTAAACGCAACTCTAAAGATTGGGAACTTGACGAATGTTATGAGTCAGGTATTAAGCTTGAGTTTGATTGTGTTAAATCTTTTATGAATACCGATGCTTTTCACAAGCTTAGCACTAAATATGGACTTGACTCTAATATAGTAGCCTCTTTTTCTGAATCATTTGCTACTAATGTTGATCTCCCTAAGGAGAAGTGGTTTAAATATCACCCCCTATTAAATAAGAAATTAAAGAACCGGGTATAGTTAAAGATGGAACTATTATTTACAATGTTGATCTAGTTGTGCCTACTGCTTATATTGGAAAACCACCTTTCCCTGTTAGGATAAAGGAACATGCTAAGGTATCAACCGTGGTTCGCAAAAGTAATATTAAAGCACCAAAAACTTCTGAACAAATTAAAATAGAACCTAGTGTTGCTATGGTTAAAGATCTCTTGGTTGATAATATAGATGGGCATGTTATTTACTTATGTGATGAAGCTGCTAGAATTGCCAAACCCGATGAAAAGGATAAACATAGACCTGTTGTTGGCAAGCTTGTTATCTTAGTTAAAATAGGATATCATTGTTATCATGGTTTATGTGATTTAGATGCTAGTGTGAGTGCTATCCCTTTTATCTTATACCAAAAAATTCTGAATTATATAGCACCCGCTGAAATAGAAGACATAGATGTTACTATTAAACTTGCAAACAGAGACACCATCACACCACTTGGGATTGTTAGAGATGTTGAAGTCTTCTGTGGGAAAATAAAATACCCTATTGATTTTCTAGTTCTTGGTTCCCCACAAGATGACTTTTGTCCCATAATTTTTGGTAGACCTTTCTTGAACACTGACAATGCTAAAATAGATTACCTTAAGGAAACTATCAGTGTTAATTTTTGGTGATGTGTCTCATGAGTTTAATTCCTCTAAGTTTCATGGACAACCTCATGATAAATAATCACCTAGTAAAGATGAAATAATTGGTCTTGCTTCTATTACCGTACCTCCTACTGATCCTTTAAAACAATACTTGCTAGACCATGGAAATGATTGCACTTGCATGAAAGAAATGAAATAGATAAAATATCCTTTGATCAACAACCTATCCTTAAACACAATTTTCCTATTGAAACTCTAGGAGGTCCTCCTCAACCTAAAGGTGATCTTGTGTTTGAATTAAAACAATTGCGTGACACTTTGAAGTATGCTTATCTTGATGAGAAAAAAATATATCCTATTATTACTAGTGGTAACCTTTCAAAACACGAAGAAGAAAGATTATTAAATTATTTGAGGAAGCATTGTGCTGCTATTGGATATACTCTTGACGATCTTAAGGGCATTAGTCCCACTCTCTGTCAGCACAAGATTAAAATGGAACCTGATGCCAAACCCGTTGTTGATCACCAACAATGATTGAATCCTAAGATGAAAGAAGTGGTAAGAACTGAAATACTAAAGCTTCCGGAAGCAAGTATAACCTATCAAATAGCTAATAGTAGATGGGTAAGTCTTGTTCATTGTGTCCCTAAGAAGGGAGGTATTACTGTTGTTTCTAATGATAAAAATGAACTTATTCCATAAAGAATAGTGACTGGATGTATAATGCTAATTGATTTCAGGAAATTAAATAAAGCTACTCGAAAAGAACATTACCCCCTTTCTTTCATTGATCGAATGCTAGAAATACTATCTAAGCACACACACTTTTGTTTTCTGGATGGATATTGTGGTTTCTCTCAAATACCCATTTCACAATCTGATCAACAGAAAACCACTTTTACTTGCCATTTTGGAACTTATGCTTATAGATGTATGCCCTTTGGTTTATGTGATGCACTTGCTACCTTTCAAAGATGTATGACTGCTATATTCTCTGATTTTTGTGAAAAGATTGTTGAGGTTTTCATGGATAATTTTTCCGTTTATGGAACTTCTTTTGATGATTGCTTAAGCAACCTTGATCGAGTTTTGTAGAGATGTGAACAAACTAATCTTGTCTTGAATTGGGAGAAGTGCCACTTTATGGTTAATGAAGGCATTGTCTTGGGGCATAAAATTTCTGAACGAGGTATTGAGGTGGATAAAGCTAAAGTTGATGCAAGTGAGAAAATGCCAAGTCCTAAAGATATTAAAGGTATTTGTAGTTTCCTTGGTCATGCTGGTTTCTATAGGAGGTTTATTAAAGACTTCTCTAAATTTTCCAGGCCTCTTACTAATCTTTTACAAAAGGATGTTCTATTTGTTTTTGATGATGATTGTGTAGAAGCCTTTGAAACACTTAAGAAAGCCTTAACCTCTGCACCTATTGTTCAACCACCTGATTGGAACTTGCCTTTTGATATTATGTGTGGTGCTAGTGATTATGCTGTTGGTGCTGTTCTAGGACAAAGAGTTGATAAGAAATTAAATGTTATCCATTATGCTAGTAAAACTCTAGATAATGCCCAAAGAAATTATGCTACTACTGAAAATGAATTTTGAGCAGTTATGTTTGCTTGTGATAAATTCAGATCCTACATTGTTGATTCTAAAGTAAATGTTCACACCGATCATTCTGCTATTAAATATCTTATGGAAAAGAAAGATGCTAAACCTAGACTCATTAGGTGTGTTCTTTTGCTACAAGAATTTGACTTGCACATCACTGATAGGAAAGGAGCTGAGAACCCCGTAGCTGATAACTTGTCTAAGTTAGAAAATATTCTTGATGACCCACTACCTATTGATGATAGCTTCCCCGATGAACAACTAGCTGTCATTAATGCTTCTCATAATACTCCTTGGTATGCTGATTATGCTAATTATATTGTTGCTAAATTTATACCACCTAGTTTCACATACCAACAAAAGAAAAAAAATCATCTATGACTTAAGACATTACTTTTGGGATGACCCACATCTTTATAAAGAGGGACTAGATGGTATTATTAGACACTGTGTACCTGAGCATGAATAGGAATGAATCCTATGGAAGTGTCACTTCGAAGCCTACAGAGGACATCATTCAAGAGATAGAACTGCTCATAAGGTATTACAATCTAGTTTTTATTGGCCTACTCTTTTCAAGGATGCCCATAAGTTTGTCTTGTCTTATGATGATGTCAAAGAATAGGTAATATCGGTAAGCGTCAGGAAATGCCTATGAATTATTCACTTGTTGTTGGAACTTTTGATGTTTGAGGATTTGATTATATGGAACTTTTTCCTTCCTCTAATGGGTATACACATATTTTGGTTGTTGTTGATTATGTCACTAAGTGGGTAGAAGCTATTCCAACTAGTAGTGATGATCATAATACATCCATTAAAATGCTTAAAGAAGTTATTTTCCCAAGGTTTAGAGTCCCTAGATATCTAATGACTGATGGTGGTTCACACTTTACTCATGGTGCTTTCCATAAAATGTTTGCTAAATGTCAACCATAGAATTGCATCACCCTATCATCCTCAATCTAGTGGTCAAGTTGAACTTAGCAATAGAGAAATTAAATTAATACTACAAAAGCCTATTAATAGGTCCCGAAAGAATTGGTATAAAAACTTGATGATGCACTTTGGGTGTATAGAACAACTTATAAAAAATCCTATGGGCATGTCTCCATATAATATGGTTTATGGAAAAGCTTGTCATTTGCCTCTTGAGTTAGAACATAAAGCATATTTGGCAATTAAAGAACTCAATTATGACTTCAAACTTGCTGGTGAAAAGAGGTATTTGATATTAGCTCACTAGATGGATGGAGAACCCAAGCTTATGAAAATGCCAAACTATTCAAAGATAGTTGGTGAATATGTTCTATTGTGCAGCTATCGTTTTAGATTTTTGCAGGAAAACTTCTTTCCAAATGGGAAGGACCATATATCATCAAAGAATTTTATTGCTCTGGAGCTACACCAAGATTAATAATGCCGAAGGTACCAACCCGAAGGTAGTTAATGGACAAAGAATTAAGCACTATATTTCAGGTACGCCTATTAATGTTGAAACTAACATTATCCAAACCATGACACCGGAGGAACACATGATGAGGTACGTGATACAGTAAGTAAACGAACTTCAAAAAATCGGCAAAAAAAATTCTGTCAGTTTTGGAATATTAGAAAAAAATAGGAAATAAGAAATAACCGGGAAGGCAACTCAGGTGCCCACAAGACACCAGGGCGTGTCTGCCCCACCTGGCATGTCCTGGTGGGTGGTGGGCCCCTCGGGCACCTTCCTGATTCTGTTTCCCTTCCATATGCTTGTTTCCCAAGATAAAAAATCTTTATATATATACCCCCGAACGATTTGGCCTCCGTATCACAGAGAAATCCTCTGTTCTTGTTTCGTGCTATTTGTCTGGCAGATCTGAAAATTTGTCGTCTCAAGATTCGGAGGAAGAGAGCTATGTTTCCCATCATGCTCTAGATCAAAATACCTTTAAGGATACCTATCCTTACTTCTGGGCTATGGATGAGGAGGAAGACACCGATCCGGAGGAGATGGGGGATGCCAACTCCGAATAAGATGAAGCTCCACTACCCCAACCTGGAGATATGCACGTGGAATTCAAGAAGTCAAGCCTCCGTAACAAAGCAACCAAATCTAAGATCCAATTTATCCCATCTCGTTTTCTGCAGGAGAGGAAGACAACGTTATGCAAAAGGGTATTAAAGCTTGAGCTAAAGATTGAGGATCTCAGGGAAGAAAATTTTAGCCTCAGATGCAAGCTGGAGAAAAAGGCTACCTGAACACCACCACCTTCATCTTCATCACCAAAGAAGGAGACTTGAGTACACGGTTATGGGTACTCCCTTTGGCTTGTGCCAAGCTTGGGGGAGATGCCCGGATATCGTATCATAACCACCTTTATTACCTTTACCTATCCTAGTTCAATCCTTAGTTATTTTTTGATTTAGTTGAATAAAAGTTTAGTATGGTCTATTTTTGAGTGTTAGTTTCGTGATCTATCTATCTAATAATCGAGTGAGAGTTATATAATAAAGTTTAGTTTGAGCTTTTGCTACTTTACTTTTATGTTTCAACCAAAATTAAAGGAAATAATGAAAAGATCATATGTTAATCTTATGGTAAGTAATTACATCACATAAGGAAAAGTACAAGTGGTAAAATTTGTTGAAAGTTGACAAACATAGCATTGGTCAATAATGCAATTCATGAAAGAATTAATAAGGGAAGAGAAGATTCGCATGCAAATACACTATCTTGGACATCTTTTATGATTGTGAGCCCCCACTAAATATCTTATGCCAAACTGTTGACGCTGGACAAGGAAGACAACATAATGATTCATGTTTGTTCATATTCACATAGAAGTTATATTGTCATAGATCCTTCAACATGTGGTGCTTGTACAATATCTTTTCTAGCCAAAAACTTGCACTAAGTAGAGATACTACTTGTGCATCCAAAAACCTTAAACCCAAACTCATGTTTGAGAGTCCACCATACCTACCTATGGGTTGAGTAAAATCCTTCAAGTAAGTTTTCATTGATGTAAAAGGGCAATAAAAATTGCCTCTAATTGTATTTGATCATTTAGTGTAAGGGAAAATAAGCGTTGTACGAACTTGTGATGGAAAAGTAATAAAAGCGACGTACTGCATAGTAAATCTTGCTATCATAAGGGGAAATATAACGTGATGTTCTTTTGCATTAAGACATTGTGCACACAAAACCAAAAAAGCGCATGACAACCTTTGCTTCCCTGTGCGAAAGGCCTATCTTTTACTTTTATGTACTTACTTTTTATGCAAGAGTCAAAGTATCCTTCTCTATTCCTTTTTATTTTTCTCTTTGACAAGCATCATGTGGTGGGGAAAGATCTAGGCACATATACCTAGTTGGATATGAGTGAGCATGAGTTATTGTTGTTGACATCACCCTTGAGGTGAATAAGTTGGGCGGCGAAACTATAAGCCCCTATCTTTCTATGTGTCCGGTTGAAACTTTTTGCCCATATATATGTTGTGAGTGTTAGCAATCATAGAAGATTAAATGATGGTTGAGTATGTGGACTTGTCAAAAGGCTCCGATACGAGACCCTTCCTGAAAATATGATGAATTGTAGTTGCAAAGTTGACTAAGAACATAGTTTGTTGGTTTCCAATAAAGTTTATGCCGTTTACTTCAATGTTGTGATGAATTGTTACTTGTTTATGAGAAGTTGTATGATAAAGTTATATGATAAAGTTTGTTGATGTTATAATAATAAGAATGAGGCTACTATGTCCGTATTTTGTTTTTATCGACACCTCTCTCTCTCTCTAAGCACGTGCACATGATTTTCGATATCGGCTTTCGCTTGAGGACAAGCGAGGTCTAAGCTTGGGGGAGTTGATACGTCCATTTTGCATCATGTTTTACTTCAGTTATTTATAATTTTTTATGCATAATAAAACTTTATGGAGTAATTCTACTGCCTTTTCTCTCATAATATGCAAGGTTTACACAAAGAGGGAGAATACCGACAGCTGGAATTCTATACCTATTCTGCACATCTCCAAATGAGCTGAAATTTTATGGAGAATTATTTTAGAATATGTAATAAATATTGGAGAAAAGCTCTACTAGAGGGGGCTGCCAGGTGCCCATAAGACACTAAGGTGCACCAACCCTCCCAGGTGCTCCTGGTGGGTGGTGGGTAGCCCAGCCTACCTCTGGTGCCCATCTTCTGGTATATAAGGTCTTTTGACCTAGAAAAAAATAAGGAGAGGACTTTCAGGATGGAGCGCCACCGTCTCGAGGCGGAACTTGGGAAGGAGCACTTTTGCCCTCTAGCGGAGCGATTCCGTCGAGGGAACTTCCCTCCCAGTTGGGGAAATTGAAGCCATCATCATCACCAACAATCCTCTCATCTTAGGGAGGCCAATCTTCCTAAACATATTCAACAACACTATCTCATCTCAAACCCTAGTTCATCTCTCTGATCTTGTAGTTGGTACGTGTGGGTGACTAGTAGTGTTGATTACATCTTATAGTTGACGCTACATGTTTTATTTGGTGGAAGATTATATGTTCAGATCCATTATGCTATTTAATATCCCTCTGATCTCGAGCATGAATATTATTTGTGAGTAGTTGTTCTTATTCTTGAGGCCATAGCAGAAGTCATGTTGCAAGTAATCATGTGAATTTGATATTCGTTCAATATTTTGATGATATGTATGTTGTGATTCCGTTAGTGGTGTTATGTGAACATCGACTACATGACACTTCACCATCTTTGGGCCTAAGGGAATGCATTGTGAAGGAGTTATTAGATTATGGGTTGCTAGAGTGGCAGAAGCTTAAACCCTAGACGCTATTCCGTAAGGGGCTGATTTGGATCCATATGTTTAATGCTATGGTTAGATTGTTATCTTAATTCTTCTTTCATAGTTGCAGATTCTTGCGAGGGGGTTAAACATAAGTGGGAGGCTTGTTCAAGTAAGAACAGCTCCCAAGCACTAGTCTACCCACATATCAAATTATGAAAGTAGTGAACGCGAATCAAACCAACATGATGAAAGTGACCAGATGAAATTCCCGTGTGTGCTCAAGAATGCTTTGCTTATTACAAGAGACCGTTCCAGCCTATCCTTTGCTACAAAAAGGATTGGACTACCTTGCTGCACTTTATTTACCGTTACCGTTACTTGCTCGTTACAAATCATCTTACTATCAAACTACTTGTTACCGACAATTTCAATGCTTACAGAAATTACCTTGCTGAAAACCACTTGTCATTTCCTTCTGCTCCTTGTTTGGTTCAACACTCACTTATCGAAAGGACTATGATTGATCCCCTATACTTATGGGTCATCAAAGTTCTACAATGTTGTGGTAGCAGTATTTGGCCCGGAGTACTTGAGAGAGTCAACTTCTACAGATACAACCTGGTTGTTAGCTATCAATGCCAGTAGGGGATTTTTCGGGCCGCTTGGTAGTATAGATTATATGCAGTGGGTTTGAAAGAACTGCCTTTCTGCTTGGCTGGGGCCATATGAAATCTTGCTCTGCCATACTTGAGGTTGTGGCTTCACAAGATCTCTAGATTTGGAACTCTTTCTTTGGCATGGCCAGGTCTCACAATGACATCAATGTGCTTCAACGCTCTCCGATGTTTGCAAGGCTTGTAGAAGGCAACTGACCAGGGTTCAATGTTGAGATCAATGGCCACCACTACAACAAAGGATACTACCTAACTGATGGTATCTATCCTCATAGGACCACTCTTGTCAAGATAATACCCAACCCGATAGGAGAGAAGAGGAAGAGATTTTCCCAAGAACAAGAGAGTGCAAGAAATGATGTGGAGCGTGCTTTTGGTGTTCTTTAATCTCGATGGGGCATCGTCCGGTATCCTGCTAGAACTTGGAGCACCAAGAAGTTGTGGGAGGTGATGACTACTTGTGTGATCATGCACAACATTATCGTAGACGATGAGCGTGCGATCAAATCTATGACCAAGTGTTTCAATTTCAGGGTGAATATGTTGTTCTAGAGCATGAAGGAGTGGCAACGTCTGCATACTTTACCGAATTTCATCATCAAATGCATGATTGGTTGATATGGTATTAGAACAGAAAAGAGTATCCCGCACCTATTTCCCAAGAGGTGACCCTGGGTTATCGAACCCACGAGAGGAAGATTCCCTTGAGGCGATGGTCTCCAGCAAGCTTTTGTCATAGTGTCAAATCCAGCTTTTGACTGGATCAAGAAGAAAATAGTACAACAAACACTTATAATAAAAGAGGTATGGGTATGAGGTCTTAATGCTTACTACCTTGCATTTGCTAGGATCAAATAGGATATTAATTTGTGCGGTGGAAGTCACCCATCGAGATGTGCTTGTAACGAATCGAAGTGCATATGTGTCCAAATAACATCTTGACTGACACGAGTCCTGCATCAAGAATCAGTTGTCCTACTGCATGCCCTATCCGTCGCACAGGGTTGCTTTGATAATTAAGATCATGAAATCATACAAGAGCTTTTGGCATTTAATGACTACACCTCATTTATCCCGAAGGATATGATCCATGTTACCCTACTGAACCTTACTGTCATCGGTGTTCGGTATAACACTTCACAGTATCTTTACTCCTAGCCTCACCGGTGCTCAATCTCCATGATCCTGGGTACCTGCAGGGATGAAGATCGCGGACAAGACAAGAGACATCTTCACGGAACAATTTTCTTTCACGCATACGGGACTTTAGGTCAAAGTCTTCCATTGATCTCTGATAACCCACAAGAATAGGGGATCATTTGTAGCCTTCTTTGATAAATAAGAGTGTCGAACCCAACGAGGAGCTAAAGGTAGAACAAATATTCCCTCAAGTTCTATCGACCACTGATACAACTCTATGCACACTTGACATTTGCTTTACCTAGAACAAGTATGAAATTATTTTGCAAGAATAAAACTACGAGTACTTTGCGAGAATAAAATTACGAATAAATTGCAAGGTAATAAAAGTGGATAGCTTTTGTCAACAAGAAAGTCATTTGTCCCTAGGCAATTGATAACAAGTACCCGTAATCATTCTTGTAATTCTATATGAGGGAGAGGCATGAGCTCACATACTTCCTCTACTTGGATCATATCACTACAAAAAAAATACACTTCCGTGATGATACGCGTTTGTCATAGTAGGTCGCGTTTTTTGTCATGCATGTACATCCATGACAATTTTATGACAGAATCAAGATAGTCATACCTGTGCAGTCGTAGAAGTGTTCCATGACATTACCAAAATTATCATCACGGAAGTGTCCACTTCCATGACGATAAATCGCGCGTCATAGAAGTGCTTTCGTCAAGGGTGACCGACACGTGGCATCCACTGCAACGGAACACCGTTAAGCTATCAGGTTGGGTTTTGGATCCGATAACCCGTTAACAGCCCCGACTAATGGGAAATTTCCCCGTGTAAAATTCTTATTGGCCGGACAAAACACGTGTCAGCTCGTTAGTGGGTCAGATAGGCGCCTATGATATGTCGACACGTGCCATAGCCCACCACTAGCCCATTTAGCTTACAAAGTCAGCCCGTTTGACTTGGTCAAAAGTTAACGGGCTGGCCCATGAAAAGCATGTTAATGGTCTCTTCGCAAATAGCCCATTTTACGTCCCAGTAACTCATGACCCGTTAGGCCCTAAAGGAAATTGGCCCAACAACGTCATGTGGGCCGTCAAATATAACACCAGCCCATTTCACTTTCGGCCCATGTATGGCCCATGATGTCTTTCAGCCCATATAAGGCCTTCATATCTTTATGCACTTTAGAGGCCCACAGTGACTCTAGCCCATAATGAACAGTAATTTTCTTTGTACCCGTTAACGCCCTGTGATTAACATACCAGCCCGTGTTAGCTTTCGGCCTATTGACAGCCCATACGTTCTTGGGATCCTTTCCGGCCCTCGATTACTTCCGGCCCATTACTGGCCTTTTCCCCTAATGGGCCAAATTCAGCCCATGGCAAGAGTCGGCCCATTTCTGGCCTGTTAACCCGTTGCGCCGTTTCCAGCCCGTCTTTTATTCTGGTCCATTAACGACCCGTTATGCCTATGACAGAATTAAGCCTTTGCTGTCCTCCGGCCTGTTAACAACCCGTTACCGTGCTGGGCCGATACCTATTACGCCCGTTTACGGCCCATGTAGACCCATTTATCTGACGGCCCGAGGCCCACCAATCTACGGCCCTGTTGGAGGCCCATTTATCGATGGCCTATAGGAGACCCATGGATCCTATGACCCGTATATGGCCCATGGTTGCTGTGGCCACTAGCAAACCAGGGAAAAAGAAGACTAGGAAATAAATAAGGCTGAAATTAAAGCTAGGCTATTAAGGCGATTGCACAGATTACATCCACTCGGCATCAAAGATCGCCACCAGTGCAAATATAGGGAACACCCTACAGTATACAAAAATGGCTTGCTGTTTTCTTCAGCCGGTGGCTGCATGTTAAGAATAAATTTTGTATCGCACTAAAACAAATTACAACTATATAAGAAAATGAAGGTTGGCATAAAACTTAACAGTCTAGCAGATAAATGCACCACCAGAAGTTTAGAAGCTCAGTTCATTTGACCTGATTGTTACATTTTCATGTTGTATTATCCGATGGAGCACCATAACCCTCGCCTTCATTTCTCCTAGGCTCCTGAACAACATAGCAAATGTGTGATAGTCTGGTTTCAAAACCATGCACATCTTGACGACATCGAACAATGTCTCTCCTTGTTTCACAAAGGGTCTCTGTTAGGGAATGGACTTGTGTCTGGAGCGCGGATACAACATTGCTTTGAGCTTGCATATCTTGATCATGAGACAGTTTGGACGAGACTTCCTTAACAACCAACCCGGTATTATGCAGGAACGTGCTTTTGGCACTGTTAGTGGACATGTACTGACCCGCTGCAGCAAGAGCTGACATTGCGGTTATAGTTGCCTCGCCACCTTCAGAAGGTGGCAGTTCCACCATTTTTTCCATAGCTCGCTAAAAAGTTGAGTTTTTACATTAGTAGTACTAGAACAGAAGATATTAAGGAGGCAACAAAACCAAACAAAATAGCTTTGGTCTATATACAGAACTTATTCTGGTGAACCCATGTAAAATATTAGTTGTATTTTACTGCAAAGTACATAATAAACCAGGTTCCAAACATATGACCATGTACCATCGCTAATGTATTATCTATTTCTTCACATTGTATTGAGGGCTAAGGATAAAGAGACGAAGTTTATAATACGGTAAGCATAGTATGACATCATTCATATCACAAAACAACTAAGAACAGACAAACATGCAATTGTAACGTTGTGTGGGCAAGTCCAGCACGAAACTAGATTACGGGTCAAGATCAAAGGAACATCACTCCTCTCTTTTAAACCTTGTAAGGTGCAATGATACGCTAAGGCAATTGTGTATAAAATTGAAAAGAGTAATAGACATTAGCTGCAAACCATGCAGTTCAAGGCACAAGTCAGAGTAAGTAGTAGTTAAAAGGCATGAGGATTAAGGACTTACAACAGCGGCTTTGACTGGTGTAGTCATGCCCTTCTTCTTTGGTGGTGTGACAGTCCTTGAAGATTTCCACAACATTTGGTTCAGGTACTTTTTGGTCCTTGCAGGCTTTCCTCTGCATTTGGAACAAGTCAATATTGATCTGATAATATGGTACAGTGAAAAGAGTGAAACAACAACTAATTACAAGAGCCTCATAGTGTGCAATATAGCTACAAGATCCCGTCGTCTGTTGGAATTTCACTTTCGTATGGTTGGCCTTGTTCTTTGAACAGTTCACCTACAAGAAGATAGATTTGTGTGGCACATGTGTAAATAGGACTTCAACATGTGATCTGATCACATATATATAATGTACCTGATACTTTGGATCAGACCAGTGTTTAAAGAGGCCCCTCCAGTCTTCATCCAATATATTTTCCACTGGAGATGTTTGGGAAAGTTCACTGTTAGCCTTGCCTTCAAAGTGAGTTTTCCTCAAGTTATACCGATACTGTCGCAGAGCAGACTTGAAAACATGGGTGTAATCTTGTCTGGTTGCATCATCTTGGCTATCAAACTTGAACCTCATCTATTGAAAATTATGGGAGTCTCATTATTAGCAACCTAGAAAGTATGGGACAGAGCAAAACGATATTACTAGTTTCCATACATAACCATACTTACAGATAAATGGCCGAGGAAGGTGTTGAAGTGCGTTTCGTCTTTGTCATTCCTGTACTGAATCCATGTTGGGAGGATACGTACATGACACCTAACGGCAACCGCTGCCTCTGATACTAACTTGGCTGACTCTGTAGCATCACGTGGCCTTTTTAAACCTGCCTCAAAACGGATCTCCATTCTTCCTCCTCTAGATCTAGTTAACCTATCGAGCATTATCCCTGATGTTTGTTTCCTCTTGCGCCTAGGTGCTAGTCCAACAACGAACATAGGAAGTGTTAGTGTACATCAAACTGTGAGACTACATATAAAGAAGCATGCAACTGCAACTTGACTCCAGCAACTACCTTCTTGCTGTTGAAGCTCACAAGGTTCATCTGATATTGCCAACTCATCTTGTGTCAAGAGTGCTTGGGAAGTAGTGTCAGGTTACAAGGGAGCTTGGAACGTGCTGCTAGCTCAGTGACGCACGAGTAGCTCATGCAGCTGGTAGTACTGTGGTAGGTGTTGCAAGAACTAGGGTTGTCTCTGCTTGTTTGGTGGCAGCTATTTGTTTCTGTTTGGCTTTTTTTGCACCTCGTGTAGCATGTGATGCCCTGTTTGTAGAATTTTCCACTGGACTTTGACCTTCTATTGCACCATCAGTACTAGCAGAATCTGCAGGATTCATCTGCTTCTCATTCCCTGCCATTCTGTGTTTCTTCCTCTTTCTCTGTGCCATGTTAAATTAAGCCGACAAGAAAAACGAATAACAATTTAGTTCTTCAGAACAAATTGATGCGTGATGCAGACTAACTGAACTTTGATGTTAGACAACCACATGATAGGAGGATGTAATATGTATGAAAAACAGGACAGAAGAGATAACCAGAACTATGATGTGTAAACTAAGCAGAAGACATTTCACCAAATTAGAAGCAATGCAATGGAAGGTAGACACCATATGAAAGATGCTACAAATATCGCTCTGCCATGTTAACAGTGTCTCATCATAAATGGCGTTTAAAAAAATGTGAAGCAGTACAAGAAATAAATCATATGCAAGATGCAAACAACATCACACTACCATGTTAGAGGTCTCTCGTCATTAGTGCCATTGCATATTCACAGCATTGCATATTCATAGCTTATGATGTGAAACTAAGGAGAAGGTATTTCAACAAATTAGAAGCAATGAAAGCTAGACACCATACGAAAGATGCAACGAATATCACTCTACCAAGTTAAAACTGTCTCGTCATAAGTGCCATTTCAACCAATTAGTAGTACAAGCTAGAAAAGAATGCGAGATGTAACCTATATCACACTCCAAAGTCAAACGTGTCTTATGATAAGTGATTGTTGCAGGTTACACGACAGTAGTAATTTGATGTAAGAACATGGTGTGATAGACATATATTGTATGTTCTAGAAACAGGAACACGTGTCTTATTCAAGTATAATGTGTAAAGTAAGCAGATGGAATTCAACAAAATTAGAAGCAATACAAGCTAGACATCACACATAACATGCAACCACATATAACAGTGCCAAGTTAGAGGGAGCACCGGTGATGGTGCACTAGGGGGGACGTGCTCATCATAAACACAGCTTTGTTGAGTGTCTATGCATGTGTTGTCTTGGAAATCATCTTGGGGGTGTGGAGGAGTAGAAACTGTAGAGGACCTCCGTTCGGAAGGAGCACCTTTATCCGCTGCCTTGCTAACTTCCTTTCGCTTTATTGATTTTGAATTGTCAAGTAAAACCGACAAGAAAAAGCAATAAAATTATCTCTTCAGAACTCATTCATGCATGATACTGACAATCACTACTTTGATGTAAGGCAAACACATGATACCAGGATGGAATATGTACGAAAAACAGGACGACATGGCATGTTCACAATTGTTTGTGTAAACTAAGCAGAAACCATTCCAACAAATAAGAAGCAATGCAAGCTAGACACCACATGAAAGATGCAACCAATATGACTCTGCCAAGTTAAAAGCGTCCCATCATAAATGGAATTTCAACAAATTAGAAGCAGTGCATGCTATAAATCATATGAAAGATGCAACTAATATCGCACTGCATATACTAAAGGTGACTCGTTATATTGATTGATGCGGGATACAAAAAAACAATAGTTTTATGTAAGTACATGCTTAATAGACAGATGTACTATGTACTAAATACAGGAAGGCATGTCATGTTAACATGTATAATGTATAAGCTAAGCAGACTAGCACATGCAGTTTAACCAGATTGGAAGAATTACAATCTAGACACCACATGCAACATGCAACCACATATCACGCTGCCAAGTTAGAGCAAGCACCTGCGATGCTAGTGTAGGGGAAATGCCATAATCAACTACAAAGCTACGTTCACTATCTTCATCTAGCCTTGCTGTTTCTTGAGAATCATGTTGGGAGGCTGATGCTGCATTCTTTAAATGAGGAGTAGTCCACTTGCCTGCCTGTCTCATCATAAGTGATTGAAGACGGATACACAAGAACATTAGTTTTATGTAAGAACATGGTTAATACACAGATGTACTAGTATGTACCAAAAACAGAAAGGCATATCATATTCAAAGGTATAATGTGTAAGCTAAGCAGATGCAATTTAACCAAATTGGAAGCAATACAAGCTAGACATCCGGCTGGAGTGGTGAATATGATCATCTAGGACCTGAGAGCCTGGTGGAAGGCGGTCTGCTTCGCCACCATCGCGGCTTTTTAGTTGGCTTCCAGGTGATGCCTGTCTTTGCTGGGCTTGTCACTGGCTTGGCCAGTGCCCTGACTAGCTATTTGTCTTCTGGTGCTCACTGGATGGTGGTTCATGTAAAAAATATCTTTCCTTATCTTAATAAAGACCGACTTCGGCCTTTCGAATACAAGCTAGACACCATATGGAACATGCAACCACATATGACACCGCGAAGTTAAAGCAAGCACCTGGGATGGTCGTTCATTGCGAGCGAGGTTATCAACTCCAGAGCTACGTTTACCGTCTCCATCTGCTGACACTGCACCCTTTATAACGCTGTAATGTGCCGTGCCTAGCCGTGTAGAAAGCTGGCACGACTTGTCTCTTTTCTTTTTTGCTTCTCTCGAGGCAGACTCTGAAATACCCTTGCATAAAAACACAAGAGTATGGGTGAAGTGTGTGCAGAACTAGTGCATTGTAAAAGTAGTAGATAGCTGGTGGCTGAAAAATAAATGCTAGGAGACATATGATAGCTCTACAACATTGCATGGCAAACAAAATTAGATTCTACTCCGTATGATTTTGTAATATATGAGAACAGGAAATGCCGGTACTCCTCCAACACACCACCACATGTGGTCATATCTAAGATAACAGTCAACTGAAAATAAATAGGTAAGTCGATTTATTTAATGAACCATCCGATCTATAAAGAATGGGCAGATGGCCTTCGTCTACCTCCCGCCATTCACTATTGACGATCTTTCTCGAACCGCCAGCGACCACCGGCCCAGACCCCTGCGTCCGCCACCCCGCCCTCCCCTCGACCTCACACCACCGCCGTTCTTGGCAGCGCCCCCAGGCCATCCCTTTAATCCCAGCTGACCTCCAGATTGGGCGCTAGTAGCTCTAGGACCCACACGCCCCTAAGATAAACACCAAGGCGCTGCTTCCCCGGTGTAATAGGCGTACTAGAGCTTATTACGCCGGGGAATGCTTCCATTAATTGGGAATCAACTGACCAGAAATTGAAATTTAGGGGGGCGACGGACCTCTAGCTAAGGTGAAATAGTATATGAGGAGAAACCTTGTGCATCGCGAGTTACTAGGAACATCCAGTATGAAGAAGAAGCAGTCAACTAGTGTCTTCTGTGGGATGAATACCGTGCAAGCAGACACATAAGATTTGCAAAAATAAGGGAAGAGGAGTACCCTTATCGGTTGCCAGTGTGGTGTCGATATGTCGTGGCGATCTTCTTGTTTTTCCCAGGGGAACCAATGTTTTGGAGAGTCGTGGATCCTTCGACAAACCCATGGCCAAATTGCTGACTATGTTGCCATGGCCGTATGTCGGCGGAGGGGAAGTAGATCCGAGGCGGCAAAGGATGGCGTAGCAGGAACAGCGCCAGTGCGGTGGACGGTGGCGAAGTTGGAGTGGCAGCGGTGAGGCACAGGACGGCATGGTTGAACTGGCTCAGGTACGGACGGCTCGGCCTCGGCTTCAACTACTAGCCATGGAGGGCATTGCGGTTGAGGTTGCGGTGGACGACAACGTCTGGGTATCGGCTCCGATGTGATGGCGGAGGGCGGCGGTTGATGGGTGGGATGGGGTGGCGGACAGAGGACGCCGGGGTTTCACGGCTGGTGGAGAGGTAGTTTTGGCACCCACGGAGTACGAATGGGGAATCAGACGGGTGGGGGGAACCATGTTTTGGTCTGGGACGCGCTTGTTTTTGGCTTTTTTGAACAGAAGATGGGACGCGCTTGTTTGAAATTTGGGGAAAGTACAAACTTTTCCCCCCTCTTAAATTTCGGACCTACTTCGGGTCGGGGGTAGGATGGTAATCCCAGGTGTCCGAAATAGTGGGCGGGAGCGATTTCGGCCGCGCGCACGTGTGTTTAGGCGGCCATTGTGTATGAATGTTTTCCAGAGGCGGTTGCGTGGCGTCTAGATGAAGCTACAAACCTACCCCGGTTTAGACCTTTGTGAAAGAAATATGCCCTAGAGGCAATAATAAAGTTATTATTTACTTCCTCATATCATGATAAATTTTTATTATTCATGCTAGAATTGTATTAACCGGAAACATAATACATGTGTGAATACATAGAAAAACATAGTGTCACTAGTATGCCTCTACTTGACTAGCTCGTTGATCAAAGATGGTTGAGTTTCCTAGCCATAGACATGAGGTGTCATTTGATTAACGGGATCACATCATTAGGAGAATGATGTGATTGACTTGACCCATTCCGTTAGCTTAGCACTTGATCGTTTAGTATGTTGCTATTGCATTCTTCATGACTTATACATGTTCCTATGACTATGAGATTATGCAACTCCCGTTTACCGGAGGAACACTTTGTGTGCTACCAAACGTCACAACATAACTGGGTGATTATAAAGGAGCTCTACAGGTGTCTCCGAAGGTACTTGTTGAGTTGGCATATTTCGACATTCGGATTTGTCACTCCGATTGTCGGAGAGGTATCTCTGGGCCCTCTCGGTAATGCACATCACTATAAGCCTTGCAAGCAATGTGACTAATGAGTTAGTTGCGGGATGATGCATTACATAATGAGTAAAGAGACTTGCTGGTAACGAGATTGAACTAGGTATTGAGATAACGACGATCGAATCTCGGGCAAGTAACATACCGATGACAAAGGGAACAACGTATGTAGTTATGCGGTTTGACCAATAAAGATCTTCGTAGAATATGTGGGAACCAATACGAGCATCCAGGTTCCGCTATTGGTTATTGACCGGAAACGAGTCTCGGTCATGTCTGCATAGTTCTCAAACCCGTAGGGTCCGCACGCTTAAAGTTTGGTGACGATCGGTATTATGAGTTTTTGTGTTTTGATGTACCGAAGGTAGTTTGGAGTCCCGGATATGATCACGGACATGAAGAGGAGTCTGTAAATGGTCGAGACGTAAAGATCGATATATTGGATGACTATGTTCGGACACCAGAATGGTTTTGGAAGGTTTCAGACATATACCAGAGTACCGGGGGGTTACCGGAACCCCCCAGGGGGGGTTTATTGGGCCTCATGGTCCCTAGTGGAGAAGAGGAGGGGCGGCCAGGGCAGGCCGTGCGCCCCCTCCCCCTCTAGTCTGAATTGGACAAGGAGGGGGGCGGCGCCCCCCTTTCCTTCCTCTCTCTCTCTCTCCCTTTCCCCCTTCTCCTACTACTACAAGGAAAGGAGGAGTCCTACTCCCGGTGGGAGTAGGACTCCCCCCTTGGCGCGCCCTCCTCCTAGGCTGGCCGCCTCCCCCCTTGCTCCTTTATATACGGGGGCAGGGGGCACCTCTAGACACAACAATTGATCATTGATCTCCTAGCCGTGTGAGGTGCCCCCCTCCACCATATTCCACGTCGGTAATATTGTAGCGGTGCTTAGGAGAAGCCCTGCGTCGGTAGCATCATCAACACCATCATCACGCCATCGTGCTGCTCCCGCAAAGCTCTCCTGGATCAGAGTTCGTGGGTGATACGCCTCCAACGTATCTATAATTTATGAAGCATTCATGATATATTATCATGTGTTTTGAATGATTACGGGCTTTATTATACACTTTTATATTACTTTTGGGACTAACCTATTAATTGGAGGCCCAACCAATATTGCTGTTTTATTACCTGTTTCAGTATTTCGAAGAAAAGGAATATCAAACGGAGTCCAAACGGAAAGAAACCTTCGGCAGCGTGATTTTTTTGGAAGAATATCATCCTGGAGACTTGGAGTTCACGTCAGAAGATACTCGAGGAGGCCAGGAGATAGGGGGGCGCCCCCCTACTGGGTGTGCCCCCTGTCTCGTGGGCCCCTCGAGCACCTCCCAACCGACTTCTTTCGCCTATATAAGCCTACGTACCCTAAAACCATCGAATATCAAGACAGATCGAGAGTTCCGCCACTGCAAGCCTCTGTAGCCACCAAAAACCTCTCGAGAGCCTGTTCCTGCACCCTGTCGGAGGGGGATCCCATCACCGGTGGCCATATTCATCATCCTGGCGCTATCCATGATGAGGAGGGAGTAGTTCACCCTCGGGGCTGAGGGTATGTACCAGTAGCTATGTGTTTGATCTCTGTCTCTTGTGTTCTCTCTATGGCACGATCTTGATCTATCGCGAGCTTTGCTATTATAGTTGGATCTTATGATGTTTCTCCCCCTCTACTCTCTTGTAATGAATTGAGTTTCCCTCTTGAAGTTATCTTATCGGATTGAGTCTTTGATTTGAGAACACTTGATGTATGTCTTGCCGTGTTTATCTGTGGTGACAATGGGATATCACGTGCCACTTGATGTATGTTTTGGTGACCAACTTGCGGGTTCCGCCCATGAACCTATGCATAGGGGTTGGCACATGTTTTCTTGATTCTCCGGTAGAAACTTTGGGGCACTCTTTGAAGTACTTTGTGTTGGTTGGATGAATCTGAGATTGTGTGATGCATATCGTATAATCATGCCCACAGATACTTGAGGTGACAATGGAGTATCTAGGTGACATTAGGGTTTTGGTTGATTTGTGTCTTAAGGTGTTATTCTAGTATGAACTCTATGATGGATTGAGCAGAAAGAATAGCTTCATGTTATTTTACTACGAACTCTTGAATAGATAGAACAGAAAGGATAACTTTGAGGTGGTTTCGTACACTACCATAATCTCTTCGTTTGTTCTCCGCTATTAGTGGCTTTGGAGTGACTCTTTGTTGCATGTTGAGGGATAGTTATATGATCCAGTTATGTTATTATTGTTGAGAGAACTTGCACTAGTGAAAGTATGAACCCTAGGCCTTGTTTCCTACCATTGCAATACCGTTTGTGCTCGCTTTTAGCATTAGTTACCTTGCTGTTTTTATAATTTCAGATTACAAAAACCTATATCTACCATCCATATTGCACTTGTATCACCATCTCTTCGCTGAACTAGTGCACCTATACAATTTACCATTGTATTGGGTGTGTTGGGGACACAAGAGACTCTTTGTTATTTGGTTGCAGGGTTATTTGAGAGAGACTATCTTCATCCGACGCCTCCCACGGATTGATAAACCTTAGGTCATCCACTTGAGGGAAATTTGCTACTGTCCTACAAACCTCTGCACTTGGAGGCCCAACAACGTCTACAAGAAGAAGGTTGTGTAGTAGACATCAAGCTCTTTTCTGGCGTTGTTGCTGGGAAGGTGAGTGCTTGAAGGTATATCTTTAGATCTTGCAATCAAATCTTTTAGTTTCTTGTTTTGTCACTAGTTTAGTTTATAAAAGGAAACTACAAAAAAGGAATTGAGTTTGCCTCATACTCTTCATCTTCTTAATATCGTTCGTGAGAATGATGGAAATGAAAATTGTGCCAAAGTGTTAGAAGAAGAATGCATTAGAATGTTTGGCACTAAATATTTGAATGATGAGCATGATTGCAATGTTGTTAGTATGAATTCTTTGAATACCCATAATGCTAATGATATGCAAAGCCACAAGCTTGGGATGCTATGTTTGATGAAGATGATATGTTTAGTCCCCCAAGTTTTGATGAGAATATTTGTTATGATGAAAGCATGCCTCCTATTTATGATGATTATATTGATGAAAGTGTGTTTGGAAGAGTGTCAACTTTAGGAAGTAATGATCCCACTATTATGGAGGATGTTGAAAATTAATGTGATAATTATGAAAGTGGATTTGGAGAGGTCATGACTTTATTTAGTGATGAATCCACTATTTCAGAAGAGGTTCCAATTAATTATGAGAACAAAGTTGCTATCTATGATGATTATTGTGATGACACGTATGCTATAAACAATAAAGATAACCATGAAACTTGTCATCATGATTTTAATTTTCAATTGTATTATGCTTCACATGATAGTTATTTTCTTGAGTTTGCTCCCGCTACTATTCATGAGAAATGAGAGTAGTAAATTTTCTATGCAAGTAGATCATGAAAAGAATGCTTTATGTGCTGGTTATATTGTTGAATTCATTCATGATGCCACTGAAAATTATTATGAGGGAGGAACATATGCTTGTAGGAATTGCAATAATATCAAGTTTCCTCTCTATGTGTTGAAATTTTTGAAGTTATGCTTGTTTGTCCTTCCTATGCTAGTTGATTATTGTTCCCATAAGTTGTTTGCTCACAAAATCCCTATGCATAGGAAGTGGGTTAGACTTAAATATTCTAGTCATATTCTTCATGATGCTCTCTTTATGTTTTAATTCTTATCTTTTATGTGAGCATCATTGAAATCATCATGCCTAGCTAGGGGCGTTAAACTTAGCGCTTGTTGGGAGGCAACCCAATTTTATTTTTGTTATTTGCTTTTTGCTACTGTTTAGTAATAAATAATTCATCTAGCCTATGTTTAGATGTGGTTTTATATCTTAATTAGTGTGTGTGCCAAGTAGAACCTTTGAGAAGACTTGGGTGAAGTCTTTATGATCTTGCTGTAAAAAGCAGAAACTTTAGCGCTCACAAGATTAGCTGCCATTTTTTACTGGAGAGTGATTTTAGGTTGATTCTTTTTGCAGATGATTAATAGACAAATTCCTCACGTCCACCAATCTATTTAAGAATTTTTGGAGTTACATAAGTACTCTAATGATACAGATTACTACAGACTGTTCTGTTTTTGACAGATTCTGTTTTCTATGTATTGTTTGCTTATTTTGATGAATCTATGAGTAGTATCGGTGGGTATGAACCACAGAGCAGTTGTAATACAGTATATATTACACCAATATGAATTTAGAATGAGTTCACAACAGTACCTAAGTGGTGGTTTTATTTTCTTATACTAACGAAGCTTATGAGATTTTCTGTTGAGTTTTGTGTTGTGAAGTTTTCAAGTTTTGGGTAAAGATTTGATGGACAATGGAATAAGGAGTGGTAAGAGCCTAAGATTGGGGATGCCCAAGGCACCCCTAGGTAAAATTCAAGGACAACCAAGAGCCTAAGCTTGGGGATGCCCCGGATGACATCCCCTCTTTCGTCTTCGTTCATCGGTAACTTTACGTGGAGCTATATTTTTATTCACCACATGATATGTGTTTTGCTTGGAACGTCATTTTATTTTGTTAGTATTTTCTTTCTAATATTTATAATAAGTATTTGCATCTATATTTTCAATAAAAATGTCAAGGACAACCTTTACCATGCTTATTTTGCAAGTATACATGTTGTTGTTTCAAAACAGAAAGTTTACCACTGTTGCAAAAATTCCCTAGAAAAGTCAGAGAATGATATAATGTTGAAACTTTTTGCATATTGAGATCTGATAAATCTTATACAGTGTAGTATGTTTCTCATAATTTTTGGAGTTAGGGAAGTATGATGAATCTTTCATTCTTTATAAACTATACTGTTTTGGCAGGTTGCTGTTATGCTTGCATTGTTTGCATACGTTTGCTTGTTTAATGATTCTATTTGAGGATAGGAGTATTGAATATGCAGAGACATTCATTATGAAATGTTGAATAATAATTTTAGTGATTCATTACAGTATAAGATGATAAGGTTTTGCATTGGTTTATACTAACTTATCTCACGAGTTCTTGTTGAGTTTTGTGTGGATGAAGTTTTTGAGATTTAGGAAAACCGTGATGTAAAAGGAATTAAGCAGACACAAAAGCTCAAGCTTGGGGATGCCCAAGGCACCCCAAGATAATATTTCAAGAAGTCTCAAGCATCTAAGCTTGGGGATGCCCCGGTAGGCATCCCACCTTTCTTCTTCAACAATTATAGGTTAGTATCGGTTGAACCTAAGTTTTTGCTTCTTCACATGATGTGTGCTATCCTTGAAATGTCATTTTGTTTTGTTTTGCTTCCTGTTTGAATAAAATACCAAGACCTGAAATACTTAAATGAGAGAGAGAGTCCTCACATAGCTGCATAATTATTAAACTACTCATTGATCTGTGCGTCTAGGCGGATGGTAACAGGAGACAAGGGACACAATGTTTTTACCAGGTTCGAGCCCTCTCGGTGGAGGTAAAACCCTACTCATACTTGATTAATATTGATGATATGGGTAGTACAAGAGTTGATCTACCACGAGATCAGAGAGGCTAAACCCTAGAAGCTAGCCTATGGTATGATTGTTGTTGTATATATCTATCGACTAGCCTGGCCCCGGTTTATATAATGCACCAGAGGCCTAGGATAACAAGAGTCCTAGCCGAATACATCGGTGGGGGAGGAGTCCTTGTCTTGATCGCCAAGTCTTGTGGATTCTTCCTTGTATACGGCCATGGGGGTCCTCGGCCCAATCTAACTGATCGGGAGACGACGTGGTGAGTACCCCCTAGTCCAGGATACCGCCAGTAGCCCCCTGAACCGGTCTTCAAGTTAGGGACGCTCCTCGATTCTTCCGAACTGTTCTTCATCTTCGATTGCCGGTCTTGAAAATTGGTTCAATAAATCTTCTCGTCTTCTATCTTGAGGATCGCCGAAATGCATTCGACGAGTTTACACATCGGGTATCCGAGGAGCCCCTTTAAGTTTCCAGCTTTTATCAATGCCTTGTTATTTTTATGCCACACCTCGGGTTCGGAGTTGTTCTCGGGGGGTAGTGTCCTCTTGCGTCCGAGCTCTAACGCCGGACTGCATTCAAGGTATCTTTTGCAGCCGAGCACCAACACCGGACCGCTTTCCAGCTCTAACGCCGGAACGTATCCGAGCTCCAACGCCGGACTATGTATCCGAGCTCCAAGGCCGGACTATATCCGAGGTGTCGTAAATCACCTTGGTTCAAAGAAGTTTGAAGGAGTTTAGCCGAGCTTAATGCCGGAAATGCCCTCTATGGAGCCAGCCACTAGCGCCCGAGCTTTATGCCGGACTGCTTACGAGGTGGTGCACCTCCCCGAATGTGGGCTGATTTTTGTCAATATTTTTGATTGGTGCAATTTATTCTCTGCTGAGATACATAGCCAGTAGCCCTCAAGGTGGGTATCGGTCTAAAACCCGAGATGCACATGAAGGATGACATAAGACCGCTGATCCCCGTAGCCGCTGAGACTCAGGTTGATTTGCAAAATCGGTCTGAGGATCAAGTCCTAGCTCGGCAGAATACTTCGGGACACGAAAAGCGGCGTGCTTAGTCCTCGAGACTCAGGTTGGGTGCGGCCGACCAACCTGAGGATCAAAATCTCCTCGGAAACTGTATTGCACTTAAAATTTTCTGCATAGAACATGCAATGTAGTAGCCCCCGAGACACTGGTCGGGTGGCAACACCAAATCAGGGGATCGATGTGCCCCTTTAATATTTGTAAATAATAAGCCCGAAGCCCAGTAGCCCCCGAGCCTTAATGCGGGCACGGGAGGCCGAATTAAGGATCAATATCCATAGTAAAATCACAAATTATGTGTAATGACTCTATGTATCCAAGTACTTTATGTCATTAATGCTCGGATCCGCATTGTACAAAACTTTGTGACCGACCATCGGCTTCCACCTCCTCGGCCAATAGCCAAGGAGTGTTTGTCCTACTTTATAAAGCCTTTATGAGGGCAAAGATTTACAACAAACAAGGCAATCTGGCCATATGGTTTTATAAACAAAGGTACACGGAGAGACATGTTATATTACTGTTTAACAGAAGAAATGTCTTCCAAAGAAAATAGTCCCGCTATTGGTTCCTTTCTTTGGGTTGTCATGCTAAGCATGATCATGAAACCTCAGCTCCAATGTAAGAGCAAAATATCGAGGATTTAGTTTGGGAGGCGAGTTAATAGCCCCTGGTAGTGTTTGGCGACAGTCGAGGTCAAGCCGTAAACACTTCGGCCATTGTTATGAATGGCCCGTCGTTTAACGCCATCATCGGATCGCCGACCAGTTTACGCTTATTGTGACAGTCAGTTTTCGGCTTTCTCCACTGAGGTGCTTAATCATCTGAGCTGGAAGCACAATCGCAGTGGTTCTCCCTTTGCACACCTAGCCGAACAAAGCGGAACATAGGAGGCAAGCGCAGGAGCCGGGCAACCCAACTATTGACCGAAGACACAATTTGAAATCGATGCATATATAGCAATATCCGAGAATGTTTTTGCCGAATCTCTAAAGGTGTCCGGGTTGCACTGCGAGACTTGTGCTGAAAACACAAAAATAGTTTAGAAGTGCCATGGGCTCTAAAAGCCAAAAAACTTATTCAAAAGGTTAATGTCCGAACTAGATCAAGTGTTCGGTGCCAATCGAAAATTGGACTTTAGAAAAAAAAGGTTCTTCTGCCGTGCTTTAACATGACACATCCTATCTCAAAACTTCAAGAGGGTTAGTCTACGACTTCAACCTCCTATCCCGAAGGCGGAGTACTGCTTACTAGGCCAGTTTAGCAAACTAAACTCTAGCAGCTTTGAGAGAGAAATTAGGCTCCCCGGCTAGTGACCGTACACTTGTGTCGAAAAAAGGAGTGATAGATAATAATAATAATAATAATAAAACTTTGCAATGACTAAGAAGAAGAACACTTATCATAAAACGGCTCATATAAACTTAAGAGCCCCCAAGTGACTTGGGTAAAAGAATGATTGCATGTACCGAAGTACTTATATCATATCTATGTTCAACCGAACTTTAAACGCGTCTTAACCGACCGTTGGCTTCTCCCTCTTCGATCAAGGACCGAAAAGTGTTATGTACTCCATCTGTCGAGAATATCAATGGTGTTTCCAATAACCAGGCAATCAGGCCATAAGGCTGTAACAGACAAAGCGCGCTTAGGGAACTTATGCTATATTACTGCGAAGTGTAAGAAGCATCTTCGAAGAAAATAGTACCCCCACCGATACCTTTCTTTGGTGCTCATTGTTATTATGAGACTTATGCAATAGATTTTTTGTACTCATGAGTTCCGTTGTGTGCCGACCATGATTGAAAACAATAAGAGCGCTAGCTTTCGGCTTCACCCAGTTTGAGGTCCGACTCGGGTGACCCGATCGTGACAATCGCAGAGGTGCTCCCTTTACTCCCTAGCCGAACAATCGGGAACGTAGGGGTAAGCACATGAGCTAGGCAACCCAGCTTGCAAATCGCTTAAGTCAATATGGTGCATTTTGTGGCGTAATACACGAACAAGGAACGAAGCCGTACAAGTATAATCATATGCAAGAGGAAAAGCTTCATGAAGGAAGCCCCCAAATGAATTGGGTATTTGAATTTATGCGTCACAAACAAAGTTTGGACAAGAAATTTTTTACAAGCAACATTTTTCCAAAAAAGTATGATGCTTGGTCGAACCGAACACAAGTTAAAAATTAAAGCTTTGAGCATGAAAGCGACTTAGCTGGTTAATGTGTTCGGTATTGATGATGCGGTCCGAGCTTGATACGGGACAAGGTTCCATCCCCCAAGCCGGTCCCAAGGTGGCGGAGCGGAGAGCTCGACACGCCGAAGTGGTGACATAACACGGTCAATGCAGTCCGGCAGAGTGACGCCGAAGTCCCCGGATCATTTTCTTGTGCACAAAAAATGGTGTAAACCGGAGATAATAGTAATAATGATAATTAAAAGAAAAAAATCATTGCATAATAAATAATTTATGCAAAGTGAGTAATAAAAGAAATATGGCCTGGCGCCGAAGTCAATGTCGATGCAGGGCGGCAGCGTGATGCGGTAAAGGCATGGCAAAGCCTGAATTCACAGGTCGGTTCAAGTTCCGGATGCGGCGTTCGCCGGACTATGTACGAAAACTGGCTGGACCACCATGCGACCGTCGTTAATGCGGCCACCATTTGATAGACCTGCGTACATATAATGGACAAACCAGAGTAATAATTCGTTGGAAAAAATGAACCCTAAACAAACAAGAAATACTAGGATTAATAGCACCTGGCTTATTTGTTGTAGCAATCCGAAGAAAGGTGATTCCCAAAATTGGGACTCGATCCGCACACCTATCGCCCGATGGGCGATAAAGCAACGGCATGGCGATGCTAGCAAAGGTTGGCTCGCCGAGGCAAAGCCCTCGGTCCAGCTAACGTGACGGAGCTGGTCGGCCAGTGACGCTGAAGTTTCCGGAGTAGGTTGATGAAGAGATGATGAAGCCCCCGGTCCAGCTAACGTGATGAAGCCTCGGTGTCAGCCGATGAGTCGAAGTAGGTCGGCGTGATGGACACCAGCTTGAAAAAGCAACAGTGCGGCCCTGCCGATGAAGGTCGTGACGTGGTCGATGTCGGCTTGATGAAGTGTCCGGGCGGCGATGCAGGTGTGCCCGCTCCGTGTAATCCGTGGGGCGGCGATGTTGGTGATGATTCATCCTTCGCGATGCCGGACTCTTGTTCGGCTGGCCGAGATGATGATCCGAAGGAATTGAGCTCGGCTCAACAAAGCGACGACATGTCTAACGCAGGTCGGCCGTCATGGAGTGATGTTGTCGGGCTGGTTTGACACCGGCGCGACGGTGAAGTTCGTATTGCAAGAATACTTTTAGTACTATTGGGATGTGTTTGAGAATAAAACACAACACCCCATACGAAAACTTCCTTCAAAAAGGATGTCCGAGATCCCTTTCATAAAGAAGATGAATTCGGGTCGGATTCGTTCTCGCGCAAAAAACAGATCCAAAAAGTGATGCACTAATCGGAAGTTTCCCGGAGTTTGGACGGTCGGATCGAGCTGAATTTTTGGCACGTGGTAGATATGGGAATTCCGCAGCCAATCAACGGTTGGATCTTCTAAAGGACGGCCGAGCTAGAAGCTGGACACCACGCCCTAAACTCGTCCAGATTCTCGTCCAGATTTGACAGGGCTCCGGTATATCGTAGATTGTCGGGATTCCTCCATCGGGACTCGACGAAATTTAGCATGGCAGTTGTAGACGTAATTCCGCACTATTACACCGAAGCAATAGTCAAACCAATGCTCGAGGAGGCGGTGACGGCAGATACAAATTCGCTGTCCAGCAAAACAACACGGTCGCCTGAGGGCAATGTTGACGTTGAGCCCCCGGGCTCCCTGGATGATTCCTCCGTGATCTTGATAGAGATCGGAGCTGATGTTGATGAAGGCCCTCATCCGAACATGACGATCGGAGGTAGGGCGCAGTCCTTGGTCGAACCAAGGTGACTA
This sequence comes from Triticum aestivum, assembly GCF_018294505.1. Classification (NCBI taxonomy): domain Eukaryota; kingdom Viridiplantae; phylum Streptophyta; class Magnoliopsida; order Poales; family Poaceae; genus Triticum; species Triticum aestivum. Next base: position 562,726,320 of record NC_057798.1, read on the forward strand.
GCCGAGCTGGTGACGAAGATGCCGAAGTCGCAGTTGATCTGCAGGCGAGCCATCGACCCTTTGTCGAACACACAGCGGAACTCTCAATGAAAGCACCAATGTTGGTGTCAAAACCGGCGGATCTCGGGTAGGGGGTCCCGAACTACGCGTCTAGGCAGATGGTAACAGGAGACAAGGGACACGATGTTTTTACCCAGGTTCGGGCCCTCTCGGTGGAGGTAAAACCCTACTCCTGCTTGATTAATATTGATGATATGGGTAGTATAAGAGTTGATCTACCACGAGATCAGAGAGGCTAAACCCTAGAAGCTAGCCTATTGTATGATTGTTGTTGTATATATCTATCTACTAGCCTAGCCCCGGTTTATATAATGCACCAGAGGCCTGGGATAACAAGAGTCCTAGCCGAATACGCCGGTGGGGGAGGAGTCCTTGTCTTGATCGCCAAGTCTTGTGGATTCTTCCTTGTATGCGGCAGCTGTCCGGACTGGCCCATGAGTATACGTCCATGGGGGTCCTCAGCCCAATCTAACTGATCGGGAGACGACGTGGTGAGTACCCCCTAGTCCAGGACACCGTCAATTATGATTACCCTTTTTCTGAACATCACTCTTTTAATGTGGAAACAATTTTTAGTTCCAGAAGTATATGTTCGATACATATTACTACAAACTGTTCTGTTTTTGACAGATTCTATTTTCATTGTGTTGTTTGCATATTTTGATGCATCTATGGCTAGTATTAAGTGGTATGAACCTTAGAGAAGTTGGAATACAATAGGTTTTACACCAATATGAATTTAGAATGAGTTCATTACAGTACCTAAGTGGTGGTTTTATTTTCTTATACTAACGGAGCTTACGAGTTTTGTTTTGAGTTTTGTGTGGTTGAAGTTTTCAAGTTTTGGGTAAAGATTCGATGGACTATGGAATAAGGAGTGGCAAGAGCCTAAGCTTGGGGATGCCCAAGGCACCCCAAGGTAATATTCCAGGACAACCAAGAGCCTAAGCTTGGGGATGCCCCGGAAGGCATCCCCTCTTTCGTCTTCGTTCATCGGTAACTTTACTTGGAACTATATTTTTATTCACCACATGATATGTGTTTTGCTTGGAGCATCATTTTATTTTGTTAGTATTTGCTTGCTGTTAGTTAGGATAATGTTTGCATCTTTAGGTTCAATAAAAATGTCAAGGATAGCCTTTGCCATGCTTATTTTGCTAGTATACATGTTGCTGTTTGAAAACAGAAAGTTTAACGCTGTTGCAAAAATTCCCTAGAAAAGTCAGAGACTGGTATAATGTTGAATCTTTTTGCATATTAAGCTCTGATAAAGTTATTACAGTGGGAATTTTCTCTCATATATTTTGGAGTTAGGGAAGTATTGATACTCTTGCTTTCTTTACAGACTGTACTGTTTTGGCAGATTGCTGTTATGTTTGCATTGTTTGCATATGTTTGCTTGTTTAATGATTCTATTTGAGGATAGGAGTATTAAATTTGCAGAGGCATTTAGTATGCAATGTTGAATAATAATTTTAGTAATTTGTTACAATAGAAAATGATAAGGTTTTGCATTGGTTTATACTAACCTATCTGACGAGTTCTTGTTGAGTTTGTTGTGAATGAAGCTTTTGATAAAAAGAAGAGAAACCATGATATGAGAGGAATTAAGGAGACATAAAAGCTCAAGCTTGGGGATTCCCAAGGCACCCCAAGATAATATTTCAAGAATTCTCAAGCATCTAAGCTTGGGGATGCCCCGGTAGGCATCCCACCTTTCTTCAACAATCATCGGTTAGTATCGTTTGAGCCTAAGTTTTTGCTTCTTCACATGAGTTGTGCTATCCTTGCAATGTCATTTTGTTTTGCTTGGCTTGCTGTTTGAATACAATACCAAGATCTGAAATTCTTAAATGAGAGAGAGTCTCCACATAGTTTCATAATTATTTAGCTACTCATTGATCTTCACTTATATCTTTTTGGAGTAGTTTGTCATTTACTCGTGTGCTTCACTTATATCCTATGAGTAAATGGTTGAATGAGTTGAATGTCATAAATCTGAAATTATATATGTTTCATTTGCTTATCCCTTGGGGAGTAATGACTTCACATCTAAGAAGTAGAGGTTGTAAATTTATTGATGGTTAGCAAGCATTGTATTAGTCATTTGAACAATTCATGAAAGAATATTGAAGGAAGAGAGATTTCACATATAAATATATTATCATAGACATCTTTTATAATTGTGAGCACTCATTAAGTATGACATGCTAAAGAGTTGATGTTGGACAAGGAAGACAACGTAATGGGTTATGTTTTCTCACATCTCAGTTAAAGTATATTGTCATGGATCATTCAAACATGTTGACCTTGCCTTTCCCCCTCATAATAGCCAAAATTCCTAGCACCAAGTAGAGATACTACTTGTGCTTCCAATTATCCTTAAAACCAGTTTTTGCCATGAGAGTCCACCATACCTACCAATGGATTGAGTAAGATCCTTCAAGTAAGTTGTCATCGGTGCAAGCAATAAAAATTGCTCTCTAAATATGCATGACTTATTAGTGTGGAGAAAATAAGCTTTGTACGAACTTGTTATGGAAGCAATAAAAGCGACGGACAGCATAATAAAGGTCCATATACAAGGCGCAATATAAAGTGACGTTCTTTCGCGTTAAGATTTTGTGTATCCAACCCTAAAAGCGCATGACAACCTCTCCTTCCGTCTGCGAAGGGCCTATCTTTTACTTTATGCAAGAGTCAAGGTGATCTTCACCTTTCCCTTTTTCATCTTATCCTTTGGCAAGCACTTTGTGTTGAGGTGATCCTGATATATATATATATATATATCCAATTGGATGCAAGTTAGCATGAACTATTATTGTTGACATCACCCAAAGGTGAATACATTGGGAGGCAACACTATAAGCCCCTATCTTTCTCAGTGTCCGATTGAAACTCCATAACCATTAGTATTGCGTGAGTGTTAGCAATTGTAGAAGACTATATGATAGTTGAGTATGTGGAGTTTGCTATTCCTGAAAATAAGATGAATTGCAATTGTTTGATGACTAAGAATGAAGTTTGCTAGTTTTCAAGAAAGTTTATGGTCTATGCTTTAATATGTGAATTGCTTGTTACTTATTTGTGAGAAGTTTTATGAGATGAACTACTGTTATGATATATAATCATGCTAGAAAAGGTGATTGAAATTATCATTGATCAAACTTGTGCACCTGCTAGCATTCACACTTCATAAATTCTTTCTTTTATCATTTACCTACTCGAGGACGAGTAGGATTTAAGCTTGGGGATGGTGATACGTCTCCAACGTATCTATAATTTATGAAGCATTCATGCTATATTATCATGTGTTTTGAATGACTACGGGCTTTATTATACACTTTTATATTACTTTTGGGACTAACCTATTAACCGGAGGCCCAACCCATATTGTTGTTTTATTGCCTATTTCAGTATTTCGAAGAAAAGGAATATCAAACGGAGTCCAAACGGAATGAAACCTTCGGCAGCGTGATTTTTTGGAAGAATATCATCCTGGAGACTTGGAGTTCACGTCAGAAGATACTCGAGGAGGCCAGGAGATAGGGGGGCGCGCCCCCCTACTAGGCGCGCCCCCTATCTCGTGGGCCATTCGAGCACCTCCCGACCAACTTCTTCAGCCTATATAAGCCTACGTACCCTAAAACCATCGAATATCAAGATAGATCGGGAATTCCGCCGCCGCAAGCCTCTGTAGCCACCAGAAACCTCTCAGGAGCCTGTTCCGGCACCCTGCCGGAGGGGGATCCCATCACCGGTGGCCATCTTCATCATCCCGGCGCTATCCAGGACGAGGAGGGAGTAGTTCACCCTCGGGGCTGAGGGTATGTACCAACAGCTATGTGTTTGATCTCTCTCTCTCTTGTGTTCTCTCTATGGCACGATCTTGATGTATCGCGAGCTTTGCTATTATAGTTGGATCTTATGATGTTTCTCCCCCTCTACTCTCTTGTAATGAATTGAGTTTCCCTCTTGAAGTTATCTTATCGGATTGAGTCTTTGATTTGAGAACACTTGATGTATGTCTTGCCGTGTTTATCTATGGTGACAATGGGATATCACGTGCCACTTGATGTATGTTTTGGTGACCAACTTGCGGGTTCCACCCATGAACCTATGCACAGGGGTTGGCACACATTTTCTTGATTCTCTAGTAGAAACTTTGGGGCACTCTTTGAAGTACTTTGTGTTGGTTGGATGAATCTGAGATTGTGTGATGCATATCGTATAATCATGCCCACGGATTCTTGAGGTGAAAATGGAGTATCTAGGTGACATTAGGGTTTTGGTTGATTTGTGTCGTAAGGTGTTATTCTAGTATGAACTCTATGATGGATTGAGCGGAAAGAATAGCTTCATGTTATTTTACTACGAACTCTTGAATAGATAGAACAGAAAGGATAACTTTGAGGTGGTTTCGTACCCTACCATAATCTCTTCGTTTGTTCTCTGCTATTAGTGGCTTTGGAGTGACTCTTTGTTGCATGTTGAGGGATTGTTATATGATCTATCTATATTATTATTGTTGAGAGAACTTGCACTAGTGAAAGTATGAACCCTATGCCTTGTTTCCTATCATTGCAATACCGTTTACGCTCATTTTTATCACTTGTTACCTTGCTGTTTTTATAATTTCAGATTACAAAAACCTATATCTACTATCTATTTTGCACTTGTATCACCATCTCTTCGCCAAACTAGTGCACCTATATAATTTACCATTGTATTGGGTGTGTTGGGGACACAAGAGACTCTTTGTTATTTGGTTGCAGGGTTGTTTGAGAGAGACCATCTTCATCCTACGCCTCCCACGGATTGATAAACCTTAGGTAATCCTCTTGAGGGAAATTTGCTACTGTCCTACAAACATGTGCACTTGCAGGCCCAACAACGTCTACAAGAAGAAGGTTGTGTAGTATACATCAGTGGGACGTCATCGAGCTAAACGTGTGCTGAACTCGGAGGTGCCGTACGTTTGGTACTTGATCGGTCAGATCGTGAAGATGTTCGACTACATCAACCGTGTTGTGCTAATGCTTCCTCTTTCGGTCTACGAGGGTATGTGGACAAAACTCTCCCCTCTCGTTGCTATGCATCACCATGATCTTGCGTGTGCGTAGGATTTTTTTTGAAATTACTATGTTCCCCAATAGTGGCATCCGAGCCTAGTTTTATGCATAGATGTTATATGCGCGAGTAGAACACAAGTGAGTTGTGGACGATACAAGTCATACTGCTTACCAACATATCATACTTTGGTATGGCGGTATTGTTGGATGAAGCGGCCCGGACCGACATTACGTGTACGCTTACGCGAGACAGGTTCTACGGACGTGCTTTGCACATAGGTGGCTGGCGGGTGTCAGTTTCTCCAACTTTAGTTGAACCGAGTGTGGCTACGCCCGGTCCTTGAGAAGGTTAAAACATCACTAACTTGACGAAATATCGTTGTGGTTTTGATGCATAGGTAAGAACGGTTCTTGCTCAGCCCGTAGCAGCCACGTAAAACTTGCAACAACAAAGTAGAGGACGTCTAACTTGTTTTTATAGGGCATGTTGTGATGTGATATGGTCAAGACATGATGCTAAATTTTATTGTATGAGATTATCATGTTTTGTAACAAAGTTGTCGGCAACTGGCAGGAGCCATATGGTTGTCGCTTTATTGTATGCAATGCAACCGCCCTGTAATTTCTTTACTTTATCACTAAGCAATAGCGATAGTCGTAGAAGCAATAGTTGGCGAGACGACAAACGATGCTACGATGGAGATCAAGGTGTCGCGCCGGTGACGATGGTGATCATGACGGTGCTTCGGAGATGGAGATCACAAGCACACGATGATGATGGCCATATCATATCACTTATATTGATTGCATGTGATGTTTATACTTTATGCATCTTATTTTGCTTTCATTGACGGTAGCATTATAAGATGATCTCTCACTAAATTTCAAGGTATAAGTGTTCTCCCTGAGTATGCACCATTGCGAAAGTCCTTCGTGCTGAGACACCACGTGATGATCAGGTGTGATAAGCTCTACGTTCAAATACAACGGGTGTAAGATAGTTTTACACACGGAGAATATCTCAGGTTAAACATGACGATCCTAGCATATGCAGATATGGCCTCGGAACACTGAGACCGAAAGGTCGAGCGTGAATCATATAGTAGATATGATCAACATAGTGATGTTCACCATTGAAAACTACACCATCTCACGTGATGATCGGACATGGTTTAGTTGATTTGGATCACGTGATCACTTAGATAATTAGAGGGATGTCTATCTAAGTGGGAGTTCTTAAGTAATATGATTAATTGAACTTTAATTTATCATGAACTTAGTACCTGATAGTATTTTTGCTTGTCTATGTTATTGTAGATAGATAGCTCATGCTGTTGTTCTGTTGAATTTTAATGCGTTCCTTGAGAAAGCTAAGTTCAAAGATGATGGTAGCAATTACACGGACTGGGTCCATAACTTGAGGATTATCCTCATTGCTTTACAGAAGAATTACATCCTGGAAGCACCGCTGGGTGCCAGGCCTGCTGCAGATGCAACTGACGATGTTAAGAACGTGTGGCAGAGCAAAGCTGATGACTACTCGATAGTTCAGCGTGCCATACTTTACAGCTTAGAACCGGGACTTCAACGACGTTTTGAACGTCATGGAGCATATGAGATGTTCCAGGAGTTGAAGTTAATATTTCAAGCAAATGCCCGGATTGAGAGATATGAAGTCTCCAATAAGTTCTATAGCTTCAAGATGGAGGAGAATAGTTCTGTTAGTGAACATATACTCAAAATGTCTGGGTATAATTATCACTTGATTCAACTGGGAGTTAATCTTCCTGATGATAGTGTCATTGACAGAATTCTTCAATCACTGCCACCAAGCTACAAGAGCTTCGTGATGAACTATAATATGCAAGGGATGAACAAGACTATTCCCGAGCTCTTCGCGATGCTAAAAGCTGCGGAGGTAGAAATCAAGTAGGAGCATCAAGTGTTGATGGTCAACAAGACCACCAGTTTCAAGAAAAAAGGTAAAGGAAAGAAGAAGGGGAACTTCAACAAGAACGGCAAGCAAGTTGCCGCTCAGGAGAAGAAACCCAAGTATGAACCTAAGCCTGAGACTGAGTGCTTCTACTGCAAAGGGACTGGTCATTGGAAGCGGAACTGCCCCAAGTATTTGGCGGATAAGAAGGATGGCAAGGTGAACAAAGGTATATGTGATATACATGTTATTGATGTGTACCTTACTAATGCTCGCAGTAGCACCTGGGTATTTGATACTGGTTTTGTTGCTAATATTTGCAACTCGAAACAAGGACTACGGATTAAGCGAAGATTGGCTAAGGACGAGCTGATGATGCGCGTGGGAAATGGTTCCAAAGTCGATGTGATCGCGGTCGGCACGCTACCTCTACATCTACCTTCGGGATTAGTTTTAGACCTGAATAATTGTTATTTGGTGCCAGTGTTAAGCATGAACATATATCTGGATCTTGTTTGATGCGAGACGGTTATTCATTGAAATCAGAGAATAATGGTTGTTCTCTTTATATGAGTAATATCTTTTATGGTCATGCACCCTTGAAGAGTGGTCTATTTTTGTTGAATCTTGATAGTAGTGATACACATATTCATAATGTTGAAGCCAAAAGATGCAGAGTTGATAATGATAGTGCAACTTATTTGTGGCACTGTCGTTTAAGTCATATTGGTGTAAAGCGCATGAAGAAACTCCATACTGATGGACTTTTGGAATCACTTGATTATGAATCACTTGGTACTTGCGAACCATGCCTCATGGGCAAGATGACTAAAACGCCTTTCTCCGGAACTATGGAGCGAGCAACAGATTTATTGGAAATCATACATACTGATGTATGTGGTCCAATGAACATTGAGGCTCGCAGCGGGTATCGTTATTTTCTCACCTTCACTGAAGATTTGAGCAGATATGGGTATATCTACTTAATGAAACATAAGTCTGAAACATTTGAAAAAGTTCAAAGAATTTCAGAATGAAGTGGAAAATCATCGTAACAAGAAAATAAAGTTTCTATGATCTGATCGTGGAGGAGAATATTTCAGTTACAAGTTTGGTCTACATTTGAAATAATGAGGAATAGTTTCCGAACTTATGCCACCCGGAACACCACAACGTAATGGTGTGTCCGAACGTCGTAATCGTACTTTACTAGATATGGTGCGATCAATGATGTCTCTTACTGATTTACCGCTATCATTTTGGGTTATGCTTTAGAGACGACTGCATTCACGTTAAATAGGGCACCATCAAAATCCGTTGAAACGACGCCTTATGAATTGTGTTTTGGCAAGAAACCAAAGTTGTCGTTTCTTAAAGTTTGGGGCTGCGATGCTTATGTGAAAAAACTTCAACGTGATAAGTTCGAACCCAAATCGGAGAAATGTGTCTTCATAGGATACCCAAAGGAGACTATTGGCTACACCTTCTATCACAGATCTGAAGGCAAGACTTTTGTTGCTAAATTTGGATCCTTTCTAGAGAAGGAGTTTCTCTCGAAAGAAGTGAGTGGGAGGAAAGTAGAACTTGATGAGGTAATTGTACCTGCTCCCTTATTGGAAAGTAGTTCATCACATAAACAGGTTCCTGTGATGCCTACACCAATTAGTGAGGAAGCTAATGATATTGATCATGAAACTTCAGTTCAAGTTACTACCAAACCTCGTAGGTCAACCAGAGTAAGATCCACACCAGAGTGGTACGGTAATCCTATTCTGGAGGTCATGTTACTTGACCATGGCGAACCTACAAACTATGAGGAAGCGATGATGAGCCTAGATTCCGCAAAATGGATTGAGGCCATGAAATCTGAGATGGGATCCATGTATGAGAACAAAGTATGGATGTTGGTTGACTTGCCCGATGATCGGCAAGCCATCGAAAATAAATGGATCTTCAAGAGGAAGACTGACGCTGATGGTAATGTTACTGTCTACAAAGCTCGACTTGTTGCGAAAGGTTTTCAACAAGGTCAAGGGGTTGACTACGATGAGACTTTCTCACCTGTAGCGATGCTTAAGTCTGTCCGAATCATGTTAGCAATTGCCGCATTTTATGATTATGAAATTTGGCAAATGGATGTCAAAACTGCATTCCTGAATGGATTTCTGGAAGAAGAGTTGTATATGATGCAACTAGAAGGTTTTGTCAATCCAAAAGGTGCTCACAAAGTGTGCAAGCTCCAGCGATCCATTTATGGACTGGTGCAAGCCTCTCGGAGTTGGAATAAACGTTTTGATAGTGTGATCAAAGCATATGGTTTTATATAGACTTTTGGAGAAGCCTGTATTTACAAGAAAGTGAGTGGGAGCTCTGTAGCATTTCTGATATTATATGTAGACGACATATTGTTAATTGGAAATGATATAGAGTTTCTGGATAGAATAAAAGGATACTTGAATAAAAGTTTTTCAATGAAAGACCTCGGTGAAGCTGCTTATATATTGGGCATCAAGATCTATAGATATAGATCAAGACGCTTAATTGGACTTTCACAAAGCACATACCTTGACAAAGTTTTGGAAAAGTTCAAAATGGATCAAGCAAAGAAAGGGTTCTTGCCTGTATTACAAGGTGTGAAGTTGAGTCAGACTCAATGTCCGACCACTGCATAAGATAGAGAGAAAATGAAAGATGTTCCCTATGTTTCAACCATAGGCTCTATCATGTATGCAATATTGTGTACCAGACCTGATGTGTGTCGTGCTATTAGTTTAGCAGGGAGGTACCAAAGTAATCCAGGATTGGATCACTGGACAACGGTCAAGAATATCCTGAAATACCTGAAAAGGACTAAGGATATGTTTCTCGTTTATGGAGGTGACAAAGAGCTAGTCATAAATGGTCACGTCGATGCAAGCTTTGACACAGATCCGGACGATTCCAAATCACAAACCGGATACGTGTTTATATTGAACGGTGGAGCTGTCAGTTGGTGCAATTCTAAACAAAGCGTCGTGGCGGGATCTACGTGTGAAGCGGAGTACATAGCTGCTTCGGAAGAAGGAAATGAAGGAGTCTGGATGAAGGAGTTCATATCCGATCTAGGTGTCATACCTAGTGCATCGGGTCCAATGAAAATCTTTTGTGACAATACTGGTGCAATTGCCCTGGCAAAGGAATCCAGATTTCACAAGAGAACCAACCACATCAAGAGACACTTCAATTCCATCTGGGACCAAGTCCAGGTGGGAGACATAGAGATTTGGAAGATACTTACAGATCTAAATGTTGCAGACCCGTTGACTAAGCCTCTTCCACGAGGAAAACATGATCAGCACCAAGACTCCATGGGTGTTAGAATCATTACTGTGTAATCTAGATTATTGACTCTAGTGCAAGTGGGAGACTGAAGGAAATATGCCCTAGAGGCAATAATAAAGTTATTATTTATTTCCTCATATCATGATAAATTTTTATTATTCATGCTAGAATTGTATTAACCGTAAACATAATACATGTGTGAATACATAGAAAAACATAGTGTCACTAGTATGCCTCTACTTGACTAGCTCGTTGATCAAAGATGGTTGAGTTTCCTAGCCATAGACATGAGTTGTCATTTGATTAACGGGATCACATCATTAGGAGAATTATGTGATTGACTTGACCCATTCCGTTAGCTTAGCACTTGATCATTTAGTATGATGCTATTGCTTTCTTCATGACTTATACATGTTCCTATGACTATGTTATTATGCAACTCTTGTTTACTGGAGGAACACTTTGTGTGCTACCAAACGTCACAACGTAACTGGGTGATTATAAAGGAGCTCTACAGGTGTCTCCGAAGGTACTTGTTGAGTTGGCGTATTTCGAGATTAGGATTAGTCACTCCGATTGTTGGAGAGGTATCTCTGGGCCCTCTCGGTAATGCACATCACTATAAGCCTTGCAAGCAATGTGACTAATGAGTTAGTTGCGGGATGATGCATTACATAACTAGTAAAGAGACTTGCCGGTAACGAGATTGAACTAGGTATTGCGATACCGACGATCGATTCTCGGGCAAGTAACATACCGATGACAAAGGGAACAACGTATGTAGTTATGCGGTTTGACCGATAAAGATCTTCGTAGAATATCTGGGAACCAATAGGAGCATCTAGGTTCCGCTATTGGTTATTGGCCAGAAACGAGTCTCGGTCATGTCTACATAGTTCTTGAACCCGTAGGGTCCGCACGCTTAAAGTTTGGTGACTATCGGTATTATGAGTTTTTGTGTCTTGATGTATTGAAGGTAGTTGGGAGTCCTAGATATGATCACGGACATGACGAGGAGTCTCGAAATGGTCGATACGTAAAGATCGATATATTGGATGACTATGTTCGGACATCGGAATGGTTTCGGAATGGACTCGGACATATACTGGAGTACCGGAGGGTTACCGGAGCCCCCCCCCCCGGGGGGGGGGGGGGGTTATTGGACCTCATGGGCCCTAGTGGAGAAGAGGAGGGGCGGCCAGGGCAGGCCGCGTGCCCCCTCCCCCTCTAGTCCGAATTGGACAAGGAGGGGCGCGGCGCCCCCCTTTCCTTCCTCTCTCTCTCTCTCCCTTTCTTCCTTCTCCTACTACTACAAGGAAAGGAGGAGTTCTACTCCCGGTGGGAGTAGGACTCCCCCCTTGGCGCGCCCTCCTCCTAGGTTGGCCGCCTCCCCCCCTTGCTCCTTTATATACAGGGGCAGAGGGCACCTCTAGACACAACAATTGATCATTGATCTCTTAGCCGTGTGCGGTGCCCCCCTCCACCATATTCCACGTCGGTAATATCATAGCGGTGCTTAGGCGAAGCCCTGTGTTGGTAGCATCATCAACACCATCATCACGCTGTCATGCTGACGGAACTCTCCCGCAAAGCTCTGCTGGATCAGAGTTCGTGGGACGCCATTGAGCTGAACGTGTGCTGATCTCGGAGGAGTCGTACGTTAGGTACTTGATCGGTCGGATCATGAAGACGTACGACTACATCAACCGCGTTGTGCTAACGCTTCTGCTTTTGGTCTATGAGGGTACATGGACAACACTCTCCCCTCTCGTTGCTATGCGTCACCATGATCTTGTGTGTGCGTAGGATTTTTTTGAAATTACTACGTTCCCCAACACTTTGGACGTTGGGCCGGTAGGTTTCACGGATCGGAGTTATTAGAAAAGTAATTTCCTTGTACTACCAAACATTGGTCTCACGTGGTTTCGGGCGAGTAGAGGCTCTTTTGGCGCTTCATTTGAAAATTTGAAACACAAGCATTCACGTTTAGAGTACTCTTGAACTATGAGGATTAACCTAAATAGACAACGTTATATTTGACCTTGTATGCTTGAAAACCTCATTAAATTATCTGCTTCTTTTTGAAATTTTGACACTTGAAAATCCTATAACAACGATTATTTTGGAATGGAGGAGCTAAATTTGAATCTATTTTGTACACGACTACATATGCTATTATGTACAAAATCAGAGCAAAGATTGGTGCCCCCATAATTTAGGTATGATTTACAAATGCCATGATATCAAATTCAAATAATTGAATGGACTTCATGTTGAATTCGATTTTTTTAAACCACCTTAAGTTGAATTCAAATGCATTCTACTTGATAGGTAGCTATTTATAATGTTCATTGTGTAACTTTCGTGTGTATAATGTACTTTACACACACAACATGAACTATACTCACGTTTATATTCGATTGCTAAAGCGATGCATTGTCTGGAGTTCAAAATACTAACTATGTGGATCAATTGTGTCGAATGATAACATAGACATGCTCAAATTAGATAGAATCTAGATGTCTGATGGATCAATGACTGTTCCTTACGCGAATTGCAAATATCATGATCCCATCCTAATATTTGGATACAATTTATATGTTTAATCAATGTGTACATCAGTCTTTTACGTGTAGTTTCACTCTCCATCGGTGGTCCCTCACACATGCTCACACACTCTCTCCTGAGGTGTCTTTCTTGCACACATGCTCTAGATATAACCCTCCCTCCCTCTCGTAACCATTTACAGCTGTTTTCACTAACCTTTATCACAAGCATTCTTCCTCTCGCAAGCATACACACGCACAATCTCCATCGACCCTTTCTATATACATGGACCTGCCTACGTGTCTCATGTACGCACATTATCTTTAGGCCTGTCTCTCACACATTGTCTCACACCTCTCTTCCTAATGGACGAGTATGATTCTAGCAGAGCATTCTGTAGGATGCCCCTTAAAGTTAGGTTGGATGAATAGTAATATAAGAGATAAAGGGGTTACCTTAGTCCGAGAACCTAGGGTTACAAATCCTAGTTGCCTTTGTCAGTGGACACAGAGTCCTTCACAATTATGCTATCTTTGTCTTGTACAACTATTCATCCATGGGTCTTCCTAAATGTGTCACGGGCCGACCAATGTGGCGTAGGACGGAACCGAACAAAGGGCCTCACCTCGACCCACCGGACCTCATGTGGTGACACACCCTTTGTCCCCATGTCTCATTATCTTCTCACACCCACACATACCAACACAAACACCACACACAATTTTTTTCTCATGGTGCCTCTATCCCCTCCCCCTTGCATATACACACTCAAGGGACGGGAATCTCTTGTCGTGACATAATATTCGTCTCTCTCTCAAGACCACTCTCATTTCTTGTGCTATCTCTCCCACGCCCCCTGAGGGAGTCCTGGATTATAGGGTCCTCGGACAGCCAGACTATATACTTTGGACAGACTGTTGGACTATGAAGATACAAGATTGAAGACGTCGTCCCGTGTTCGGATGGGACTCTCCTTTGCGTGGAAGGCAAGCTTGGCAATTCGGATATGTAGATGTCCTTATCTGTAACCGACTCTAGGTAACCCTAGCCCCCTCCGGTGTCTATATAAACTGAAGGGTTTAGTCCGTAGGACAACAATCATAATCACAGGCTAGCTTCTAGGGTTTAGCCTCTACGATCTCGTGGTAGATCAACTCTTGTAATACTCATATCATCAAGATCAATCAAGCAGGAAGTAGGGTATTACCTCCATCGAGAGGGCCCGAACCTGGGTAAAACATCGTGTCCCCTGCCTCCTGTTACCATCAGCCTTAGACGCATAGTTCGGGACCCCCTACCCGAGATCCGCCGGTTTTGACACCGACATTGGTGCTTTCATTGAGAGTCCCACCGCACTGTCACGATAAGGTTTGATGGTTCACCTCGTTGTCAAGGACAACATCACCTCCGGAGGAACCCTGGCTGTAGGCCAGACTCTCCAGCTGGGCGGCTTTGTCATGACCGCCCGTTCGGCCTCCACGTCGACGATGACTTATCAGGTCATCAAGAACAGCCTCTACGCTAGCTCGGAATTCGCTGAGCAGATGGATCCAATAGAGCTCTCCTCCCTGAACGAGCTCTTGGATCGTATCGCCGCCCTGGGAGTCGCTATGGACTATGATCAGATCGGGCTTAAACCCGACCAAAGGGAGATTAACTCTCCGCCGATCACCCATCAGATAGCGGTGGTGGAGGAACAACACATCGATTCTTCCTCTATTCTGAGGATGAACTATGTCCGGATTCCCGAGCTCTCTAAGCCAGATACCCGTCTACGGGAGGATATGGCCCAGGATCCGAACTTAGAATCGGGTAGCGGGCCAGAAAAATTGGGCAACATCCTGGAGTCCAAACTGTCAAGCCCGGGAATTCTTTTGCCCCTGGGTCTCAAATCGGGTCAGGGTTTGGATTTAAATATACCCACCCACCCAGATATAAGTGATCTTTCCCACATTAGACAAGAGCCCCAAGAGACAGTACATCACTTCTGGGCCAGATTCCTCCTTGTAATGAACAAGGCTAAGGACTGTCGCGAGGAAGACGCAATCTCATTCTTCTGCACAAATTGCACGGACAAGGGAATTCTCAACACCACAAGTCGCCATGATATAGTACACTTTGCTGACTTGGCGGCCTTAGTACAGAAATACTGCACGATGGAAAGCGCCTAGAAAACCCCAAAAAAATTCTGGGATCCTCCGGCTCTCACTAAATCCTCCGTCCGAACTAAAAGGGTGCGCTCTCATAAGCCACCCAATCCAATTACAAAGAAGCCGAAGCCCTTCACAGGGCGTGGAACTGTACTGGAGGGATGGCTCAACGGGCCATGCAAAATCCACAACACAGCGGATGCCATACCAACACACAGCCTTAGAGCATGTTGTGTACTCCGGTAGGTGGCCAAGAGCGGCGAGGATCTCCTCATTAACAATGTCGCAGAGCTCCATCCCACGGAGGACAACAATACAGTACTGACAGTCTTTGAGACTTTCGCCTCAAATAATAGGCGTAAGCGAGCGCTCCGCAGCCTCGCCGAAGTCTGCCACATTGCAGCAATAAACCCATGGAATGACACAGCTATAACTTTCAATGCCAGTGACGAGCCTCAATTCCGAAAAGTTCGGGCACCAGCCGCGTTAGTCCTTCGTCCAATTGTGGACGTTTTCCGGCTTACTAAAGTGCTCATGGACGGCGGCAGTGGATTAAACCTCATTTACGAGGAGACTCTTAACAAGATGGAAATGGACAAGAGCCGCATTACGCAAAGCAGCACAACCTTCAGGGTAATCATTCCTAGTCAAGAGGCGCGATGCACAGGAAAAATCACACTGGACGTGGTATTCGGCATGCTGGAGAATAATAGGTTCGAAGAAATCATATTCCAAATGGCCCCGTTCAGTAGCGGATACCACGCCCTTTTAGGGCGGGATGAATTCACGAGTTTTCAAGCTATACCCCACTATGGGTACATGAAGCTCAAGATGCCCGGGCCCAATGGAATCATCACTCTAGCCAGTGATCCAGACATAGCACTCTGCGCTGAAAACAAAACCGCCGCACTGGCCCTTGAGGCATTAACCAAAGCCCTCCCAGCTGAAGAACTAACCGCACTGCGCTCCACAGTGGACAGGGACGATGTGATACTCTACAAACGACCCAAATCCACCTCCTTCAAACCAGCGGACGAAATAGTCAAATTCCAGGTCCACCCAACGGAGCCTACAAAAACAACATCAATTGGGGCACAGCTGAACCCCATAATAGATGCCGCACTACGAGAGTTCTTGCGCGAGAATTGGGACATCTTCGCCTGGCATCCTTCAGACATGCCAGGCATCCCACGCAGGCTGGCCGAGCATATCCTAAACATACTAAAGGGATACAAGCCGGTCAAGCAGACTCTTCGGTGCTTTTCAGAACCCAAGCGACAAGCCATGGGAGAAGAACTAGCCAAGCTACCCGAGGCCAGATTTATTAGAGAAATAAAACACCCGGACTGGCTAGCAAACCTGGTGATGGTACCAAAGAAGGACAAATCATGGCGCCTATGCGTCGACTTCAAGGACCTTAATAAGGCTTGCCCAAAGGGTCCCTTCCCCCTACCCTGCATCGATCAAATAATCGATGCTACCGCAGGACACGACTCATTGTGTTTCCTCGATGCATACTCCGGATACCATCAAATCAAGATGGTGGAGTCCGACCAAGCCACAGCGGCATTCATCACTCCATACGGCCCCTTCTGTTTTAACACAATGCCTTTCGGGCTCCAAAACGTCGGTGCAACCTATCAACGCATGATTCAGACATCCATGGAAAATAGAAATTTACCAGGAGGGGACGTTAATGACATTTTTATCTTTAACGAGATCATTGGTCATTTAGGGCTGCTTGAGCTTCCACTAAAAGGTAGAAGATTCACCTGGTCCAACATGCAGGATATCCCACTTCTGGAGCAACTGGACTGGTTTTTTACTTCTGCTAGCTGGATAAATCATTATCCCATGACACAAGTGGCTCCTCTTGCGAGAACAGTGTCTGATCATGTTCCTTGTGTTATCTCTATCAGCACCTCAATTCCTAAAGCACATATTTTCAGGTTTGAAAACTATTGGGTGCATCAGCCTGGTTCCATGGATTGTGTGAGGGAGGTCTGGAGCAAGCCTTCGCATAAACTCCACATCTCTGCAGTTATTATGGACAAATTGAAATCATTGAGGTTTGCTTTAAAGAAATGGCAGAAGGGGCTTTCACACATTAAATCTTTAATTGAAACGTGCAATTGGGTAATCTTATGGCTGGTTGATTTAGAGGATTCGAGGACTCTGTCCATACCTGAAATAAACTTCAGTAAGTTATGTAAGTTGCATCATGAGCACCTTTTACATTTGCAGTTTTTATACCGGAGAAAAAGGTGTACTATCAGATATATCAAGGTGGAAGAAGAGAACTCAAAATTCTTCCAGGCCATGGCAACAGAGAGATATAGAAAAAAATCTATTGCTAGCCTGAATTTGTCTGATGGGACAGTCTCTTCAGATCATGGGGAGATTGCTAAGGAGTTTTTGGTAACTTTCAAAGGAAGAATGGGAACCCTTAAACCAATTGTTTTGGGGAATGACATCCTATCTTTAATTCCTAGAATTCAAGGTCTTGAGGTGCTCACAAAACCTTTTCATTTGAATGAGATTGGAAAGGTCATAAAAGAAATGCCAATTGATAAAGCACCTGGTCCAGATGGTTTTAATGGTCTGTTTATGAAGAGATGCTGGCCAATCATTTCATCTGACTTTATTCAGTTGGTTAATGATTTTCATGCTGGAACTGTATTTCTGGAAAATCTAAATGAAGCTTATATAACTTTAGTCCCAAAAAAACAATCACCTGAGGGTGTGGGAGATTTTAGGCCAATCTCTCTGACATGTATAGGACTAAAGTTTCTGACAAAACTGGCGGCCAATAGGTTTCAGGAGGAAATCACCAAATGTGTGCATAAGAATCAGTATGGCTTCATAAAATCAAGGATAATTCAGGATTGTATTGCATGGACTTTTGAGTATATTCATCAATGCAATCAGTCCAGGAAGCCAATTCTTTTGCTTAATCTTGATTTTGAAAAAGCTTTTGACTCAATTCAACATGAGGCAATCTTGAGAATTCTTGTGGCCAAGGGGTTTGATAGCAAATGGATCACATGGATTCAACAACTGCTAACTTCTGCAACATCCTCAATTCTGTTAAATGGTGTGCCTGGAAGTCATTTCAAGTGCAAATGTGGTGTTAAGCAAGGAGATCCTATCTCTCCTTTGCTTTTTGTTATTGCAGCTGACCTTCCACAAACCATGATCAATGATCTTCTGCTTAGGGGGCAGCTGGATCTGCCTTTGGCAACACATGATCATTTTTATCCTGTGGTTCAGTATGCTGATGACACCTTGCTGTTTGTAAATGCTGAAGTAGCTCAGTTGGAGACTCTTAAAGTACTGCTCAATTCCTTTTCACTGGCAACTGGGTTACAAATTAACTTTCATAAGTCCTCAATGTACCCCATCAATGTTGAAGCCTCAGCTGCTTCTGCACTTGCTGCTTCTTTTGGCTGTCAGTTAGGCTCTATGCCTTTCACTTATTTGGGACTGCCTGTTGGAACCACTAGACCAAAAATTGTTGACTTGCTCCCTTTGGTGCATTGCATGGAAAGGACGCTAACTGCTAGTTCCTGGTTTTTGCCTCAAGGTAGTAGACTACAGTTGGTAAATTCAGTGATATCTTGTTTGCCCATATTCTTTCTTTGCAGCCTATCATTACCAAAGGGCATTCTAAAGCAGTTAGAAAGGATTCAAAGGCAGTGCCTATGGAGGAAATATGGTCAGGAAAAGGGTCATTCTTTGGCTGCTTGGCCCCTGGTCTGCAGATGCAAGAAGAAGGGTGGACTTGGAATTCTGAATTTGGGATTGCAAAATGAGGCTCTGTTGCTTAAGTCCCTGAATAAATTCTATAACAAAGCTGATGTGCCATGGGTCAGCCTCCTGTGGGACTCCTACTACTATCAAAGAGTTCCACATGACACTACTTTATGTGGCTCTTTTTGGTGGAGGGACATTTGTAAGTTAGTGGACAAATATCGAGCTGTAACATCTGTTTCTGTTGGCAAAGGAGATTCTGTGCTTTTTTGGTCTGATCATTGGGAGATTGGGCATTCCTGTATCCCTCTGCAGGAAAGATTCCCATGACTTCATTCTTTTTGGCTTCAGAAGAACCTTTCTATTAAGGAAGTGCTACAGGCAGGAAATTGGCAACAAATGTTCTCTTTGCCTTTGTCTGAACTGACTTTTAGGGAGTTCAATCAGCTTGCTACTATGTTGTCTGGTAGACACTTAGACGATGCTTGTGATGATAGGTGGACTTGGAGACATGGGAAAAAGGGCGAGTATTCTGCAAAGAAGTTCTATGAGTTTGTACACCAGCCTGTCATTGCCAATCCACTACTGAGCTGGGTTTGGAAAAGCTGCTGTACAATGACAGTGAAAATGTTTGCATGGTTGGTTATTATGGATAGAGTAAACACCAAAGATAAGATTCAGCGAAGACATTGGAAAATTAATGATGGACCTAGTTGTGTCCTCTGCCCAACTAGAGTACTGGAAGACAGGAATCATCTATTCTTCCAGTGCAATTTCAGTATGAGGATCTGGAACTTTCTACAAGTACCCTGGTTGAATAGCAATGATATGGTACAAATTGCCTTACATGCAAGGAAGGAATTTGATAAACCATTTTTTTGTAGAGGTGGTTTTTCTAGCCTGGAGGAATATCTGGAAAGTGCGAAATGACAAGGCTTTCAGACATGTCCATCCAACTTTTAGGCAATGGAGAAATGGGTTCATTCATGATGTCACTCTACTGTCACACAGGATCAAGGCCAGATACAAGGATGATCTACTCAAATGGATTGATTTTCTGCCACCTTGAACATCCACACCAGTTGTAACATCTTTTGTTTCTTAGTTTGTAGCTTTGCTTCTTTCTTTTAGTGTTGTACAGTCTTTTCTCTTTCTCTTTCTTTTGTTTCTTGTTCCCCCTCTTGTGGAACTTTGTCTTCCTTCCTGTTATTTATTAATAAAATGATGTGGGGTGTAAGCACTGCAGTCTTCATGGTAAAAAAACGCATGATTCAGACATGCTTGGAAACACAAATCGGCAAAACAGTGGAGGCATATGTAGACGACGTGGTCATAAAAACCAGACACGTTGAATCCTCAATAGACGACTTGAGGCTTATGTTCGACAATCTCCAAACTTATGACATCAAGCTCAATCCGGAAAAATGCGTCTTCGGCGTACCTGTCGGAAAGCTCCTGGGCTTCGTCGTCTCCAATATAGGAATTGAAGCAACTCCAGCTAAAATCCGAGCTCTGTCACAGTTGGCTACCCCAACAGACCTCAAGCAAATCCAGAAAATAACTGGATGCGTGGCTGCCTTAAGCTGTTTTATCTCCTGATTAGGAGAAAAGGCATTACCTCTGTATCGCCTTCTTCGACGCACCGACCACTTCGAGTGGACGGATGCGGCTACGGCCGGACTGGAAGAAATAAAGGCCCTCTTGGCTAGCAATCCAATCATGGTGCACCAAGTATTGGTGAACCCATGCTGTTATATATAGCTGCAACACATCAGGTTGTAAGCGCAGTGCTCGTCGTCGAACGAGAGACAGACGGACATAAGCTCCCGCTTCAAAATCCGGTATACTACGTATCCACTGTCCTCACTCCATGCAAGTCACGGTACCCACATTATCAAAAGATAGCATACGCGGTCTTCATGGCATCCCAAAAACTACGACACTACTTTCAAGAGTGTTCAATCACGGTGGCCTCCGAAGTACCACTCAATGACATAATAAATAACCGCGATGCCACGGGCCGGATTGCTAAATGGGCTATCGAGCTCCTCCTGTTCGACATAACATAAAAACCACGGCGAGCCATTAAGCCACAAGTACTGGCTGACTTCGTCGCCGAATGGACAGAAGCCGAACTCCCTAAAGAGTACAACGTGTACTCCAATTGGATCATGCACTTTGACGGCTCTAAAATGCTGGCTGGTCTAGGGGCAGGCGTTGTCCTGACATCCCCAACAGGAGATATTGTCCAATACGTACTTCAAATACTATACACAGATTCCAACAATGCAGCCGAATACGAGGCTTTGTTGCACGGTCTTCGGATGGCGGTCTCCATGGGCATCCAATGCCTAGAAGTGTGTGGGGATTCGAACCTCGCAATATCTCAAATAAATGGAGACTTTGATGTGAAGGACCCAAAAATGGCGGCCTACCGCAATGCCGTTCGTAAAATGTCAGCTCGGTTCGAGGGGCTTGAATTCCACCACGTGGTAAGAGAAAACAATCAAGCGGCGGATATCCTCGCCCGCATTGGTGCTAAGCGCGACCCCGTCCCACCTAACATCTTCCTGGAAAGGCTATTCAAGCCATCCGTGGTATGGGAAGGGGAGACCGGCAATATCAGTCTGGATCTGAAGACAAGCCTAGACTTCGAATACTCTGACATAATCGGAGGCTCCGCCACCGAAATAACACCGTCGGCCCACGTGATTATGGCTATAATTGCCCCATGGACAGAACCCTTCTTAGCCTACCTTAATAGGTAAGAACTCCCTGAGGATCAAAATGAGGCACGTTGCATTGTGCAGCATTCTAAAGCCTACAAGGTCCACGAGGGAGAGCTTTATAAGAAAAGGGCGACTGGAGTGCTCCAAAGGTGCATCTCCGAAGAGGAAGGACCACACCGCAGCTCGGGCCCTTGTAAGCTAGGCCTTCCGTACATGCTTCTACTGGCCGACAGCCCGAGAGGATGCACAGGACCTCGTCCAACATTGCATCGGTTGCCAGCTTTTTGCCAATCAAAGCCATATGCCGCCTACCGCTCTTCAAACAATCCCCATAACTTGGCCCTTTGCGGTCTGGGGGCTTGATATGGTTGGACCCCTTAAAAGAGGAAGCCATAAGAAAAAAATACTTGTTGGTCATGGTAGATAAATTCACCAAATGGATAGAGGCCAAGCCAGTTAAAACGGCCGAATCCGGACCAGCGATAGACTTTATATCTGGAGTCGTACACCGTTACGGTGTCCCCCACAGCATCATCACTGATAACGGCTCTAACTTTACAGTCGATGAGGTGAAAACCTAGTGCAGCAAAATGGGCATAAAACTTGACTACGCCTCCGTCTGTCACCCCCAAACAAATGGTTAAGTCGAACGAGCAAATGGTCTTATTATGAGCGGCATTAAAACCAGACTAGGCGATCCTTGAAAGAATTAGATACGCACTGGGTCGAGGAGCTCGAATCCGTACTATGGGGGCTGCGGACCACGCCAAATCGCACAACCGGATACACACCATTTTTTATGGTGTACGCCGCAGAGGCAGTGCTACCCTGCGATATCATTCATGACTCACCTAGAGTGCACATGTACGAAGAGAGAGAAGCCGATTTGGATCGGCAGGACAGCTCAGATGCCCTGGAGGAGGAGCGTGATGTCGCAAAGGCCCGTTCCGCATTCTATCAATAGCAGGCTCGAAGGTATCATAGCAGAGAGGTGCGGGCCAAAACTTATAACATTGGCGAACTCGTTCTACGCCTACCAGAGAAGAAAAAGGACAAGCTCAAGCCCAAATGGGAGGGTCCCTTCATCATTGACAAAGTTCTCACTGGAGGTGCGTACCGCCTACGTGATGCATCAGATAATCGACTCGAGCCGAACCCATGGAACGCGGCCAGACTCCGAAGATTCTACGCCTAGTGCCGAACTCTATGTTTGTTTCCTTACCTCCGTCTTCCCTTTTAAATTTTATCGTCTCTCTCGCTCCTTTTTATATATAGCTTCAAAAGCTTCAAGAACGCTTTGACCGCACACTCATGCCGCGGTATGCACGCTCAATATACCCGGGGGCTTCTTATACATAAGCTTAATATAGTTACCTTCTGGACTTTATGCCCACCACATATGCGTCATTTCCCCATATGTGCCTTTTTTCACCATTATATGCATCGATATGACTTAAGTTTTAGCCAAGCTGGGTTGCCTGGCTCTTGTGTTTATGCCCTATGTTCTCGTTAATTCGGCTAGGGCATAAGGGGGGCACCTCTGCGATTGTTACTGCCGGGTCAGCCAGATGTGTACCTCGGACTGGGTGAAGCCGAAAGCTAGCGTTCTTAAGGGAATATTCGGTCGGTGAACAAAAGATGTCTTTTACCTATTACGAAATATGCCCCCAGATGCTTATATCCCACGTCATTTTTCGCAGTTCGGACATGCACATTAATGCATGCGCACCCAGGGAAAGGAACCCTTAACGGAACTATTCTCCCTGGAAGATGTTTCTTACTACCCATGTAATATAACATAACTAGTTGGGTACTTGTCTGTTCAAGCACTTATGACCCCTACGCCTGGTTTCCACGCGTGCCCCGGTTTTTACATAGCTGAGCGGGTATTCGGATACACTGCGGACCATCGGGTCCAGAGGCTAAAGCGAAAAGGTCAGACAAGACAAATGATTTACAATCTGGCTAGGGACAAAATGTGTCCTTCGAAGTACAAAGTCGCTTAGACTGACTAAATTCTTCTTCTATACCATCCAACAGGCTGTCTAGCCTACAGTCCCGTTGGGAATACTTAGCGGCTAATGCTACCTGGTCATACACCAGATGTACAGGGATCTCCTTCCCATCTGACCCTATAGGTCCGACCTCGGCCATGTGGTTCGGGTCAGCCTTGGTGTATTGCGTCTTCACCATGGCCCAGGCTTCCCTTGCGCCTTGTCGGCAGGCCGATATCTTCCATAATCGAAAGCGTCACCGCGCTCCCTTGAGCATCTCCACAAGCTCCCCCATGCCTCCTGGTAGGGAGACGGATGGCCATAAGGCCTGGGAAATACCCTGCATCACCTGCCGAACTTGTTCATGCAGTTGTGAGAGCTCCTGCACGAGATCGCCGGCAGACCCAGGCATCTCCTCATCGGGATGACCTGTTAACATACATACAGACATAATTCTGTTAGCAAGCTTCTTCACCGAATGTTATAATGGCTCGTTAGAGCACTTACTGAATATGCCGCGCCGAAGCCTCCTATTCTCCTTTACGGAGTCCGCAAGCTGGGCACGAACATCCTTTAATTCGACGTCCAGTCAGATGTTCGTGTCCTGGAGATTATTTTCTCCTTTATAAACTTAGTAAGCACACGCTCGCCAGCCTTCAGCTGTCGCCGAACATGTTGCTCATCCTTTGGTACGATCTCTGGATTGCCTCCAGGATTGTCTGCTGAATCTATTGTTAGAATTGCATTCATGTCGAATACTAAAACTGGTACATGCCATGACATTATTTTTGTTCAAAGAAAATATTACCAGATGGGGCCTTCGTAGACTCCTCCATTACGGCAAGTGCGGCCCGCAGTTGGGCTTTGCACTCCTCCAGCTCTTTAGACAGCTGGGTATTCTTCTCTGTCAGAACCTATGCACACGACGATCCTTAAATCAGTTGTGCCAACTGTTTCAAGTCTCAGGGGCTACTGATATACATACTTATCAAATTTTCTTACTTGTATATCCTTTACGTACTAGTCTGTGGCCCTGGTGAGGCCACCTTGAGCAGCCCGGATGTACGCATCCCCTGAGTTGAAGGCATCGAACGCCTCTTCAGAGAAAGTAGGGTCGCGTAGTGCGGGTCGTCGGCGCTTATGATTCATGGCGCTCTCCACTTAGGAGTTTGTAGTGGAAAATCTATCCGCATCCTCTAATGGAGGATCGTCCGCATTGACCTCCACCCTTGAGTCCGGCCTCGGAGTCCAGCTGGTGGAGGCGTGACCGGCAGGCTCTCCGGATATAGTCCGGTGAGCGCTTTTTCTGTCAAAAGACAGTGGACATTGTTATATTTTAACGATGATAATTTCGTGGCAGGTTTTTAAACATACCTTTGCAACGGTGTCTCGGTCCTGACCGCCTTCCTTTTAAGCCTACCCGACTTCGGTGCCCCTTGTTGGCGAGTCACTGCGGGTTCAGCTTGGCGTCCCGATGGCCTTCCCTGTAAGTCGCAATACATGTGCGGTGGGTGAAGTGTAAAGAGGGAATCCTTTTCGGAAGTTGGGACTCTGTCTTTGCTTACCTCGGATACAGGGAGTAGGCCAGGATAATCAGCCATGATGGCCACCATCACACCATCGCAACATAACTGATAAAATGTCCAATCAACAAGCTCCACAAATGTGTCCGGATATTCTTTGAGTCCGGGGTCGAGAGCCCGGTTGAGGTCCTCTGGCTATGGAGATGGGCTGTGAACATCCTTCATAGCTATTCGCAGTTCCTGCTATGAATTGACGAAGTAAACATTTGTGCTAAAAATGTGGGAAAGACTGGAATAAAAGATAGCGACTCACCCAGCTTGGGGGGTTGTACATGGAGAATCCATCCCGTGGATTGATATGGATGAACTCCTCCTCTTCTCCTTTGTACAAATCGAACAGTATCTTTGCTAGAGCGGCGGGAGAGTCCGGACCTTTACGGCTGCAGCGGGTGGCATCGTCTTTTCCATTGAAGTGCCACATGGGTTTTCCCCGATATTGAAGTGGCTGCACTCCCTGCATTATACATATGGACATGACTTCAATTATTGTCAGTCCTGATTTGTCCAGCGTATTTATCCTATTCATCAGAAAAAGGATCTCTCTATTATCTTCCTCCTAGGGGCTCCTGGGGAGCCAGTTGTGGCGTTTCTTCAACGGGGCATTCACGAACTCGGGAAGGCCTTTCTGGATAGGGTCTGGAAGAGTGACATCCTCCATGTAGAACCACTTTGAAGGCCAGTCTTCCGATGTCTTCTTCGGGGTACCGAATAGGTATCCGGTCCCGGCGATGCGCCATATTTCGGCTCCACCCACTTGATATACTGACCCCTCTTGAGTGTGGGGTACGAGGCAGAATAGCCTCTTCCACAGCTCGAAATGGGCCTCGCAACCCAGAAATAGCTCATAGAAGGCAACGTAGCCTGCGATATGTAGTATGGAGGCTGGGGTAGAGTTATGCAGCTGGAGGCCATAGAACTCCAGGAGCCCGCAGAGGAAAGGATGGATTGGAAATCCGAGTCCCCTCAGCAAATAGGGGACGAAGCATACCCGCTCTCCCTTGGATGGGTTTGGAGAGCTCTCCGCTTGCTCCCCGCCATTATAAGTGGCTAGTCCAACTCGGACAGGGACCATGTACGCAGGCGGGAGAAACCCCTTGGTCTGCAACTCTACTAGTCGGCTGTGGGGGACAGAACATTTCTCCCAATCGCCTGGCCTAGTGCTACTGGAGCGAGAGCAGGAACCGCGATGACCGGCCATGTTGGTATGGATTTTTCCGGGTGCTCTCTGATGAATACTCGCTAGGAGGAGATGGTGTGATTTGGATCTAAGGATCCCCGTCTCTTTAAATAGACGATTTACTCTCATGGTCGGGGTGGCAAATGTAAAAAACACCTCGACTTCTCGCATTCGCTCGACACGTGGAGACAACCATTATTAAAGCAAAGAAGCCAAGGAGCGCGACATTGATGAGGAGCCGGACACTGCTCGCTACTACAATACTTTGTAGAACTTGGAGAAGAACCCGCCTTGCAATGCCGAAGACAATCTGTGCGCCGGACTCATCGTCATTGAAGCCTGGTTCAGGGGCTACTGAGGGAGTCCTGGATTAGGGGGTCCTCGGATAGCCGGACTATATACTTTGGCCGGACTGTTGGACTATGAAGATACAAGATTGAAGACTTCGTCCCGTGTCCGGATGGGACTCTCCTTTGCATGGAAGGCAAGCTTGGCAATTCGGATATGTAGATCTCCTTCTCTATAACCGACTCTGGGTAACCCTAGCCCCCTCCGGTGTCTATATAAACCGGAGGGTTTAGTCCGTAGGACAACAATCATAATCATAGGCTAGCTTCTAGGGTTTACCCTCTACGATCTCATCGTAGATCAACTCTTGTAATACTCATATCATCAAGATCAATCAAGCAAGAAGTAGGGTATTACCTCCATCGAGAGGGCCCGAACCTGGGTAAAACATCGTGTCCCCTGCCTCCTGTTACCATCAGCCTTAGACGCACAGTTCGGGACCCCCTATCCAAGATCCGCCGATTTTGACACTGACACCCGCCCCCTCTATCCATGCCTCTCTCAAATACGTAATACAGACACATACCTCTCTAGGCCCCGCCAAATGCATCAACTACACATTCACACATGTTACATCACGTACCCCATTGATCTAAAAAGCCCTCTCTTCACGTTTATTTCACATACAACATTCCTTTTGAATAAGTGTGGCCAAAAAATTATTTTAGAATTTCTACATATATACAACATTACAAAGTTATATGGAGGAGTACGAATGCTAATTTGCATTGCATGGTGCCCACAATGATATTTATTCCGCACTGTGAATTTGTATATTTTTATACTATATACAAAGTTAGTCATAATAAAGAGAAACGAAGAGCATCTCTCTCTCTCCATTGCATACCCCCCCCTATATGCCCCTTTCACGTATGCACACAAACTATCTCCAGGTCCTCTAGAAGTAAGCCCCCAGCACATTCACGCATGTTTCATCTTTCTCTCGCGATATATACAATGAAGATCATTGTATTTGAAGCGAAAGCACAATACATACATTGGACTTCAGAATCCACTCATTACAGTCACCATTTACGTTTAGTGCTTATTATACAGTCACGGGCTCACCGTACAACTCTGTATTTGCTCAAGACATGACTAGTTGACTAGTTAAACGCTCCACATGGCACCTCTAGTGTTGCATCACATTATCTCACTACCACCATGCCCACCTGTCAGCTTGTATCTAGTCTACATCTACACTCTTATAAAATACGTACATATTACACTCTTATAAAAAACAGAGTTGGTGATGATGGTGTGCCTGCCATCCTGCAATATAGGCCGCCCGATTTATATCTGACGGATAGGTAAGAAACTATGGCAATTTTGCAAAAAGGTACCCACACACCTCTCCACATTTGAAAATAAGACCTTCCCTCGTTCATCATTTTCTTCCTATCCATTAGATATAGATCAGACGTCCTATATTGCAGGATGACAGACACACCATCATCACCAACTCTTCTTTTTATTGAACCGAGACAAATCTAACATGCGAAGTAAAATAAACACATAAGGTCTATACATACACAATTTATCTTAGGCACTCCAATAGTACGTCCACTACACATTCACGCATTTCACATCTTTCTGCATCTACGGGAACCTACGAAAGGGTTAACGTAAATTGCCTCTCTCTCTCCTCCCCTGATTTTCCTGGTGGTGGGCCCCTCCCTCCCTCCAATCTACAATCACCAGCTCACACGTTTCACATTACATTAATTACGTAACTGGGATTACGTAGGTGTAGCATTACTCGTCCTAAAAAACCCAACTAAGCCAACCTCCCAGCATATCGCGCGGGAAAAGACCCGGCCGTGCCGTTTTAGTCGGGATTACCGGATTACTAGTAGTAGTATCGATGGATCACGCTAAGCAACAAGTTTTTTTTGAGGGGGCAAAGCACCTAGTTTAAAAGGAAAAAGGTGGTACACTCACATCACTCCTTTCGCGGTCGCATTGCACCCCACACATGTTCGGTCCTGCACACGGCTCACACAAACGGAACGCGCTTCGGCTTGGCTCTTCACTGACACGTGGGACTGCACTTGGAGAAACCGACCATGCGCCAAAGTCCCCCCGCCCACTGCGCGAAAATCCTCCCCCCCCCACCCAAAAATTCCCCCCAAATCCAATTCAACCGCCCTTCGGCCAACTAGCCAATAATATTCCCCAAACCCCCCTCCCCCCGTCCCCCTCCACTCCATTCGCTCCGCCAAAGCCGCCCTCCCCGCCGTGTCGATATGTTGGCGCCGCGGTTCATCGAGGGGACGCACGAAAATCCTCTCGGTCCCATAGTACGCTCTCGTAGACTGCAGTCCTCTAGCCGCGCTGCCACCACTGGCTACGTTCTTGTACAGGCGCACGGCGGTCAGCGCCGCCACTGCTGGCGACGTTCGTGTGGAGACGCCCGGAGGTCAGCTTCTCCCATGGTACGCGCATTCTAGACTGAGGCCCCGTTCATGTCGGTGTAGCGCTGAATGTTAGCTGATAGACACTGTTAATCTCACTATTTGCCGAAGTAGTTTACAGTCAATATGCTCTGCTTAAGAAGCTTCCTTGCCCTGTTCTGCACTCAATCTGCTTAGCTGAGATGGCATGCCAAGGACGATTATTTGCTAAAATATCCTGCCATATATTTATTGTGACGTAGATTGCCATGGTCTAGTAGCCAATCTGTTAGGTGAAATAGCTCTACACCGTTTTATACTCGATCTTTGTTGCTGCGATGGCCTTCGATAGTTTGATGGTTGTGTGCTCGGCCTCATTGACTGCTGAAACAGCCTGCTATAATTTAGTACTCAAATTGGTTTGCTGAATTAGCTTTACATATATTTTGTTACTTAGATCGGCTCGTCCAAATATCTTGCCATAGCTTTAGACATCAACCTAGGTATTTTTTCTGGACTTCACAAAAAAGCATATATGTTTTTCCTGTAATATCTAGTAGAAGAACTAATTTGTATGTCTAACAGATGGACATCACTTGGATAACTTCTGCTCGAAGATTCTCCGCTGCATATGTCGAGGGGGTTGAAAACTTCATGAACTTTATCAGAGCTGAGTACAGTGGTCCGAAATCAGATGTGCTCTGCCCGTGTAGCAGTTGTATGAATTCAGTTACAAGACCCTAGTCAACTATGCAAAATCAACTACACTTGCATGGGATGTCGGTCACATATACTAGGTGGGTTCATCATGGTGAAACTGTGAACGTCAATGTTATTGACTACGTGGAAGCAGCTGAACACCATCTTGATCTGCCTGATGCTCAGGTGGAAGAGGAGGAGGTGGTGGTGGTGGCGGAGCCAGTGAGTTTGACCAACATTGAAACAATGCTACAAAATGCTCGTGCATTCCGTGAACTTTCACCTGCAGAAGAAAAACGATGGGCCCACATGTTGGAACAATGCAACGTGCATGTCACCCCAGGAAATAAGCTATCAATATTCTCAGCTATGGTCACCTTTCCTCAGGTGAAGACATCTGAGCGGAAGACCAACAAATCATTCAATGCGATGTTGGCTGCTTTCCGCAAATCTTTCCCAGATGCGTCTGAGCTGCCACACACCTACAGTAAAATGAAGAATTTCCTTCATGCAGTTGGAATTGGATATGATATGATCCATGTTTGTAAGAATAATTGTGTTCTGTTCCGGAAGGATTATGCCAAATTAAGTGAATGCCCAAAATGCAAATCATCAAGATGGAAAGATGGCGATGCTGTGAAGAGGATTCCTCATAATGTTCTGAGACATTTTCCAATTATACCAAGATTACAAAGGTTGTTTCATGATGCTGAAACAAGAGAGGATGTACTGTGGCATTCTAGGAACTAGGAGTACAGAGATCAGAATGTAATGAGCCATCCATCTCATGGTAGTGAGTGGAAAAGCTTCAGTCATAAACACAAAAAGTTTGTTGCTGACCCGAGAAACATTAGACTTGGCTTAGCTTCAGATGGATTTAACCCATTTGGCCACCAGAGCGCCACATATAGCATGTGGCCAGTGCTTGTTATCCCTTACAACATGCCTCCAAATGTCTGCACCAAAGAATCAAACTACATGATGGACATGCTCATCCCAGGTCCAAAAAGTCCTCGAAAGGATTTTGATTTGTTCATGGAGCCTCTTGTGGAGGAAGTTCAACAGCTATGGAGGGGTGTTCTCACTCGAGACCTATATAGCAGCCCACCAGCTGATTTGTTTCTGCGTGCTGTTATAATTTGGTGCATCCATGATTATCCAGCTTTGGGCACTATGTCAGGGCGAACGACACATGGTTACAATGCATGTGTTCGCTGTGACAGGAATCCGCTATCATACGCAATACTTAGCAAGATCTGTTACATTGGACACCGCCATTTCCTTGCCAAGGACAAGTCGCATCCTAGAAAATACCGAAGATATGTGTTCAATGCAAAGCATGAAAACCATGATGCGCCAAAGAGGCTCACCGCCAATGAGTTGCAAGTGGAATTAGAGAAGGTCAGGCATATTACACCAGGAAACCATCCTGGTAATGGTAGCGGGAAAAGGAAGCATGGCAGGGTAGAAGAGAGATTATTGTTTACCCGCAAGTCCACTTTGTGGGACTTGGAGTATTGGAAAGATTTGGATCTGCGGCATAATCTTGATGTGATGCACATCGAGAAAAATATATGTGACAACATTATCGGCACACTTCTTAATATTGAAGGCAAGACGAAAGATACCTTGAAATCTAGGATTGATTTGGCACACCTGGGTATCAGACAGTATTTGTAGGTGCAAGATGAAGGTAAACCATGGGATATGGCACCAACTGTGTACGCCTTGGACAAGGTAAAAAGAAAAGAATTCTACGAGGTCCTGTCACATGTGAGATTCCCACATGGATTTGCTTCCAACCCTGAAAGGAGAGTCAATGCAGATGGAAACAAGGTACAAGGGTTGAAAACTCATGACTGCTACGTCCTACTTCAAAGGGTTTTACCTGTTATCCTTAGAGGATTGTGCCGCCATGACTTATACAGAGCAGTTGCAGTGTTGGGACAATTCTTCAGGGAACTCTGCAGTAGAAATATCGAGAGCGTCTTAGAGACAAGATACGAACTATCCTATGCGACCTTGAGAAGATATATCCTCCAGCCTTCTTTGATGTGATGGTGCATTTGGCTGTTCATCTACCTGATGAGGCACTACTTAGAGGTCCAGTACAGTATGGTTGGATGTACCCTATTGAAAGGCGGCTAGGCACTTTCAAGGGCTATGTTAGGAACAGAGCTACACCCGAGGGTTCCATTGCAGAGGCCTACATTGCTACAGAAGCATTGTCATTCTGCTCAAAATACATTGAAACAGCTGATAAGCTTAGCAAAGAGGTGGGTGAAGACAATCCCGGGCTCAATGTTTTTGATTATTCTATTTGAGTTACAGGCAAGAGCCGACAAGAGGACAAACCTAAAGATTTGGACAAAATGGTTTGGTATGTGTTGAATAACTGTCCTGAGATACTACCTTATATCAATTAAGTGCTAAGTACTGCGGCTTATACATCATAATCTACTAAACTTGCAGCACATTCTTATATATTTAGATGTTTGACGCGATTACTATGTTGTGCAGCATCTACAAAAAGGAGTTACTACTGCAAAATCCAAGAAACATTGACAAACTGGTTATGGCAGGATTTGCGAAATGGTTCAAGAGCCATGTAAGCTTTTGAATTGCACTGTCAGTTTTTTTAATATATTGAGTACATAAGATGATCAGCTTGTCTATTTTCTAACCATAGGTTAAGAAGATGCGGGAGGATGGGCAGGCAGTTGATGATGCCCTTTACTCACTAGCAATGGGTCCTGATACTCGAGTAAGACATTATGAATCTTGCGTTGTTGGAGATGTGTGCTACAACACCCTTGCACGAGACGAAGGCAGGAAGACACAAAACAGTGCCATCATGAGCACTAATATGTATGACAAAGAGACAACTGAAATGTATGCTAACATAACAGACATTGTTCAGTTGCAGTATATCTCCAGTTTCGAGGATCATTGGTGTGTGGTTCTGTTGTGCTGTCGTTGGTATAATCCAGGATCGCAAAACCCAGAGCTGATGATTATTTCAAATCCATCAATGTTAAGGCGGCGTACCAGACCAACGAGCCTTTTATTTTGGCAAATCAAGCAACACATATATTTTTCTTGGAAGACACATTTGCATGTAGCGATGACTGGAGAGTATTGCAAAGGTTTGAGCAGAGGAATTTGTTTACTGAAGTTGCACACCAAGATGATGCTTACACTGCTCCTGATGTACAAGATAACACAGATGTTCCTAATATCTTTGAGAACCATCACATCAATGACGCTGGCGAAAAGATTGCCTGTCGTGTTGTGGACATACAAGAGTTGATCAAGAGGAAGCCAACGTTCGAGGACGTTGAGGACGAAGAAGAAGATGACACCATGGGGAATTACAATTCAGACTGATACACATGGCGAAGATGTTGACGCTGCTGCTGCGGATGATGATTACATTGCTTTTGTCATATTTTCCTATCAGAAGACGTTTTTTATCTACTATGTGAAATTGTGTTTGCTATGACAAGTGAAACCTGATGAACATGTTATTTAGTATTTTGCTGTGAGAACATCACTTGTTATGTATGCTAATTTGTGTTTGGTGATATTATGACGACTAAAACATGATGACATTGTTATTTAGTTGTACTCATATTTGGCTGTGAAACTTGAATTTGATGACATAGTTTGTTGTTGGACTGCAATTTGCTCGGCATCTTCGAATGAGAACAAAGCTGACCCGACATGGCCTCTACTATTTATTTATTTTTGAGCAAAAGGTGATACCCCCTAATTTCCGTTAATAGAAATCATTAGATGTTCACAACACTACGCCCAGCCTGCTACACAGGTTTCATTCATTACTAGTTTCAGCAAAGTGCTCATGTCATAGCCACTGAATACATCACGAGTGCTACATACACTGCAAATAAAGAGACAATCATCTTATAGAGCACATCAATTTTGCCCATTATCTTCACAAGCTCTTTCATCTCCTCATTGCTGTCAAGGCTATTCAGCAGCTGTTGCTTGGCCATGATCAGAGGAACTGCATCTTTAACCTTAAGGTCTGCATCTTCCTCTTCTGCCGTTCCTTCAGTTACTTGTCCAACACCCCAACCTGCTGGTATTGGGATTCCTTGGCTAACCAAATAATCAGGGTAGTTGCATTCCCCCACATCAGCAACTTCCCAGAAATACAAATCACACGAATCTTCCCTTTTCTGCATGAATCAAATTGGAAGATCATCAACCAAACTATTAAAAAAATCAGCAACTGAAAGCAGCAGAACAACACTTAAACATATTATTACCCCATGATTCGGGCATTTGTAGAAGACTCGGCCAGGGCCGGGGATTGTGGTTGAGACGCGATGGATGACTCTGCGTGATTTGCAGCAGTGGCACCACACCAACGGCAGCGGGTTGCGATGAGCAATCAGCTGCGGTGCGCATGCCAGCGGGGGTGTGATGTGACCCACAGGCGATGGTATGGGTGGCGACTTGGCGCATATCTGGTTATTGCCTGCTGAAGAGTAGGTGGACGAGCAGCCAGTGGACATGGTTGCTGCAGTCAGAGCTTGTGATGCTAGGCAGAGTAAGTAGAGAAGAGGAGAAGCGAACGTTGGATATGTCAGTTTCATTACTTGCAGAGTAGCATAGCACCATGTATAGTCATAGTCTAGGTTTGGATTTGAACCAGCTACAGGAGCATGTCTCTCTTTTTTCTAAAACTCGGCAACGTCTCTTTACTAGTACACAAGCTTGTTCTATACGTCTTCCCAATTCTTTGATTTTCTTTCCCTTTTTTTGCGAGGAAGGAAGGAGGACAAAATTGAGAGTTCCTGGGACTCGAACCCAAGACCTCTCAGTTGAAAACCAAGGGTGCTAGTCACTTATGTGGCGAACGTTCCCTGGGAGGAGGACGGCAGACGAACGCATTTTCCTCGGAGTTTTATTTGCGACACAAGATCGAATGGTCGCAGTTTCGGGAATGTTATCAGGCCAACGAGCCTAGTTTTTCTTTTCTTCCTATATATAAAAAAGTATGCTACTTGGTGTCGGCTTAGTCAACAAACGATTGTGCCAACCTTGACCGTTGGATTGACATTCAATGTCTATCGTGTTTCTTCAGTCTCTTCTTCCTCGAGCCGCCAAAGCCAAACCAGCACCGGCGGGACCGCCTGCTCCCACCTCCCACGGCTGGCTGTGGTGCCGCGCATGCATCATGGCCACATCGCACCCTAAAACTCTGCGGATCTTCCCCGGATCCTATTCATTCCCGTCCGAGGCCTCACCATCGTCCTCTGCCTTGGTTTGCTCGCCGCGGCGCCGTCCTCCGGTGTTTTCAACATGGTCAACAACCGAGAGGAATAAGGAGATGACTGTACATGGTCAGGATGACAGTAGGGACCCAGCAGCGCATGCAGTAATTTTGTTTTTTTGGGACGGAGAAGGGTATCAACTGGGTTGTGCGGGACCCGTGGCCCGTCTAGCCCAGGCTTTTATTTCATATGTTTAGCACATGACCAACCCAGTTTGTTTTTTTCCTTTCTAAAAATGGCTAGCCAGCTATTTTGTTTTTTGTAGAATAACCAACGTAGGCCTACTTGCTTTTCTACGCCCTGCTGGGCCGGAAATCTTTCAAGACGAGGAGGGATGCATTTTGCCCAGAAAATGGGCTATAAGTAATAAGAAATGGGCTATAAGTAATAATAAATGGGTTGTAAAATGAAAAAATACAACAAACAGGCAATTATTTCCAAAATACTGTTTTCTTTTGGATTTTGATATTTTAAATTTCATTGTTTTTGTGCGGGTAAAATTTCATTGAATTTAAATTAAGGTATATTTAGATTTAAAATTAATTTGAATCTGGCTAGAAATTTCGGGTTGTATGCTGTCTGGGATAGATTTGGAGGCTGACTTGTGGGTCTACTAGGTTGATGTGTACTTTGGCTTTGTCAACTTAGTCCACAAACGATTCTAGCAGCAGTGACCGTTGGATGTTAATCCAACTGCCGTGCTGCTTCTTCAATATCTGGTCTTCTTGCTCCAGCCGCCCAAACCAGCGCTGGTGGGACTGCCTGCTCCCGCCTCCCGTGGGCGGCTGTGCTGCCGCACAGGCTGCACCGCCCCACCCTACTTCATTGCTGGCCAGGCCATTCCTCTACACACCCACACCTCCTGTTATTTTCCGGCGACGGCAAACGGACCAGTAAACCCTCGTACTCTGCACCGCGTGGGCAACCATTGCTGAGTCTTCCCCGGCTCCGTGTCGTTACCTTCCTAGGTCTCGTCATCGTCCACCTCCATGATGCTCTCGGCTCGTATGGTCAACGTGGTCAACGAACGACATCCAT
Organism: Triticum aestivum; assembly: GCF_018294505.1. Classification (NCBI taxonomy): domain Eukaryota; kingdom Viridiplantae; phylum Streptophyta; class Magnoliopsida; order Poales; family Poaceae; genus Triticum; species Triticum aestivum. The sequence goes on from NC_057798.1 coordinate 562,762,417, forward strand.
CGGACGTGGACTATACGTGGAGAGGCTGACAGCTGGGTCCAAGCCGCACACAACGAAATGCCTCCTTATTACGGGCAATATAATGATTCCTCCACCTGACAGTAGGGACCCACCGAAAGGGCCTCTGTATTTCATGAAAAAAACGTTCCCCCGCTGACAGGTCGGACCCACCAGCTATATCTTCACACGCAAGGAAGTGCCTTCCTATTACGCACAAAAAAATGAATACCCCCTACTAGCTGGGACCCAGCATAGTGGGAGGATGACTTGTGGGCCAACTAAGTTGACGGGGACGGAGGGCTTTGTCAACTTAGTCAATATGAATGATTCTAGCTCCAGTGACCGTACGATGTCCATCCAACGGCCGTAGTGCTTCTTCAACCTCTGGTCTTCTTGCTCCAGCCGCCCAAACTAGTGCTGGTCGTGCCGCGTGCTCCTGCCTCCCGTGGCCGGCTGTGATGCCACGGAGGCCTCACCGCCCCCTACTACTCCCACCGCTGGCCAGGCCATCCCTCTACTCACCCACACCCCCTGTTATTTTTCGGCGATGACACCCTCACACCGCAGCCGAACCAGTGAACCCTCGTACTCTTCTCTGCGCGGGCTTCCACTGCCGCGTCTTCCCCGGCTCCGTGTCGTCCCCTTCCTAGGCCTCGCCGTCGTCCACCGCCCTGGTGCTCTCGGCACGGCGTGGTCAACATGGTCAAGGAATGACTTCCATCGGAATAGTACTGTATGTGGAGAGACTGACAGCTGGGTCCATGGTGGCCGCAAGGAAGTGCCTCCTTATTACGCGCAAAATAATTATTCCTCCACCTGTCAGCAGGGACCCATCGGACTGGCCACCGTATTTTGCGAAAAAAACATTTCCCCCCTGACTGCTGGGACCCACCAGCTACATCTTCGCACGCAAGGAAGTGCGTCCGGTCAAAAAAGACGATTCGCCCCCCTGACTGCTGGGACCCACCAACTACATCTTCACACACAAGGAAGTGCCTGACAATCGGGACCCACCTGGTCGAAGCGTACGTAGCATTGTCATTCTGGTCTCGAATGTGTATGTACATACTAGTCGATGTAGAGGCGCGCACGTGTCTTAGTAGAGGCGCACACATGTTGTAGTAGATGCGCGCACGTAGCATGTACACGTACGTACAACGGCCAGGGTGCAAGAAAGTAAATACGGCCACGCACATACATACGGGTGGGGTCTCGAACGCCTACTCGTGCATACATACGGCCAGGGCTCATGTACATGGCTGGGTCGGAACGGAGAAACTGTGTCGGCGTCGTGTTCATGTTGAGGCAACGAAATGCATCATGTTCATCGGGAGGCAACGAAATGCTCGAGTTCATCGAGAGGCAACAGAACGCGTGGGAGCCAACCGGCTTGGACAGAACAGGCGATGGAAGCGAGGCCTGGCATACCGCAGAATGGAGGAAACGGCCTTGTGTTCGACCGGCCACATTCGAAACAGGATCCTGTTCATCGGGAGGGGTCTGGCATACCGCAAAAGGAGGAAACGGACTTGTATTGGACCTCCTACGGTCAAACGGGGTCCTGTTGATCGGGAGGGGTGTGGCGTACCACAAAATGGACAAAACGGACTTGTGTTGGAGCGCTACGGTCGAAACGGGGATCTTGTTCATCGGGAGGGGTGTGGCGTACCGCAAAACGGGACTCCACGGGATACTATTCATCTCCACTGTCGACCTCCTCCAGCCTCCACGGGCTACTGTTAATCCACCGTCGACCTCCTCCAGCCTCGACCTACGACTGTTCATCCACGGACTCCTGTTCATCCAGCCTCCACCGCGTGCTACTCCACCGGCTACTGTTCAACCACCCCTCTCCACGGGCTCCTGTTCAACCACCCCTCCACGGGCTACTATTCATCCACCCATCCATCTTCTACTGTTCATCCAGCCCTCCACGGGGTCGTCCTGTTCATCCAGCCCTCCACGGGGTCCTGTTCATCCAGCCCCAACCGGCTCGATCGATCGGGGTCCTGTTCATCCAGAGGCAATGCCACGAGGTCCTGTTCATCCACCCCCACCGCTCACTGTTCATCCAACCCCCCCCCCCCCCCCCCGCAATGCTCACTGTTCATCCAAACCCCCCTGCAACACTCACTGTTCATCCAGAGGCAGCATCAATCAGCTTCAGTTAGCAGCAGTAACGAAGGAATCGCTCGATCGTTTGGGTTTAGTAACATGTAGCCTGTAGTGCAATCGCTCAGGTTCGGTTAGGCGACGCCTCGCTCGGGTTCAGTTAGAGCCCAATGCCTCGTACACACGCGCATACGTGTATGAGAGAAATGCGCATCGCTCGGCCCACGACCACCCACCGTAACTGGGAACTCCCCGAAATTTTCCTCGTCCTCGCTTCTACCATGGTTTTTTCCGTCATGGACGGCCCAAAGAATGTCATGCAGCTGCATCTCCGGCCCACCCTGAACGAAAAGCCCATTTTCTATCATGATTTTTTGTCAGAGAAGTAGGAGCCCACCACATCTATGATGATACCGGGTTTTGTCACAATTATCGTCATAGAAGTGTCATAAGTATGACAGAAAAAAATTCATCCGGCCCAAAATGTCACAGATGTGTCTTTTTTTTGTAGTGTATGCACTTATGATTGGAACTTTAGCAAGAATCCGCAACTACTAAAGATCATTAAGGTCATGAAACTCAACCATAGCATTAAGTATCACGTCCTCTTTATCCCATACGCAACAACCCACCTACTCGAGTTTAAGCTTCTATCACTCTCGCAACCCACCATAAGCGAATCATGAACGTATGGAAACACCCTACAGCGGGGATCCCTCATGTTTGCACGAGACGAAGGGCACCGTAGGAAAGGACCATAAATAAAACATACAAGCATACCAACCAAGATCACGATTAACCCATAGGACAAAATGGATCTACTCAAACATCATAGGATAGCCAAATATCATTGGGAAATAATATATGGAGTTGAGCACCATGTTTAAGTAGATATTACAATGGGCATAAGGGGTGTTACAACGCTACATAGAGGGGGAGAGAGTTAGTGTTGACGGTAGCAAGATTGTTGATGTAGATCATCGTCACGATCCTGGCCCTGGCGGCACTCCGGAGCCACTGGGAGAGAGGGGGAGAGAGCCCCCCTCCTTCTTCTTCCTTGGCCTCCCCCTAGATGGGAGGAGAGTCCCCCTCTGGTCCATGGCCTCCATGGTGGCGGAGGGGCGGGAGCCCCTCCAAGATTGAATCTCCCTCTCTGTTCTCTTCTATTTCGCGTTCCCCAGATTTGGCGCTTCATCGTTTCTTAAATTCCCGGAGATCCGTAACTTTGATTGCGCTGAAATTTTTACATGATTTTTTTCCATAAATTATCTTTATTGTGCCAAAAGAAGGGCTCCAACCGACGTCCGAGGAGGGCACAAGACACCAGGGCGCGCCTGGGGCCTAGGGCGCGCCCTGGTAGGTTATGGGCACTGTGGGCCCGTTTGCGTTGTTTCCACCTCCCAAAAATCACATAAATTCCAAAATAATTCTCCGTAAATTTTTATCACGTTTAGACTTTGTTTGATATGGATTTTCTACGATACAAAAAACATGCAAAAAATAGGAACTGGCACTAGGCACTGGATCAATAGGTTAGTCCAACAAATCAAATAAAAAGTTGCCAAAAATATGTGAAAGTTGTATAATATTGGCATGAAACAATCAAAAACTATAGATATGACGGAGACGTATCAGCATCCCCAACCTAATTCCTGCTCGTCCTCGAGCAGGTAAATGATAAAAAAATAATTTTTGATGTGGAATGCTACCTAGCATAAACTTGATCATATGTCTAATCATGGCATGAATATTAAGACATAAGTGATTCAAAGCAATAGTCTATAATTTGACATAAAGCCATCAATACTCAGGCATCCCAATAAACAATCATGTCTTTCAAAATATCAATGCTAAAGAACGTTATCCCTACAAAATCATATAGCCTTGTCATGCTCTGTCTTCTTAGCACAAAGTATAAATCATGTACTACCCCGATGCAGCCAAGCAATTGGTTCATACTTTTTAACGCGCTTCATCCTTTCAACCCTCACGCAATACATGAGCATGATCCATGGATATCGCCCTACGGGTGGAATAGAGTATGATGATAGGGGTAAATATAGAGAAGACAAAAAAAGTAAGAAAGTCTCACATCGACGCGGCTAACCAACGGGCTATGGAGATGCCCATCAATTGATATCAATGCGAGGAGTAGGGATTGCCATGCAACGAATGCACTAAGAGCTATAAGTGTATGAAAGCTCCATATGAAAACTAAGTGGGTGTGCATCTAATCCTATAATGAAAAATTCCTAGTAGTATATGAAAGTGACAACATAGGAGACTCTCCATATGAAAAACATAGTGCTACTTTGAAGCAAAAGTGTGGAACTATCATGCCCCTTCTCTCCATTTCTTTTCTTTTCTTTTCCTTTTTTCTTTCTTTTCTTCCTTTTTTTCTTTTGTTTTCTTTTTTATATTTTTTCTCTCATTGTCCGAAGTCTCATTCCGACTTGTAGGGGAATCATAGTCTCCATCATCCTTACCTCACTGGGGCAATGCTCTAATAATGAAAGTTTATGATCATCACCCTCTATTTACGTATGACTCAAAAGAAACAAAAATTACAACTCAATACCTATTACAAAATATGACTCTATATGAATGCCTTTGACAATACTAGGATGTGCAATGATCTAGCGTAACATGCATACAAAAAGTGATGAATGGTGGCTGAGCCACAAATATTATGTCAGCTATATGATCATGCAAAGCAATATGACAATGAATGCTCAAGTCATCAAAATAGAAGCGGTGGAAGTTGCATGGCAATATATCTCGGAATAGCTATGGAAAGGCCATAATAGGTAGGTATGGTGGATGTTTTGAGGAAGATATAATAAGGCTTATGTGTGATAGAGCGTATCATATCACTGGGTTTGGATGCACCGGCGAGGTTTGCACCATGTCTCGAGGTGAGAAAGGGCAATGCACGGTAGCGTAGAGGCAAGAAAATTACGGAAAGGTAAGAGTGTGTATAATCCATGGACTCACATTAGTCATAAAGAACTCATATACTTATTGCAAAAGTTTATTAGCCCTCGAAGCAAAGTACTACTACGCATGCCCCTAGGGGGGAGGTTGGTAGGAGTTAACTATCACGCGCACCCGACCTTCACACAAAGATAGACAATCAAGGATAAATTGTGCTCCAACTTCCCGACATAACGAGGGATTATACGTGCATGCTTCAGGAGTCACAAACCTTAAAACCAATATCTTACTAAGCATGATCATCCACTAGTACCTCCCACATATTATCATCTCTATATCGCAAAACTATTGCAAGGAATCAGACATATCATATTCAGTGATCCACAAGTTTTATGTAGGATTTTTGTGACTAACCATGCACTTGAACAATTCCATTTGTCCCTCTAAATAGATAAAAGTGAAGCATGAGAGTTTAATTCTTTTTACAAAATATCATGCTCTAACAAATATAAGTGAACCAAAAGAGAATTCTACAAATAACGGTTTTCTATGTGAAGAGAAACAGGCAATCCAAACTTCAAATGATATAAGTGAAGCACATGAAGCATTCTATAAATCCATACTCAAAAGATATAAGTGAAGTGTAATGAGCATTCTATGAATCAACCATGGAATATCTCATACCATCATGGTGCATAAAAGAAAAAAATGAAAGCTAAACATAAAAGACGCTCCAAGTTTGCACATATCACACGAACGAAACCAAGACGAAAACATACCGACACTTGTTGAAGAAAGATGGGATGCCTTCCGGGGCATCCCCAAGCTTAGACGCTTGAGTCTCCTTGAATATTTACTTGGCGTGCCTTGGGCATCTCCAAGCTTGAGCTCTTGCCTCTCCTCCTTCTCCTCATATCGAGACCTCCTCGATCTTTGATCACTTCATCCACACAAAACTCAACAAAAAACTCAATAAGATCCGTTAGTATAATAAAGCAGATCACTATAAGTACTATTGTAAACCAATTCATATTTTCTTTTTGCATTGTAGCTACCGTAATAGAACTTTTACATGGCTTATACCACCGATAAAAACCGATAGTTTCATCAAAACAAGCAAAACAATGCATCAAAAACAGAATCTGGCTTAAACAGGACAGCCTGTAGCAATCTGAACATCTACCATACTTCTGGTACTCCAAAAATTCTGAAAAATTAGGACGAAATAAATGATTTCTATAGCAAGACTGTACGAAAAGTTTCAAAACCTTTTGATGTTCCAGTAAAACATGTAAATTCACGCGCTACAGCCAAAGTTTCTGTTTCTGCACCGCACATACCAACAAGCAATCTAATCATCCTAAAGGCAAATCTTGGCACAATAATTTTACAATACAAAGGATTTGTACAAGGAGATAATTATTTTTGTTGAGAAGTTTCTGTAATTAAGATTCAGAAAGTTTCCATGGGCATGAACAAAGTTCAAGGCTAGCTCCCACTTTCACAATGCTCGTCTCTCTCACTTTCACTTTTTTTGTTTTTAAACTTTATAAAAGCACTCAACGGAATAAAATGACTCTCTAAAACTTTTGGGTCTCCCTGACAGCACTTTATTTGAAGCCATTAAGCTAGGCACAAAGTTCTCAAGTAATGGATCCACCCGGATCCCAAGGTATATCAAAGCTAATTTTAATTAGCAATGATTTGGCATTTAGTAGTGAGCAGAAAGCAACATATTTCAAGCAATTACGAAATCTAACTCTCTTCCTATGCATTGGCATGTCATACAAGAACAATTCATGCACATCAAGTAAAGCCCAATACATAGCATAAGAAGTTTCTTGCAATTTTATCATGTTGGAAACATAAAGAGCTGGAGATGTAGTTCCTCTCCAATAATAATTGCAAGTAGTAGCAGCAAGCACATGCATATTATATTCATCAAAATTATCATGTGCAATGGTGAAAGGCAAGCCATCAATGTAATCCTTAATAAGAACAAACTTCTCCGATATAGTGTAGTTTGGAGAATTCAAAAAGATAATAGGACTATCATGTGTGGGTGCAATAGCAACAATTTTATGTTCAACATAAGGAACAATAGCATGTTCATATCCAATAGCATAATTCCTATTGGCATCATGGCCACAAGCATAGCAAGATTCAAGTTCATCAAAGAGGGATACTTCAAACGAATCAATGGGATCATAGCATTCATCCTTCGGTAAGAACGAAGGGAAATTAAACAATGTATGAGTTGAATAGTTACTCTCATTAGAAGGTAGGCACGAGTAGCTAATCCGCTCTTCCTCCTTTTGTTCTTCACTCTCCTCATGATCTTTTTCATTCAATGTGCTCATAGTTTCATCAATTCCTTCTTCCATAGACTCCTGCAAAATATTAGTCTCTTCTTGGACAGCGGAGACTTTCTCAATAAACACATCAATATCGTAATTGTATTTATAATTATCATAGCAATATTTAAGGATAGGAAAATTTTCAGGTCTATAAACTGAATCATCAAAATCTTCAAACTTTTCAAACAAAGATTGAATTCCATAAGCACCCTTTAAAGAAACAAATTGTTCTATTCGTTCCACATCATAGTAATCATATCTACCATTAGCATAAGAAGCTAAGGTCTCATTATCGTTAAATTCACATGAAAAGGAAGGTGTGGAGCATTCTACGTAGAGCAACAAGTATAATCATATCTCAAGCATAGCTCCCGAGCATACCAATGCAACATACGAATTTGATCCCATAACATTTTCCCTTTATGAGTCAAGCAATAATCCCTAAAGTATTCACATTGATCCAACGTTACTCCCATTATATAGTTGAATGGGGTTTTCTCAGGATTATCAAAGTAGTGAATAATATCTTTCACATAACGATCATCTAGGGTTTTAGGAGGTTCCCCATCTCCATGAGTAGCAAGTACAACTATTTTTTGTGTTTCATGTTCCATATCCATAACTAAAGATAGAGAACAACTTAGAACAGAAAATAAAAACTACTTAGTGATAAAGCAAACAAGCACACACGAGAATACTCACCCCACGCTATTGCTCCCCGGCAACGACGCCAGAAAAAGGTCTTGGTAACCCACAAGTATATGTGATTGTTTGTAGCCTTCTTCGATAAATAAGAGCATCGAACCCAATGAGGAGCTAAAGGTAGAACAAATATTCCCTCAAGTTCTATCGACCACCGATACAACTTTATGCACACTTGCCGTTTGCTTTACCTAGAACAAGTATGAAACTATTTTGCAAGAATAAAACTACGAGTACTTTGCGAGAATAAAACTATGAATAAATTGCAAGGTAATAAAAGTGGATAGCTTTTGTAAACAAGAAATTTGTTTGTCCCTAGGCAATCGATAATAAGTACCGGTAATCATTCTTGTAATTCTATATGAGGGAGAGGCATGAGCTCACATACTTTCTCTACTTGGATCATATGCACTTATGATTGGAACTCTAGAAAGCATCCGCAACTGCTAAAGATCATTAAGGTCGTGAAACCCAACCATAGCATTAAGTATCAAGTCCTCTTTATCCCATACGCAACAACCCACCTACTCGGGTTTAAGCTTCTGTCACTCTCGCAACCCACCATAAGCGAATCATGAACGTATTGCAACACCCTACAACGGGGATCCCTCACGTCTGTATGAGACGGAGGGCACCATAGGACAACACCATAAATAAAATATACAATCATACCAACCAAGATCACAACTAACCCATAGGACAAAATGAGTATACTCAAACATCATACGATAGCCAAATATCATTGGGAAATAATATATGGAGTTGAGCACCATGTTTAAGTAGAGATTACAGCGGGGAGAAGGGGTGTTACACCGCTGCATAGATGGGGAGAGAGTTGGTGTTGACGGTAGCAAGATTGTTGATGTAGATCGTCGTCACAATCCTAGCCTCGGCGGCACTCCAGCGCCACCGGGAGAGAGGGGGAGAGAGCCCCCCTCGTTCTTCTTCTTCCTTGTCCTCCACCCTAGATGGGAGGAGAGTTCCCCCTCTAGTCCATGGCCTCCATGGTGGCGGAGGGGCGGAAGCCCCTCCGAGATTGGATCTCCCTCCCTGTTCTCTTCTGTTTCGTGTTCCCCAGATCTGGCCCTTCACCGTATCTTAAATTCCCGAAGATTTGTAACTCCGATTGCGCTGAAAATTTTACATAATTTTTTCCATAAATTATCTTTCTTGCGCCAGAAGAAGGGCTCCAACCAACATTCGAGGCGGCAACAAGACACCAGGGCACTCCTGGGGCCTGAGGCACGCCTTGGTGGGTTGTGGGCTATGTGGTTCCCCTGTTTGCATTGATTCCACCTCCCAAAAATCACATAAATGCCAAAATAATTCTTTGTAAATTTCTATCGCATTTGGACTTTGTTTTATATGGATTTTCTATGATAAAAAAACATGCAAAAAAAGGAACAGGCACTAGGCACTGGATCAATAGGTTAGACCAATAAATCAAATAAAAAGTTGCCAAAATATGTGAAAGTTGTATAATATTGGCATGAAACAATAAAAAATTATAGATACAACGGAGTCATATAAATCTCCTCAACAAATATCTTACCAAACTACTCACACATGGAGATCAGATTGCAAGAAGAAAAGATTGAAGAACACATCTTGAGATTGATTGATTGAAATATGTCTTACAATGGATGCCTTGTGTGATGCACTATTACAAGTATGAAATAGATGCAAGAGAACTATGGTGATGGAGATGGCTATGGAGATGGAAATGAAGGTGGCTAGGGTTTTGTAACATCCCAAAATTCTATTTTTTGGAATGTTATACTAATTAAGTAATAATGATTTCTTGTGTGATTGTTGTTTGAAATTGAGTGGAAATTTGAAACTTTGAAAGTGAAATGAGAGGGAATAAAAGGACTTCCCAAAATATTCATTCTTGCATTTTGTACTTTGGTTTCCATGAATTCAAATTCATTTCAAAACAAGCCCTAGAGTGAAGGTGACATGACTTCTTCCATTGGAAATATTAGAATTTCTTTTGAACACAATTCAAACCAGAAACTTTATACAACTCAATAATTTTCATGAGAGAGGATAAAATGACTTCTTCAAATTATAAGTAAGAGAGTTGGAAGTTGTCGGATCAAAAGTATGTTTAGAGGGAGGGATTAGACTACTTGACCAAATAAAAACGTATCCTTTTCCCAATTTTAATTGTGGGTAAGCTTTAGCAATTCTACCAAGTCAGGAACACCCTACACATGCAAGTCTAAGGGTTGAGCAGCGGAAAGTAAAGACTTTGCATATGAATGTAAATGAGGGATCAAAGAAATCAAGCATAATGAAGACACGGTGATTTTTGGAGCAATATCCCTAAGCACTTGAGCAATTGAGTCATGATCAAAACTTCATCCCCTTTTAATAGTATTGGATTTCCTATGGACTCAATGTGATCTTGGATCACTTAACCAAAAATGAAGAGTCTTGGAGCTTTGCCAAGTCTTGTCCTTAGCATTTTGAGGGGTCCACAATCACTAGTTCTTGCCATGCTAATCATTGGTCTTCTCTGAAATCTATTATCAACCAGCATTAGATCAATGACTTATGTGTTGTTATTAATTACGAAAATCACCCAGGTATTAGTTGCACTTTCAATCTTCCCCCTTTTGGTAACTCATGACAACATATAGATCAAAGCTTTGACAAATGATATCATAAATGAAATACATCATCACTTTGAGAGGTATGTGATAAGCAAGAGCTCACCCTAAATTTGTGCATTATTAAAAATTTGCATTTGAATGCAAATGCACAATTGATTAGGATCATGGGTCACTCTTCCATGTCACATACATCTTGGTGGAGCGCTCAAAATGATATGATTACAATGTAATAAACACTCATCACCAAACAAACAAGTGAATGACCATACAAGGGGCATATGGATAGATATTTAAGCATGCATATCAATAGAGTACAGTATTATCAAGCACAAAGTAATGTAGTCTCATACAAGCATCAACCAAAAGTATCTCAAAGTAGCACAAAACTCAAGAAATCAAACGATAAAAAGCAAGAGCACTTGCTCTCGAAGCCTAATGATATATACTAATTCTCCCCTTTGTCAACAAGTACCAAAGAGTTAGAAGAAGTATAGAGCTAAACGTCACTCTAGGCTTGAACTCCTGGCAGCTCCTGGTGGTGAAGTCCTCGAACTTGCAGTGCCGGTATGTGTAGACGTCAGAGTGGAGAGAAGTGCATCTACAAAGAGCTCTATTGATGTCTACTATGGTGGTGTTGTAAAGACAACTGGAGGCACTGATGGAGCAACCATAGATACAACAGCTGGAGCTAAGACTGTGGCTCTGGAAGAGACTGGCACGGCTGCTGACCTAGGCATGGTCTAGAACTGAGTGCTCATGGGAAGTCCCATGCCATGCTTCTTATCATCATCACTAGACTGTGCCTTGGCTTCATCAACCTCTTTCTTCAGACTCTTAATGGTGGTCTGCATCTCTGTAACCTTGACATCCAGATCATAGAATTTCGTCTCAATAATCCTCTTAAGACTCTTGTGGTTGTCTGCTAGGTTGGCCAAACTCCGTTCGATCCTCCGAGTGGCTTGAAGAAGACAGTTCATTTGGTCATTCTTGGTCTTTAGGAATGGAGCAGTGGGAGCACTTGGCTCTATAGTCCTAGCAGCCTCTTCTTCTTCCTGTGCTACAACCGAGGTGGGATGGGAAGGATCCATCATCATGGTGTTGTCCTCAAACTCTGGCTGTAGCGGCAAATGCTCACGATCAAACAAAAATGACTTGGTTGCGCCCTTTGAGTTGATAAGCATCTTGATGTGTGGTGCAAAGCCACGTGATCTCTTCTGGTCTACATCAGTTCTCTTGACAGTTTCAACTATGCGATCCATAACCTTGAACTTCTGATGTTGATCAATGTGATGTAGCATGTTGATAGAGTGGCCTCTTATCATCTTCTCATCTTCTGACTTTGGCATCAAGGTATGCCTCATGATTGTATTGGAGGTAGTAAGACCAGCCAATAAGTGATACACATATCCAAGCTTGTGAGACTCCTTGTACTTATTGGGAATTTCAGTGTACATATTAGACATGGTGTTGTGGTCCATCTTGGGCTTGACATATACATCAATGTCATCCTCCTCAGCCCCTGGAATACCCAGCAAAGTAGCCCATTCAAGCACACTAGATTGATATCTGACACCTTCGGTCATCCACACAATCCTACCATTGGGGTAGAAGTGAGATGTAGAGTAAAATTGCATGATCATCTCATCGTTCCATGCAGTCAGCTGATACGTCTCCAACGTATCTATTATTTTTTATTGTTCCATGCTATTATATTACCCCTTTTGGATGTTTATCGGCTTTATTCTACATATTTATATCATTTTTGGGACTAACCTACTAACAGGAGGCCCAGCCCATATTGCTATTTTTTTGCCTATTTTAGTATTTCGAAGAAAAGGAATATCAAACGGAGTCCAAACAGAATGAAACCTTTGGGAGCGTGATTTTTGGAACAAATCTGATCCGGAGAGCCTGGAGTGCAAGTCAAGAAAGCTCCAAGGGCCCCACGAGATAGGAGCCCCCCCGTAAGGCGCGCCCCCTGTCTTGTGGGCCTCTCGGGCATCCACCGACGTACTTCTTCCTCCTATATATACCTACGGACCCCGAAAACATCTAGGAGCACCACGAAACACAATTTCCACCGTCGTAACCTTCTGTATCCGCGAGATCCCATCTTGGAGCCTTCACCGGCACTCTGCCGGAGGGGGAATCGACCATGGAGGGCTTCTACGTCAACACCATAGCCTCTCCGATGAGTTGTGAGTAGTTTACCACAGACCTACGGGTCCATAGTTATTAGCTAGATGGCTTCTTCTCTCTTTTTGGATCTCAATACAATGTTCTCCCCCTCTCTTGTGGAGATCTATTCGATGTAATCTCTTTTTGCGGTGTGTTTGTCGAGATCCGATGAATTGTGGGTTTATGATCAAGTTTATCTATGAATAATATTGGAATCTTCTCTGAATTCTTTTATGTATGATTGAGTTATCTTTGCAAGTCTCTTCGAATTATCAATTTGGTTTGGCCTACTAGATTGATATTTCTTGCCATGGGAGAAGTGCTTAGCTTTGGGTTCAATCTTGCGGTGATCTTACCCAGTGACAGAAAGGGTTGCAAGACACATATTGTATTGTTGCCATCGAGGATAACAAGATGGGGTTTATATCATATTACATGTGTTTATCCCTCTACATCATGTCATCTTGCTTAAGGCGTTACTCTGTTCTTATGAACTTAATACTCTAGATGCAGGCATGAGTCGGTCGATGTGTGGAGTAATAGTAGTAGATGCAGGCAGGAGTCGATCTACTTGTTATGGACGTGATGCCTATATACATGAGCATGCCTAGATAATGTCATAACTATGCGCTTTTCTATCAATTGCTTGACAGTAATTTGTTCACCCACCATAATACTTATGCTATCTCGAGAGAAGCCTCTAGTGAAACCTATGGCCCCCGGGTCTATCTCTTATCATATTTGCTTTCAATCTACTTTTATTTGCATCTTTAATTTCTGCATCTATATTACAAAATACCAAAAATATATTACTATCTCTATCAGTTCTCACTTTCGTAAGTGACCGTGAAGGGATTGACAACCCCTTTATTGCGTTGGTTGCGAGTTCTCAGTTTGTTTGTGTAGGTGCGTGGGACTTTTGAGGAGCCTCCTACTGGATTGATACCTTGGTTCTCAAAACTGAGGGAATACTTACACTACACTTTGCTGCATCACCCTCTCCTCTTCCAGGAAAACCAACGCAAGCTCAAGACGTAGCAAGAAGGATTTCTGGCGCCGTTGCCGGGGAGGTCTTTGCTCAAGTCAAGACACACCCAAGTACCCATCACAAACCCATCTCCCTCGCATTTACATTATTTGCCTCTTGTTTTCCTCTCCCCCACTTCACCCTTGCCGTTTTTTCCGCCCTCTTCGCCCAATCTCCTCCTCTCTTTTTGCTTGCCGTTTTTCTGTTTGCTTGTGTGTTGGATTACTTGTTGCCATGGCACAAGATAATACCAAGTTGTGTGACTTCTCGAATACCAATAATAATGATTTCCTTAGTACTCCGATTGCTCCTCTTAATGATGTTGAGGCTTGTGAAATCAATGCTGCTTTGTTGAATCTTGTTATGAGAGATCAATTCGCCGGCCTTCCTAGTGAACATGCCGCTACTCATCTAAACAATTTTGTTGATTTGTGTGATATGCAAAAGAAGAAAGATACGGATAACAATATTTTCAAATTGAAGTTATTTCCGTTTTCACTTAGAGATCGTGCTAAAATTTGGTTTTCTTCTTTGCCCAAAAATAGTATTGATTCTTGGAACAAGTGCAAAGATGCTTTTATCTCTAAGTTTTTTCCTCCTGCTAAGATCATCACTCTTAGGAATGAAATTATGAATTTTAAACAACTTGATCATGAGCATGTTGCCCAATCTTGGGAAAGAATGAAATTGATGCTTCACAATTTCCCTACTCATGGTTTGAATTTATGGATGATCATACAAAAAATTTATGCCGGTTTGAACTTTGCTTCTAGAAATCTCTTAGATTCGGCTGCGGGAGGCACGTTTATGGAAATTACGTTAGGAGATGCTACAAAATTGCTTGATAATATTATGGCTAATTATTCTCAATGGCACACCGAAAGATCTTCTAGTAAAAAAGTGCATGCTAAAGAAGAAATCAATGTTTTGAGTGGAAAGATGGATGAACTTATGAAGATGTTTGCTACTAAAAATACCCCTCTTGATCCCAATGATATGCCTTTGTCTTCCTTGATTGAGAATAATAATGAATCTATGGATGTGAATTTTGTTGGTAGGAATAGTTTTGGAAACAATGCTTATAGAGGAAATTTTAATACTAGACCGTTCCCTAGTAATCCCTCTAATAATTATGGAAATTCCTACAATAATTCTTATGGTAATTTTAATAAGATGCCCTCTGATTTTGAGAATAGTGTGAAAGAATTTATGATTTCTCAAAAGAATTTTAATGCTTTGCTTGAAGAAAAATTGCTCAAAGTTGATGATTTGGCTAGGAACGTTGATAGACTTTCGCTTGATGTTAATTCTCTTAAACTTGGATCTTCTTATCCTAAGCATGATATCAATGAGTCTCTCAAAGAAATGAGAATTTCCATTGATGAGTGCAAGGAAAGAACTGCTAGATTGCGTGCTAAAAAAGAAAGCTTTATAAAGGCGTGTTCTTCTAGTTTCCGTGAAAATAATGATGAGGATCTTAAAGTTATTGATGCGTCTCGATTAGATCTATGTTTTGCAATATGAATTTTGATGATTATGAGAGTGATGATGAATCAACTTTGCCTAGAAGGCGTCCCAAAAATTCGGAGTCTTTAGATTGTGATGTTAAATTTGATAAAAGAGAGATTGGAGAATCTTCAACCTCTAATAATGTTGAACCTACTATCTCGGATTTCGAGGAATTTGATTATTATAATTGCTCTTTAAAAGGTTGTATTTCCTTGTTGCAATCCGTTGTTAATTCTTCTCATGCTTATAGTCAAAATAAAGCTTTTACCAAACATATCGTTGATGCCTTGTTGCAATCTTATGATGAAAAAATGAATTTGGAAGTTTCTATACCTAGAAAACTTAATGATGAGTGGGAACCTACTATAAAGATTAGAATTAAAGATTATGAGTGTTTTGCTTTGTGTGATTTGGGTGCTAGTGTTTCCACGATTCCGAAAAGTTTATGTGATATTCTAGGTTTCCATGATCTTGATGATTGCTCTTTAAATTTGCACCTTGCGGATTCCACCATTAAAAAGCCTATGGGAAGGATCAATGATGTTATTATTGTTGCAAATAGAAATTTGGTGCCTTTAGATTTTATCGTTCTTGATATAGATTGCAATATTTCTTGCCCTATTATTCTTGGTAGACCTTTCCTTAGAACGATTGGTGCAATTATTGATATGAATGAAGGGAACATTAGATTCCAATTACCTTTAAAGAAAGGCATGGAACACTTTCCAAGAAATAAAGTCAAATTACCTTATGAATCTATCATGCGTGCTACTTATGAATCTAGTGCCAAAGATGGCACTAGTTAAATCTATCTTCGCTTTTATGCCTAGCTAGGGGCGTTAAACGATAGCGCTAGTTGGGAGGCAACCCAATTTTTCTTTATGTTTTTTGTTTTTGCTCCTGTTTAGAAATAAATATTGCATCTACTCTCTGTTTAGATGTGTTTTTATCTTTTAGTTAGTGTTTGTGCCAAGTAGAACCTATAGGATAACCTACGATGGTAGTTGATTTGATTCTGCTGAAAAACAGAAACTTTGCATGCACGATTTTTTTTTTTAAATCACAGGAACGTGATTTTTCGTTGATTCTTTTTGATGCTGTTAAATAGACAAATTGTCCAGGACTTTCTCTTTTTGTACGATTTTTAGAGTTCCAGAAGTTTGCTTTAGTTACAGATTACTACAGACTGTTCTGTTTTTGACAGATTCTGTTTTTCGTGTGTTGTTTGCTTATTTCAATGCATCTATGGCTAGTAAATTAGTGTATGAACCATAAAGAAGTTGGAATACAGTAGGTTTAACACCAAAATAAATGAAGAATGAGTTCATTGCAGTACCTTATGTGGTGGTTTTGTTTTCTTTCACTAACGGAGCTTATAAGATTTCCTGCTGAGTTTTGTGTTGTGAAGTTTTCAAGTTTTGGGTAAAGCTTTTATGGACTATGGAATAAAGGGTGGCAAGAGCCTAAGCTTGGGGATGCCCATGGCACCCCAAGATATTCAAGAGTAGCCAAAATCCTAAGCTTGGGGATGCCCCGGGAAGGCATCCCCTCTTTCGTCTTTGTTCATTGGTAACTTTACTTGGAGCTATATTTTTATTGACCACATGATATGTGTTTTGCTTGGAGCGTCGTGTATTATATTAGCCTTTGCTTTTTAGTTTACCACAATCATACTTGCTGTACACACCTTTTGGGAGAAGCCTATTTGATTAGAATTTGCTAGAATACTCTATGCTTCATTTATATCTTTTGAGCTTGATAGTTTTTGCTCTAGTGCTTCACTTATATCTTTTAGAGCACGACGGTGGTGTCTTAATTTTGAAGAAATTGCTAGTCTCTCATGCTTCACTTATATCATTTTGAGAGTCTTTTAGAACAGCATGGTATTTTCTATTGTCATAAAGTTGGTCCTAGAATGATGAGCATCCAAGTTGGGTATAATAAAAACTACCATAGGAAGTGAATTGGATGATGTGATCAACTTGATACTTGATAATTGTTTTGAGATATGGAGGTACTGATATTAGAGTCATGCTAGTTGAGGTGATTATGAAAAATACTTGTGTTAATGGTTGTGATTCCCGTAGCATGCACGTATGGTGAACCGCTTTGTGATGAAGTTGGAGCACAATTTTATTTATTGATTGTCTTCCTTATGAGTGGCGGTCGGGAACGAGCGATGGTCTTTTCCTACCAATCTATCCCCCTAGGAGCATGTGCATAGTGCTTTGGTTTTTGATGACTTCTAAATCTTTGCAACAAGTATATGAGTTCTTTTGACTAATGTTGAGTCCATGGATTATACGCACCCTTTCACCCTTCCACCATTGCTAGCCTCTCTTGTGCCACGCAATTTTCGCCGGTACCATAAACCCTTTATTTACCTTCCTCAAAACAGCCACCATACCTACCTATTATGGCATTTCCATAGCCATTCTGAGATATATTGCCATGCAACTTTCCACCGTTCCGTTTATTATGACACATTCCATCATTGTCATATTGCTCTTTGCATGATCATGTAGTTGACATTGTATTTGTGGCAAGGCCACCTTCATAATTTTCATACATGTCGCTCTTGATTCATTGCATATCCCGGTACACCGCCGGAGGCATTCATATAGAGTCATATCTTGCTCTAGCTTTGAGTTGTAAATCCATAAAAGTGTGATGATCTTCATTATTAGAGCATTGTCCTCGTGAGGAAAGGATGATGAAGGCTATGATTACCCCACAAGTCGGAATGAGACTTCGGACTTTACAAAAAGAAAAAGAAAAAATGAGAAAAGAAAAAATGAGAAAGGCCAAAAAGAAAAAGAAAAAGGCCAAAGAAAGAAAAAAAAAGAAAAAAAAGAAAAAGAAAAAATGAGAGAAAAAGAGAGAAGGGACAATGCTACTATCTCTTTTTCCACACTTGTGCTTCAAAATAGCACCATCATCTTCATGATAGAGAGTCGCATATGTTGTCACTTTCATATACAAGTGGGAATTTTTCATTATAGAACTTGGCTTGTATATTCCAATGATGGGCTTCCTCAAAAGTGCCCTAGGTCTTCGTGAGCAAGCGAGTTGGATGCACACCCACTTAGTTTATTTTGTTGAGCTTTCATATATTTATAGCTCTAGTGCATCCGTTGCATGGCAATCCCTACTCACTCACATCGATATCTATTAATGGGCATCTCCATAGTCCGTTGATACGCCTAGTTGATGTGAGACTATCTTCTCCTTTTTGTCTTCTCCACAACCACCATTCTATTCCACATATAGTGCTATGTCCATGGCTCACGCTCATGTATTGCAGAAAGTTGAAAGAGTTTGAGATTATTAAAGTATGAAACAATTGCTTGGCTTGTCATCGGGGTTGTGCATGATGAAATACTTTGTGTGATGAAGATAGAGCAACAGCCAGACTATATGATTTTGTAGGCATAACTTTCTTTAGCCATGTTATTTTGAGAAGACATGATTACTTTGATTAGTATGCTTGAAGTATTACTATTTCTTATGTCGATATGAACTTTTATTTTGTATTCATTTGGATATGAACATTCATGCCACAATGAAGAAAATTACATTATGAATTATGCTAGGTAGCATTCCACATCAAAAATTCCCTTTTTATCATTTACCTACTCGAGGACGAGCATGAATTAAGCTTGGGGATGCTTGATACGTCTCCAACATATCTATATTTTTTATTGTTCCGTGCTATTATATTACCCCTTTTGGATGTTTATGGGCTTTATTGTACATATTTATATCATTTATGGGACTAACCTACTAATCGGAGGTCCAGCCCATATTGATGTTTTTTTGCCTATTTTAGTATTTTGAAGAAAAGGAATATCAAACGGAGTCCAAACGGAATGAAACCTTCGGGAGCGTTATTTTTGGAACAAATCTGATCTGGAGAGCTTGGAGTGCAAGTCGAGAAAGCTCCGAGGGCCCCAAGAGATAGGAGGGCGCCCCCACCCCATAAGGCGCGCCCCTATCTCGTGGGCCCCTCGGGCGTCCACCGACGTACTTCTTCCTCCTATATATACCTATGGACCCCGAAAACATCCAGGAGCACCACGAAACACAATTCCCACCGCCGTAACCTTCTGTATCCGCGAGATCCCATCTTGGAGCCTTCGCCGGCACTCTACTGGAGGGGGAATCGACCATGGAGGGCTTCTACATCGACACCATAGCCGCTCCGATGAGTTGTGAGTAGTTTACCACAGACCTACGGGTCCATAGTTATTAGCTAGATGGCTTCTTCTCTCTTTTTGGATCTCAATACAATGTTCTCCCCCTCTCTTGTGGAGATCTATTCGATGTAATCTCTTTTTGCGGTGTGTTTGTCGAGATCTGATGAATTGTGGGTTTATGATCAAGTTTATCTATGAATAATATTGGAATCTTCTCTGAATTCTTTTATGTATGGTTGAGTTATCTTTGCAAATCTCTTTGAATTATCAGTTTGGTTTGGCCTACTAGATTGATCTTTCTTGCCATGGGAGAAGTGCTTAGCTTTGGGTTCAATCTTGCGGTGATCTTACCCAGTGACAGCAAGGGTTGCGAGACACGTATTGTATTGTTGCCATCGAGGGTACCTAGATGGGGTTTATATCATATTGCATGTGTTTATCCCTCTACATCATGTCATCTTGCTTAAGGCATTACTTTGTTCTTATGAACTTAATACTCTAGATGCAGGCAGGAGTCGGTCGATGTGTGGAGTAATAGTAGTAGATGCAGGCAGGAGTCGGTCTACTTGTTATGGACGTGATGCCTATATACATGATCATGCCTAGATAATCTCATAACTATGCGCTTTTCTATCAATTGCTTGACAGTAATTTGTTCACCCACCGTAATACTTATGCTATCTCGAGAGAAGCCTCTAGTGAAATCTATGGCCCCCGGGTCTATCTCTTATCATATTTGCTTTCAATCTACTTGTATTTGCATCTTTACTTTCTGCATCTATATTACAAAATACCAAAAATATATTCTCTATCAGATCTCACTTTCGTAAGTGACCGTGAAGGGATTGACAACCCCTTTATTGCGTTAGTTGCGAGTTCTCAGTTTGTTTGTGTAGGTGCGTGGGACTTTTGAGGAGCCTCCTACTGGATTGATACCTTGGTTCTCAAAACTGAGGGAAATACTTACGCTACACTTTGCTGCATCACCCTCTCCTCTTCCAGGAACACCAACGCAAGCTCAAGACGTAGCATCAGCTTCTTCCCAATGAACTCATCAATGCCAACAGTCCTGAGATCCTCATGAACATGGGGTAAATGATCCTCGTTCTTGTTGATGAACTTCCAGTCCACCATCTCATGTCACTCACTACAGGCTTTTTGTCGAGAAGCACCGTCTCATAGAAGTTCTATCGCTCCTTGGTGTAGAAGCGGTAGTCCACAACAGTCCTTCTCCTGACAGAGTATGGATCAAGCTCTCACCTTTTCCTTAGACCTTTGTCTTTCCTTTCCTTCACATTCTCTACAACATGGATGTGTATCATCATGTTTAGGTAGTCTGGGTCTTAGCCTCCTTAGCACTAGGGCTTCAGCATCCTCCACCTCAGTTCTCTAGCACTGGGGCCTTGTTCTTCTCTACAACTGAGATTTTTCTGGTGGTCTTCCCCTTAGGCTTGGAGGCAGCAACAATCTTGGAGGTGGTAGTAGCCCTCTTGGGCATAGCATCTGCCATGAGCTTCTGTTGCTTGGGAGGGGGCTCATCAGCAACAGGTTCATCTTCCCTCCTCATAGAAGTGGGCTTGAACACCACATTGGCAGTTTGCTTCCTCTCCCTTTTCTTCCCAGCACTTTGGACATAGACTTACCTCGGCCTGGTTTGGAGTTAGCAGCAGTGCCATACTCCTTGGCTAGAACAATTTTCTTCTTCTTTGAAGTGACCTCATCAACCTGAAAATCCTCATCATCAGAATTTTTCTTCTTTTTTGTCCTTGTGGAAGCAGAGGGAAAACTAGGAGAACTCCTCTCTCCTTCATGATAACTCTCTTCAGCACTTGTTCCTGCATCAAAGTCAATACTGGGCTCTTCTGACCTGTCCTGACTATCACTTGCTTCTAACATGTTGACAACTGGCCCTGTGAAGTGGAATAAGTAGAGTGGAGCGGATGAGCATCACAAAACACAACTATTTTTGAAAAAAATTTGAATTCAAACTTCAGTTTTAGTTTTTCACACAGAGCATTTAAGGGTTAGTGATTTGAAATTTTTGGTAGCACCGAGGCAACAACTGAAACTAGGGTCAATATTTCAATTAGACCAAAGCTGATCTTGGTTCCACCGAAGTCCTCATGATGCTACTGAAAGTCAGACTTGGTGACACTGATTTAGTACCATTCGGTTTCACCGAAGTGTACTGCGTGCACTGGCCGAAGCCAAATTGGTGACGCCGGGTCATCTCAATTCGATCGATCCGAGATGAAATCTGAGAAACCCTAAACCTAAAATTTCCACTCGAACCTAATTCTAGGAATTTTTCTCGTCGACAATAAATTGCAAACAGTGGCGAGATCTAGGCGCATCCTTCCGTGCATTGAATCAGATTGGGAGCACATAAGAGGTTCGAATCTTATCCTAACTTGGTGAAGATTCAGTATGGCGACAACAGCGGAGGAGATTGTCATTGACGGGAGCAGAATCCGGCAGTGAGAGCACGCTAGAGACAAGGGCGACGACCCGAAGACCAAGGGTGACGACAGCAATAGGGTGCGGGGGTGAAACATTTGAAGAAAATTTCAACGTACGGTCCGCGAGCATATATATATATACCTATGTGCGGTCGGTAGTACCGACCGAACAAAATCGGTCTCACCGAGATGCATAACTGCCAGATATAGAGAGCATTAGTGACGCCGAGTTTTTCATATCGTTCTTACCGAGATGGAAATATGGATCAGTCCAAATGCAATTTTTGGGACCGAATAAGAGTGAGTTGGTCTAACCTAAATGCACTTAGAAGGTTTTGGAAGTCAGCCCTAATTAGATCAGTGGTTCCGAGTGCACCTCACCCAGAGGGTCCTATAGGAACTTGTTCAAGTTTTGTGATATAGAAAGAATGAATTTGAGACAAATTGAGATAGATAGCTAAATAAGGTGCTTATGCATTCTTGTACATTCAATTGGCTAAAAAAACAAATCAATCAAACTACAATTGGATGTTCTCGAATGAGAAATATGTATAGAAACATGCTCACACAATAAGATAGCAAATAAAACATGTGTCAAACATGCACAATCAAAACTAGCTTCCATCACACAATGGGCGATGACTAGCTCATCTATATATGAGTATGTTGACTTCATAGTCAAATGAGAAAAATTTGATCATAGGACATACTCATCGTTTAAGCACAAATGGGGTTGCCACTTTTACATAAAGCATTAATGTGGTCACACCATTAGACTTGCTTTAGCTCAAGTCTTAGAGTAAAGCTCCCCCATATGTGATATCCTCCCAAGGAGGGATGAACAGACCTTGTGTTTTGTCGATGATGACTTCATGTAGATGTTGTGAGTGTGGATGCTCAATGTTGATGTAGACCATCAAAAGGTGGGAGAAAGCCTTTGAGTTATGCACTTTCAATACCTACATGGGTTAGTCCCACAAGGAACAAACAAAGATATCCATAGACATAGTAAAATGCACACAAAATTATGTCCATGAATGCATTGAATACCTTGTACCATGTCTTACCAACAAGAGGGTTTGTGACTCCATGAACTAGTGCAAGATGTTGAAATTGGTTGCACAAGTTCTTGCCATAAATGAATGTGAGTGAAGTTTTTTGGCGGAGTCACCCTCAAGAACTCTCTAGTTATTCCTCTTTGGGACCCACATCAACTCGATGTGAATCCTTGGAGTTGTAGTTGTACTTGATGAACTAGAAGTTGATGAAGTCTTGGGAACCCACTTGAACAAGGCTTGAGGTTGTCCTTCAAATTATTCAATCTCTTCTTGAAGCTTGCCCTTGCCTTTTAGCTTGTGGACTTGAGGTGGAAGGTCATCTTGAGTTTGTGTCCCCTCAAAGGAAGTAGGATCATACTTCTCTTGTTGAGAAACAAACTTCGTCTTGGGGTATTGATCATATTCCCACTCAACTCCATTTGCATTGAACTCTCTTTCAAAACCAACACATTGGTTCTTCCGGTGCCTTCCTTGCTTGCGCACAATTTCCTCAAATTGCTTACTCCCGACAAGGCTCTTGTAGACACCTTTCTCTATGATTCCTTCCAATAAATTGTTTTCTTGCCCAAGTGTAACTTGGCTAAGAGAATCATTAGCGGAATCAATAGAACTACTAGAAGCAGCAACATTGGATTTAGCATTGTTATTGTTAGTACTAGAGGTAGAACCTTTATTACTGTTGTTACTAGATTGCATAGATTTAACATGTGGCACAAAAGTAGACAAGAGAAGATGTTTGGCAATGTAATAAGAACTCTTCTTTCTAAGATCATCATCGATTGCTTTTAGAAGCTCATGTTGTTGCTCTAAATTTAGCTTCTCAAAGTGTAGCTTCTCATGAGTTCTTAGGAGCTCTCTATGATCTTCTTGAGTTGTTTCATGAGCTAACTTAAGAGTGTTTAGTTCTTTAGTTAGACACTCAATCTGCTTCTTAGAATTTGCATTCGTTTCACCTTGACTATCATGATTACTAGCAAGTTCATTATAGCTCACATAACTAGTTTTATCAACAAGCAACTCATCATCACCTAGCAAATCATCCTCATCATTGAAATCAAGATACTCGGGATGTGATACCTTGGGTCCTTTAGCCATGAAGCATCTTCCAATTCCTTCAGTTGGTGAATCAAATAGGTCATACGAGTTGGAGGATACGAGAGCAAGTCCGGCAACACCTTCATCTTGACTATAGTCGGTGTTGGATTGATAACTTCTCTCGGAGTGGTTGTCAGAGTCAGAGTCGGATACCCATTCACCAACATGAACTTGATGTCTTCTTCTAGAGTAGCTCATGGTTGACTTGTCTTTCCAATTCGAATCCTTGTTTCTTCGAGAAGGTCTTCTCTCATAACGACCATCTCTACTCCTTCTCTCTCTGTGAGGGGATTCATCTCGTATGCTCTTCCTTCTAGATGATTCATATCTTTTCTTGTGAGGTTCCACGCACTCATTGGAGTAGTGTCAGAGTCTTCCACAATTGTAGCAATTACGGTCACGACTTGCTGATCTTTGCTCATAGTGTCTTGAGTTGGAGCTTCTCTTTTTTCTTCTGTTCTTATAGATTTGTTGAAGTTCTTCACCATTAGGCTTATATCCTCATTGGATACTAGCTTGTCACTTGATGATGTGGGAGAAATACTTGAAGCTTTGTATGCAACACTTGACTTGTTGTGGAGCTCCTCCTTGTCCTTAAGTGACATCTCATGAGCAACAATCCTTCTAATGACTTCCGTGGGCTTGAGATCTTTGTAATTGGGCATCATTTGGATCAATGTGCACACGGTATCATATTTTCCAACCAAGGCTCTAAGGATCTTCTTGTTGATGAACTTGTCGGTCATCTCTTCACTTCCTAAGTCGACAATCTCATTTGTGGTGAGAGCAAGCCTAGAGTACATTTCGGTGACTCCTTCACCATCCTTCATCTTGAACTTTTCAAGTTGACTTTGAAGCACATCCAACTTCGATTCCTTGATGGATTTGGTAACTTCGTGCATATCAACCAAAGCATCCCAAATTTCCTTTGCATTCTCAAGGCGACTAATCTTGTTCAACTCATCGGGGCACAAACCGTTGAAGAGAATGTCACATGCTTGAGCATTGTATTATAACATCTTCAATTCTTGCTTCACTATCTGGTTCATTGCCATTCTCAAATAATTCACCTTGCAAGCCAACACAAACAACAACCCAACGACGGGGTTATGACCAAGAATATGCATTTTCATATTATGCTTCCAACTACAAAAGTTTTTACCATCAAAATATTGACCTTGACGGTGTTAATTCCCTCACTAGACGCCATACTCTCCTAGGGTGTGAAACCAATGCAATGGAGATCAAAGCTCTGATACCACTTGTAGGATCGAAAGTATGTCTAGAGGAGGTGATTGGACTACTTGACCAAATAAAAACTTATCCTTTTCCCAGTTTTAGTTGTGGGAAAGTGTTAGCAATTCTACCAAGTCAAGAACACCCTACACATGCAATTCTAAGAGTTGAGCAGCGTTAAGTAAAGACTTTGCATATGAATCTAAAGGAGGGGTCGGTGAAATCAAATGCAATGAAGACACGGTGATTTTTAGAGCAATATCACTATGCACTTGAGCAATTGAGTCATGATCAAAACCTCATACTCCTTTAATAGTATTGTCTTTCCTATGGGCTCAGTGTGATCTTGGATCACTTAACCAAAAATGAAGAGTCTTGGAGCTTTGCCAATTCTTGTCCCTAGCATTTTGACGGGTCCACAATCACTAGTCCTTGACATGCCAATCATTGATCTTCTCGGAATCTATTATCAATGAGCATTATATCAATGACTTATATGTTGTTATTAATTGCCAAAACCACTCGGGATTAGTTGCACTTTCAGAAGTCTAAAAGTAACATTTTGAAAGCTCATTCAAAGTTATTGAAGTCCCTTTAGTTATTTATGAAACCTCCTTTTCATTTGACTTGAAGTGAGTTCCAATTTTTCTTTGAAAATGTATTTAAAAAGAGAGAAGGAATATGACCCTTCAAAATTCAGAGGCAATTTCAAATATATTTGATCAAGGAAAAACATAAAAGATTTGGAAGAGATTTGAAATTCAAATTCAAGCTCATTTAGGGGTTTTAATAAAATTATTTTTTCCTAAAAATAAATATATGGAAATGAGAGTAATATGATTCCCTTCAAATAAAAACAAGAAGAAAATAAATTTGAAATCATTTTGATATTTTTTAAGAAAACATGTTTACAGTTGTTGTTGCAACAGAAGCACTATTCCAATTTTAGTAGTTTTTTATTTTATTTTGGCAAAATAAAATGTGCACAGTGGCCTATATACATTAATGTCTTATTGTGCAAATTTTAATTAAATTTGGAGTTCATTTGAATTTGTTTTGCACCACTGTTATTTGTTGTGAAAAAAGATAAAAGGAAACATCCTTTTAACCAAAAAAGTGCACATCCCCAGGCCCATCTAGCCAGGTGACCCAGCTCGGAGCACCTGCGTGTGAATCCCCTTTGATTCGGCCACCGATTCCTTTCCTTTTCCTTTATTTCGCTGATGCATGGGACATACCAACCGCCCGATCTCCTCCTGAAGGAAATATGCCCTAGAGGCAATAATAAAGTTATTATTTATTTCCTCATATCATGATAAATGTTTATTATTCATGCTAGAATTGTATTAACCGGAAACATGATACATGTGTGAATACATAGACAAACATATAGTCACTAGTATGCCTCTACTTAACTAGCTCATTAATCAAAGATGGTTATGTTTCCTGACCATAGACATGTGTTGTCATTTGATTAACGAGATCACATCATTAGGAGAATGATGTGATTGACATGACCCATTCCGTTAGCCTAGCACTTGATCGTTTAGTATATTGCTATTGCTTTCTTCATGACTTATACATGTTCCTATAACTATGAGATTATGCAACTCCCGTTTACCGGAGGAACACTTTGGGTACTACCAAATGTCACAACGTAACTGGTTGATTATAAAGGAGTACTACAGGTGTCTCCGAAGGTACATGTTGGGTTGGCGTATTTCGAGATTAGGTTTTGTCACTCCGATTGTCAGAGAGGTATCTCTGGGCCCTCTCGGTAATGCACATCACTATAAGCCTTGCAAGCAATGTAGCTAATGAGTTAGTTACAGAATGATGCATTACGTAACGAGTAAAGAGACTTGCCGGTAACGAGATTGAACTAGGTATTGGATACCGACGATCGAATCTCAAGCAAGTAACATACCGATGACAAAGGGAACAACGTATGTTGTTATGCGGTTTGACCGATAAAGATCTTCGTAGAATATGTAGGAACTAATATGGGCATCCAGGTTCCGCTATTGGTTATTGACCGAGAATAGTTCTAGGTCATGTCTAAATAGTTCTCGAACCCGTAGGGTCCGCACGCTTAACGTTACGATGACAGTTTTATTATGAGTTTATAAGTTTTGATGTACCGAAGATTGTTCGGAGTCCCGGATGTGATCACGGACATGACGTGAAGTCTCGAAATGGTCGAGACATAAAGATTAATATATTGGACGACTATATTCGGACACCGGAAGTGTTCCGGACGTTTTCGGAGAAAATCGGAGTGCCGGAGGGTTACCGGAACCCCCTGGGGAGAGATAATGGGCCACATGGGCCTTGGTGGAAAGAGAGAGGGGCGGCCAGGGTGGGCCGCATGCCCCCTCTCCCTCTGGTCCGAATTGGACTAGGAGGGGGGGCGGCGCCCCCCCTCTTTCCTTCCCCCTCTCCCCCTTCATTTCCCCTCCTAGTAGGAGTAGGAAAGGGGGAGTCCTACTCCTACTAGGAGGAGGACTCCTCCTCCTTGGCGCGCCCACAAGGGCCGGCCGGCCTCCCCCCTTGCTCCTTTATATACGGGGGCAGGGGGCACCCCAGAACACACAAGTTGATCTACGGATTGTTCCTTAGCCTGTGCGGTGCCTCCCTCCACCATATTCCACCTCGGTCATATCGTCGCGGAGTTTAGGCGAAGCCCTGCGCCGGTAGAACATCATCATCGTCACCATGTCGTCATGCTGACGGAACTCATCCCCGAAGCTTTGCTGGATCGGAGCCCACGGATCGTCATCGAGCTGAACGTGTGCTGAACTCGGAGGTGCCGTACGTTCGGTGCTTGGATCGGTCGGATCGTGAAGACGTACGACTACATCAACCGCATTGTCATAATGCTTCTGCTTACGGTCTACGAGGGTACATGGACAACACTCTCCCCTCTCGTTGCTATGTCATCACCATGATCTTGCGTGTACGTAGGAATTTTTTTGAAATTACTACGTTCCCCAACAGTGGCATCCGAGCCTAGTTTTATGCGTAGATGTCATATGCACGAGTAGAACACAAGTGAATTGTGGGCGATACAAGTCATACTGCTTACCAGCATGTCATACTTTGGTTCGGCGGTATTGTGAGATGAAGCGGCCCGGACCGACATTACGCGTACGCTTACGCGAGACTGGTTTCACCGTTACGAGCACTCGTGCTTAAAGGTGGCTGGCGGGTGTCTGTCTCTCTCACTTTAGCTGAATCGGGTGTGGCTACACCCGGTCCTTGCGAAGGTTAAAACAGCACTAACTTGACGAACTATCGTTGTGGTTTTGATGCGTAGGTAAGAACGGTTCTTGCTAAGCCTATAGCAGCCACATAAAACTTGCAACAACAAAGTAGAGGAGGTCTAACTTGTTTTTGCAGGGCATGTTGTGATGTGATATGGTCAAGATGTGATGCTATATTTTATTGTATGAGATGATCATGTTTTGTAACCGAAGTTATCGGCAACTGGTAGGAGCCATATGGTTGTCGCTTTATTGTATGAAATGCAAACGCCCTGTAATTGCTTTACTTTATCACTAAGCGGTAGCGATAGTCGTAGAAGCAATAGATGGCGTAAACGACAACGATGCTACGATGAAGATCAAGGTGTCGCGCCAGTGACGATGGTGATCACGACGGTGCTTCGGAGATGGAGATCACAAGCACAAGATGATGATGGCCATATCATATCACTTATATTGATTGCATGTGATGTTAATCCTTTATGCATCTTATCTTGCTTTGATTGACGGTAGCATTTTAAGATGATCTCTCACTAAAATTATCAAGAAGTGTTCTCCCTGAGTATGCACCGTTGCCAAAGTTCGTCGTGCCCAGACACCACGTGATGATCGGGTGTGATAAGCTCTACGTCCATCTACAACGGGTGCAAGCCAGTTTTGCACACGCAGAATACTCAGGTTAAACTTGACGAGCCTAGCATATGCAGATATGGCCTCGGAACACGGAGACCGAAAGGTCGAGCGTGAATCATATAGTAGATATGATCAACATAGTGATGTTCACCATTGAAAACTACTCCATCTCACGTGATGATCGGTTATGGTTTAGTTGATTTGGATCACGTGATCACTTAGATGACTAGAGAGATGTCTGTCTAAGTGGGAGTTCTTAAGTAATATGATTAATTGAACTTAAATTTATCATGAACTTAGTACCTGATAGTATTTTGCTTATCTATGTTTGTTGTAGATAGATGGCTCGTGCTGTTGTTCCGTTGAATTTTAATGCGTTCCTTGAGAAAGCAAAGTTGAAAGATGATGGTAGCAATTACACGGACTGGGTCCGTAACTTGAGGATTATCCTCATTGCTGCACAGAAGAATTACGTCCTGGAAGCACCGCTGGGTGCCAGGCCTGCTGCTGATGCAACTGACGACGTTAAGAACGTCTGGCAGAGCAAAGCTGATGACTACTCGATAGTTCAGTGTGCCATGCTTTACGGCTTAGAACCGGGTCTTCAACGACGTTTTGAACGTCATGGAGCATATGAGATGTTCCAGGAGTTGAAGTTAATATTTCAAGCAAATGCCCGGATTGAGAGATATGAAGTCTCCAATAAGTTCTATAGCTGCAAGATGGAGGAGAATAGTTCTGTCAGTGAACACATACTCAAAATGTCTGGGTATAATAATCACTTGATTCAACTGGGAGTTAATCTTCCTGATGATAGTGTCATTGACAAATTCTCCAATCACTGCCACCAAGCTACAAGAGCTTCGTGATGAACTATAATATGCAAGGGATGAACAAGACAATTCCCGAGCTCTTCGCAATGCTAAAAGCTGCGGAAGTAGAAATCAAGAAGGAGCATCAAGTGTTGATGGTTAACAAGAACCACTAGTTTCAAGAAAAAGGGCAAAGGGAAGAAGAAGGGGAACTTCAAGAAGAACAGCAAGCAAGTTGCTGCTCAAGAGAAGAAACCCAAGTCTGGACCTAAGCCTGAAACTGAGTGCTTCTACTGCAAGCAGACTGGACACTGGAAGCGGAACTGCCCCAAGTATTTGGCGGATAAGAAGGATGGCAAGGTGAACAAAGGTATATGTGATATACATGTTATTGATGTGTACCTTACTAGAGCTCGCAGTAGCACCTGGGTATTTGATACTGGTTCTGTTGCTAACATTTGCAACTCGAAACAGGGACTACGGAATAAGCGAGCACTGGCCAAGGATGAGGTGACGATGCGCGTGGGAAACGGTTCCAAAGTCGATGTGATCGCGGTCGGCACGCTACCTCTACATCTACCTTCGGGATTAGTTTTAGACCTGAATAATTGTTATTTGGTGCCAGCGTTGAGCATGAACATTATATCTGGATCTTGTTTGATGCGAGACGGTTATTCATTTAAATCAGAGAATAATGGTTGTTCTATTTATATGAGTAATATCTTTTATGGTCATGCACCCTTGAAGAGTGGTCTATTTTTGTTGAATCTCGATAGTAGTGATACACATATTCATAATGTCGAAGCCAAAAGATGCAGAGTTAATAATGATAGTGCAACTTATTTGTGGCACTGCCGTTTAGGTCATATCGGTGTAAAGCGCATGAAGAAACTCCATACTGATGGAATTTTGGAATCACTTGATTATGAATCACTTGGTACTTGCGAACCGTGCCTCATGGGCAAGATGACTAAAACACCGTTCTCCGGTACTATGGAGAGAGCAACAGATTTGTTGGAAATCATACATACAGATGTATGTGGTCCGATGAATGTTGAAGCTCGTGGCGGATATCGTTATTTTCTCACCTTCACAGATGATTTAAGCAGATATGGGTATATCTACTTATTGAAACACAAGTCTGAAACATTTGAAAAGTTCAAAGAATTTCAGAGTGAAGTGGAAAATCATCGTAACAAGAAAATAAAATTCCTACGATCTGATCGTGGAGGAGAATATTTGAGTTACGAGTTTGGTTTACATTTGAAACAATGCGGAATAGTTTCGCAACTCACGCCACCCGGAACACCACAACGAAATGGTGTGTCCGAACGTCGTAATCGTACTTTACTAGATATGGTGCGATCTATGATGTCTCTTACTGATTTACCGCTATCATTCTGGGGTTATGCTTTAGAGACGGCCGCATTCACGTTAAATAGGGCACCATCAAAATCCGTTGAGACGACGCCTTATGAACTGTGGTTTGGCAAGAAACCAAAGTTGTCGTTTCTTAAAGTTTGGGGCTGCGATGCTTATGTGAAGAAACTTCAACCAGATAAGCTCGAACCTAAATCGGAGAAATGTGTCTTCATAGGATACCCAAAAGAAACAGTTGGGTATACCTTCTATCACAGATCCGAAGGCAAGACATTCATTGCTAAGAATGGATCCTTTCTAGAGAAGGAGTTTCTATCGAAAGAAGTGAGTGGGAGGAAAGTAGAACTTGATGAGGTAACTGTACCTGCTCCCTTATTGGAAAGTAGTTCATCACATGAACCGGTTCCTGTGACACCTACACCAATTAGTGAGGAAGCTAATGATATTGATCATGAAACTTCAGATCAAGTTTCTACTGAACTTCAAAGGTCTACCAGAGTAAGATCCGCACCAGAGTGGTACGGTAATCCTATTTTGGAAGTCATGTTACTTGACCATGACGAACATACAAACTATGAGGAAGTGATGATGAGCCCAGATTCCGCAAAATGGCTAGAAGCCATGAAATCTGAGATGGGATCCATGTATGAAAACAAAGTATGGACTTTGGTTGACTTGCCCGATGATCGGCAAGCCATTGAGAATAAATGGATCTTTAAGAAGAAGACTGACGCTGATGGTAATATAACTGTCTATAAAGCTCGACTTGTTGTGAAAGGTTTTCGACAAGTTCAAGGGGTTGACTACAATGAGACTTTCTCACCTGTAGCGATGCTTAAGTCTGTCCGAATCATGTTAGCTATTGCTGCATTTCATGATTATGAAATTTGGCAAATGGATGTCAAAACTGCATTCTTGAATGGATTTCTGGAAGAAGAGTTGTATATGATGCAGCCAGAAGGTTTTGTTGATCCAAAAGGTGCTAACAAAGTATGCAAACTCCAGCGATCCATTTATGGACTGGTGCAAGCATCTCGGAGTTGGAATAAACGCTTTGATAGTGTGATCAAAGCATATGGTTTTATACAGACTTTTGGAGAAGCCTGTATTTACAAGAAAGTGAGTGGGAGCTCTGTAGCATTTCTAATATTATATGTAGATGACATATTATTAATTGGAAATGATATAGAATTTCTGGATAGCATAAAAGGATACTTGAATAAAAGTTTTTCAATGAAAGACCTCGGTGAAGCTGCTTACATATTAGGCATCAAGATTTATAGAGATAGATCAAGATGCTTAATAGGACTTTCACAAAGCACATTCCATGATAAAATTTTGAAAAAGTTCAAAATGGATCAGGCAAAGAAAGGGTTCTTGCCCATGTTACAAGGTGTGAAGTTGAGTCAGGCTCAATGCCCGACCACTGCAGAAGATAGAGAGAAAATGAAAGATGTTCCCTATGCTTCAGCCATAGGCTCTATCATGTATGCAATGCTGTGTACCAGAACTGATGTATGCTTAGCAATAAGCTTGGCAGGAAGGTACCAAAGTAATCCAGGAGTGGATCACTGGAAAGTGGTCAAGAACATCCTGAAATACCTGAAAAGGACTAAGGATATGTTTCTCGTATATGGAGGTGACAAAGAGCTAGTCGTAAATGGTTACGTCGATGCAAGCTTTGACACTGATCTGGACGATTCTAAATCGCAAACCGGATACGTATTTTTATTAAATGGTGGAGCTGTAAGTTGGTGCAGTTCTAAACAAAGCTCGTGGTGGGATCTACATGTGAAGCGGAGTACATAGCTGCTTCAGAAGCAGCAAATGAAGGAGTCTGGATGAAGGAGTTCATTACCGATCTAGGTGTCATACCTAGTGCATCGAGACCAATGAAGATCTTCTGTGACAATACTGGTGCAATTGCCTTGGCAAAGGAATCCAGATTTCACAAGAGGAGCAAGCACATCAAGAGACGCTTCAATTCCATCCGGGACCAAGTCCAAGTGGGAGACATAGAGATTTGCAACATACATACGGATCTGAATGTTGCAGACCCGTTGACTAAGCCTCTCTCACGAGCAAAACATGATCAGCACCAAGACTCCATGGGTGTTAGAATCATTACTATGTAATCTAGATTATTGACTCTAGTGCAAGTGGGAGACTGAAGGAAATATGACCTAGATGTAATAATAAAGTTATTATTTATTTCCTCATATCATGATAAATGTTTATTATTCATGCTAGAATTGTATTAACCGGAAACATGATACATGTGTGAATACATACACAAACATATAGTCACTAGTATGCCTCTACTTAACTAGCTCATTAATCAAAGATGGTTATGTTTCCTGACCATAGACATGTGTTGTCATTTGATTAACGAGATCACATCATTATGAGAATGATGTGATTGAGATGACCCATTCCGTTAGCCTAGCACTTGATCGTTTAGTATATTGCTATTGCTTTCTTCATGACTTATACATGTTCCTGTAACTATGAGATTATGCAACTCCCGTTTACCGGAGGAACACTTTGGGTACTACCAAACGTCACAACATAACTGGGTGATTATAAAGGAGTACTACAGGTGTCTCCAAAGGTACATGTTGGGTTGGCATATTTCGAGATTAGGTTTTGTCACTCCGATTGTCGAAGAGGTATCTTTAGGCCCTCTTGGTAATGCACATCACTATAAGCCTTGCAAGCAATGTAGCTAATGAGTTAGTTACGGAATGATGCATTACGTAACGAGTAAAGAGACTTGCCGGTAACGAGATTGAACTAGGTATTGGATACCGACGATCGAATCTCGGGCAAGTAACATACCGATGACAAAGGGAACAACGTATGTTGTTATGCAGTTTGACCGATAAAGATCTTCGTAGAATATGTAGGAACCAATATGGGCATCCATGTTCCGCTATTGTTTATTGACCGAGAATAGTTCTAGGTCATGTCTACATAGTTCTCGAACCCGTAGGGTCCGCAAGCTTAACGTTACGATGATAGTTTTATTATGAGTTTATAAGTTTTGATGTACCGAAGTTTGTTCGGAGTCCCGGATGTGATCACGGACATGACGAGGAGTCTTGAAATGGTCGAGACATAAAGATCGATATATTGGACGACTATATTCGGACACTGGAAGTGTTCCGGACATTTTCGGAGAAAACCGGAGTGCGGGAGGGTTACCGGAACCCCCCCCCCCCAGGGAGAGATAATGGGCCACATGGGCCTTGGTGGAAAGAGAGAGGGGCGGCCAGGGTGGGCCGCACGCCCCCTCTCCCTCTGGTCTGAATTGGACTAGGAGGGGGGCGCCCCCCCTCTTTCCTTCCCCCTCTCCCCCTTCCTTTCCCCTCCTAGTAGGAGTAGGAAAGGGGGAGTCCTACTCCTACTAGGAGGAGGACTCCTCCTCCTTGGCGCGCCCACAAGGGCCGCCCGGCCTCCCCCCTTGCTCCTTTATATACGGGGGCAGGGGGGCACCCCAGAACACACAAGTTGATCTACGGATCGTTCCTTAGCCGTGTGCGGTGCCCCCCTCCACCATATTGCACCTTGGTCATATCGTCGTGGAGTTTAGGCGAAGCCTTGCGCCGGTAGAACATCATCATCGTCACCACGCCGTCGTGCTGACGGAACTCATCCCTGAAGCTTTGCTGGATCGGAGCCCGGGGATCGTCATCGAGCTGAACGTGTGCTGAACTCGGAGGTGCCGTACGTTCGGTGCTTGGATCAGTCGGATCGTGAAGATGTACGACTACATCAACCGCGTTGTCATAACTCTTCCGCTTACGGTCTACGAGGGTACGTGGACAACACTCTCCCCTCTTGTTGCTATGTCATCACCATGATCTTGCCTGTACGTAGGAAATTTTTTGAAATTACTACGTTCCCTAACACCTCCTTCCTTCCTTCTTCTTCTTCCCCTTTCTTCTCTCGTCGGTGCCCACGTCCGCACTGAATCCCCTCGAGGATCCTTTCCGTTCTAGCCTTGCCCCCTTCCCCACAACACATCCCTATAAAACACGAACCCTCCCGCACCTGTTCCGCGCCCATTCCACCCCAAATTCCCAACCTCTACCCTCTCTCTCTCGCCCACAATCCCTCCCTGGAGTTGCCGGAGACTCGTCACCACCATTGACCCCGCCCTACTCACCATCGTGCCCCCTAAGCCTCATCGTCGTCAACACCGCCATCGCCGGAGCTTCTTCCCTGACGCCCAGCACCCGGAAGACCTCGCCCGCATCACCCTGAGCCTCGCTGTCACTAGCGACTTTGTCGGAGATCCCCTCCCTCCTCTGTAAGTCGACATGATCCTCCCCCTCCATCATATCTTAGATGAACGGGCTCGATTAGAAACATTAAAACACCGAAGCGTTTTCCTTTCGTCTTCGGTCGCTTGCCCGCAACTCATTCTCGCTTGCTAGCCAACCCAATAGGAACTCGCCACGTGGCCTTAGCCGACCGTAGCATTTTTTTTGTTTCTATTTTATAAACAAATTGGATTTCAATTTTTATTGCTCATATATTTTATGTTTTTAATATAAATTGAGTAATTCCAACTGCATTAGTTTCAAAAAAATATGTAGTTTGTATTAAGTTCAAAAGTATTTATATTTGAAGGTTTTAAATTTGAATTTGAACAGGTTTGATTCAAACACCAATTTGGACATAACTTTTCCTTAAAAAATATTTTTGAGTAATTATTTTTGCTACTGTTTTATATATGTTATGTTTAATAATAGGAAAAATAAATTATTTTTGATATATATTTGTGATCTATTTTGATCAGATTAAAATATGTACCTTTTAGGCTTGTTTTCAATGAAAAGTAGTTATTTAGCTTTTATTTTAAAAATAATTCTTTTTGGCACTTCAACTTAATGGAACTAAGTTTATGTTAGTTAACAGAAACAAAATTTCTTAAATAAATAAAATTTATTTTGGTTCAGATTTAAGTTGTAGTTTGTTTAGGCCATGACTTTGCTTTTATAATAGCTTTTCAAGTGTTTCTTTTTCTATTAAAATTTAATGAAAATAATTTATGTTAAACTAAGTTGGATATTTTATTTTCTGTTAAACTTTAATTTAGATCAGGAATAAATTTTTGTAAGTAGTTGAAATTATTTTGGTTTGATTCTAAGTTGGATCTTGTTTAGGTCATAACTTGAGTTTTATAAAGGGTTTTAATTTTATTCCTTTTGCTAATGAAAGTTTTACTGGAATATTTTCTGATAAATTAAAACTTTTTATTTTTTTTCTGTTAAAAGTTTAGATGAGAGATTTACTTCTGTCCTTGTTTGATTGAACTTGAGTTTTCTTCACGTCTTTATAAAGTTTCTTTACTTTTCTTATAATTTTCTTTAGTTTTCTTTTGGATTTCTTTATTGTTTTCACCTTAGTGTTACTTGTTTATTTTTATTGATTGTTAGAGTGATTTCTTATATGAATGCAATTGTTTGGTTATAGTAGATTTTGTTGGAGTGTGACGAATAGAACAATCATGATTTTGAGAGTGATGAACTTCACCAACAAGTACCAGGCAAGTCACATTTGATCATATTATTGATATACCCATGTTTTCATTGCATTAGATTTAATATTTCCACCTTGCATTCAAGTAGGTAATTTGGAAACTTGGTTATTGAGTAGTAATGAGGTAGGAACCTATATCCTAGTTATTCAGCCCTGAGAAATGTTGCTTATTCATTGCTATGCTATAGTAGACGGGGATTGGTATGAGTGTTCATGAAAGATGTGAGAGTGATGAATCTTAATCAATGACGACAACTTCAAGACTCAAGACAAGAATTCAATATACCACTAGGTGGAATGGTTGAAGGGCACCCTGGAGAAACCAGATGTTTTGCCTATGTGAGCTAGAGTAGGCCAGTTATCATGAGGAATGCTCCACCCAAGCTCAAAGGGATGGATGGATACTTAAGACCGAAAGTTTCCTGTATAACCACAAGTCAATATGGGCTCTGGCTTGCTTGATCTTAGTTGTGACTTTGACTGGACAGTGCTACGATATGTAGATAAACGGTAGGATTGGGTGGGCGCTGCTAGTGGTTACGGAAACTCTCTGAAAGATCATGTTTTTGTCAACTAGTTCTCAAACACCAGGCAGTGCGAGGACATAAAAGGAGGGATCAAATCTTGCGGGTAAAGTGCGCAAAACTCTGCAAAGTATTAACCTATTCAATTAGCTGTGTCGCTGGCTACAGACAACTTCAGCCTCTGGAATTGGAACTATCAGGAACTCTCAACACCACACTATAAATTGATTATTGGGTTTAATAATGACTATGGGTTATGAGAAATTGGTTGACGGAACCATCTCATTAATGACATTAATTAGTAGTAATTAAATTTGATTCCTCTTGGAGTAGGAAAAAATTAGCTTTTATGCAAAAAATTAAACTTAGAGCCACCACAACCATATTGCATATAGTGATAGTGTTTTTATTTGTTCACTCTGTGACTTTGTCGACATATTCAAAATGCCGACCTACATGGCTGCAACTTATCAGGTTGCAGGAATTTCTATGATGGGTAGGAGTTATGTTGTAGGGTTACGGTCTACACTCAACTTGCCCTTGGCGTTGATGAGACTCCACACCCTTTTGATTGTTTTTCGCTGTGTAGTATGAGGTATACTCTGGATCTATGTTACCTTTTTAACATTTGATGTTACGGTATTCCTGTTTCATCGATGTCTTGTGTTTGCTAGCATACTGATTTAGGTATAGCATAGAAATCACAGAGCAACCAATCCATTTGGGTAGGGTCTCTACAGAGATGGTGTTAGAGCACATGTTGATTGTACGACGTGACCCTAGAAAATGGCTTAGAAATAAGAAGACCCTAATAGAACAACTCTTATCTTGTATTACTGTCGTAACTTTTGAACTCTTTGCTAAACCCTCCTTGCTTCAAAATTTTAGATGAAGAGCTTCATCCTAAATAGTAGACAACACTATGAGGACATTCTTTGTGGTCCATCAGAGAGAGGATTTGTGGAATTTTTTGCATTCATTAGTCATTAGTAGCAATATCGGGGCGAATATCTCTTTTTAAATGAAATATCTCGTTTAAACAAAGGTAAAATGAGTGTAAAAATATCACTCATCGGTGATTGGGAAACTCACATTCAACTGCAAGATGATTTGGTTGAGCATATGTGGGATCACATTGGCAACCAATTGATTTTTCCGCGAATACGCAAAGCTTGAGTATCATTCAATGATAGTAAGGAGAGTATTGTTACAAGGGAGTTTAGACGGGAGCACTAGGGTGCTACGTACACAAGGATGGCGCAAATTCTAGCGCGAGCATGATAGAGACTTCGTGTGCTCAGCCCCATACTAGCCTACAAATGCGTATGGTGTGATGAGGGCCAATGATGTCTACTACACAACTTGTTCTTGTAGACTCGTGTTGGGCCTCCAAGTGCGGAGTTTTGTAGGATAGTAGAAAATTTCCCTCAAGTGGATGACCTAAGGTTTATCAATCCATGGGAAATGTAGGATGAATATGGTCTATCTCAAGCAACCCTGTAACCAAATAATAAAAAGTCTCTTCTGTAACCAACACACCAAATACAAAGGTAAATTGTATAGGTGCACTAGTTTGGCGAAGAGATGGTGATACAAGTGTACTAATGATTAGATATTGATTTTTGTAATAGGAACAATAAAAAACAGCAAGGTAACAAGTAACAAAAGTGAGTACAAACGTTATTGTAATGCTTGAAAATGAGGCCTAGGGTCCATACTTTTGCTAGTGCAATCTCCCAACAATGCTAATATAATTGGATCATATAACCATCCCTCAACATGCGATGAAGAATCACTCCAAATTTCTTATCTAGCGGAGAACATAAGAATAAATTGTTTGTAGGGTACGAAACCACCTCAAAGTTATCCTTTTCGATCGATCTATCCAAGAGTTTGTACTAAAATAACACAAAATTATCCTTTTCGATCGATCTATCTAAGAGTTCATACTAAAATAACATCATATGATACACATCAACCAACTCTAAT
Organism: Triticum aestivum; assembly: GCF_018294505.1. NCBI lineage: Eukaryota > Viridiplantae > Streptophyta > Magnoliopsida > Poales > Poaceae > Triticum > Triticum aestivum. The sequence continues at coordinate 562,802,046 of NC_057798.1, forward strand.
ATCACCTAGATACTCCAATGTCACCGCGAGTATCGTGAGGTGCTTATCCGATATGCATCAACCAATTTCAGATTCATAATACTCAATCCAACACAAAGAACCTCAGAGTGCCCCAAGATTTCTACCAGAGAAATAAGGACAAGAATGTGCATCAACCCCTATGCATAGATTACCCCAATGTCACCTCGGGTATCCGCGAGTTGAGTGCCAAAACACATATCAAGTGAATCAATATGATACCCCATTGTTACCACAGGAATTATAGCAAGACATACATCAAGTGCTCTCAAATCCGTAAAAGTATTCAATCCGATGACAACGAAATCTCAAAGGGAAAACTCAATTCATCACAACAAGATAGAGAGGGCGAAACACCATATGATCTAACTATATTAACAAAGCTCATGATACATCAAGATCGTGCCAAATCAAGAACACGAGAGAGTAAACATATAGCTACTGGTACAAACCCTCAGCCTCGAGGGTGGACTACTCCCTCCTCATCATGGTGGCCGCCGGGATGATGAAGATGGCCACCGGTGATGATTTCCCCCTCCGGTAGGGTGCCGAAACAGGGTCTAGATTCATTTTTCATCGCTGCAGAGGCTCGCGGCGGCGGAACTTCTGATCTAGCTAACTTTCAGGGGTTTCTGAATATATAGGATTTTTCAGCGTTGGAATCACGCGAAGATGGGCCTGGCGCGCCCTAGTGTCTTGTGGGCAGCAGCCCCCCCCCCCTCTGGTGGTTCTTTGCTCCATTATTTCTCTTTTCTTCCAAAAAAATTGCCAAAAAGTTTCGTCCAATTCCGAGTACTTTTATTTCTGCACATAACATCATGGTAGTTCTACTAAAAAAGCGTCAGTCCAGGTTAGTTCCGTTCAAATCATACCAAAACCGTATAAAATTGTTGTAAACATGGCATGAATACTTCATACATTATGGATACGTTGGAGACGTATCAGCCAGTCCCTTGGCTCCCACTGATACATCGAGGTACTATACAAACGGTGTTTAACCCCTTTTCGTGATGGCGCTCTGAACCATCGCCTAGTGAGTGACTGCAATAGGGGGGGTCCTTCCCACACGACCTAGAAACCGTCGGGGATATGCCCTCCTGGCACATACGCTCAGCAAAATGAGGTTGTGTGTGACCGGCAAGCGATCAAATATGGATATACATAGAGTCGTACTAGAAAAATACAATTATACAGGCAAATCATTTCCGGTTGTAAGTACATCCCACATTGTCAGTCCCCGCTAAACGTTTCCGTTCATGTGTACATTCCACACAGTCAATCCAAGGAATATGTTTCTGTTAGTATGTACATCCCACACAGTTAATCCAAGAAGTACATTTCCGTTCGTATATACATCCCACACAGGCGCTCCAAGGAAAACATTTCCGTTCGCAGGTACATCACACAGAATTTCCCCATTAAATCGCGTGTGATAGCGTTGCCATTGCACACGATATTAACAATTTTATCGTTTGCGCAAGGTGGCCTAATGCAAACAGTTTTCAGGAGGATGTCATGTGTGATTGTTCATTAATCCAACACGGTTTATTCCTAGAAACTGTGTGTGTTGCCTGAGGTCATCGCCCAGGGTGTTTTCTCAATAATGATTTGCAATAGAAAAACCCAATTAGTAGGCTAATTGGCCATTAACAGGCTAATTGTCCTATTATTAATAATCCATTTATTAATCTAATTGACATTTCATATTAAGCACACAATATATTTCATTTTCATATTAAGGACGCATTATTTCATAATTGAAATACATCAGAGTACAACATCATATAGCTTCAGCACTCAGCTACCCCCTTACACAGCTGCACTAGCACCAAGTTTCACATGCAACATCTATAACATTTCAAAATTAGCATCATAGATGGTACATAGATAGATGGATCTCATCTAGAAAACTGCTGAAGCAGAAGGTGAATATTGAGGCCTCATTAATGTTGAAGGTCTTTGCAACTTTAGGCCAGTGCCTGTGGATGATTGACCGTCCATCCTTCGTCCTCTTCAGGAACACTTCGATATTGAACTGTGGGTGTTGTATGAATACCTTCTTCGCCTCCTGACCATATATATGTTTTGAGAGGTACTCATCAGTGAACTGCTTTGGAAAGGCCTAAAAACAAGGATGTGCATAAATATCTTCTCTATATTGGAAATGATGCAAAGGAATAAAAAAGACAAGGTATAATAGTTAGTACCATCCTATAATGAACTGATGTCTTCTTCATTGTGCAGACAAAGATCTTGTTGTTTTTTGTCGCTAATTTCTTTATCCTAACAATCTTTCTCAGTTTCTTGACTTGCCGGATATACATGGACAACTCATTTCCTCATATGCAAAAAAGGTCAAACAGTGAGTCAAAACCTCTGACAGCAGGACCTACATGTGCAAGACCAAATTGTTAAAAACCTAAATATTAGAATGGTTCATGCAATTGCACAATAATGTGCTATTAGACAAAGGACCATGCATGTGCAAACCCCGATTGTAAACCTCAGTGCTTCCCATTGTTTCCCTGGAACACATACAAGGTATTTAGTGATCAGATTAAGTGAGGGTTCACATGCTATTAGTAAAATATGTTGATGAAAAGTAAGCACATTGCAGATTCATCAGATTAATTCAAGCCACATGGAAAACCCATTTATCCAAACCAAGTGTCACGCCCAATATGCGATACTATCCTAAAGAGACTCGAAGGTCCCACCAAGGATAGAACCGCATATTGAAACGCTTTTGCAAGGTGGATATCATTACATAATAGATGGGGATACATACAAGAGGCATACAATGCCACATGAATACAACATCACAATACATTAGAGCATCATCCGACTACGGATGAAACACAAACAGAAACTCAAATGACAACCACCATGCTAGCCCAGGCTGCCGACCTGGAACCTATCCCCTGATCGAAGAAGAAGCAGAAGAAGAACTCCAAAACAAGCAAACATCGCTCGCGCGTCATGATCATCAAATAACCTGCACCTGCAACTGTTGTTGTAGTAATCTGTGAGCCACGAGGACTCAGCAATCCCATTACCATGGGTATCAAGACTAGCAAAGCTTAAAGGGAAAGGAAGGGGTAAATTGGTGAGGTTGCAGCAGCGACTAAGCATATATGGTGGCTAACATACGCAAATAAGAGCGAGAAGAGAGAGCAAACGGAACGGTCGTGAAGCTAGCAATGATCAAGAGGTGATACTGAACTCCTACTTACGTCAAACATAACCCAAAAAAATCGTGTTCACTTCCCGGACTCCGCCGAAAAGAGACCATCACGGCTACACACGCGGTTGATGCGTTTTAATTTGGATATGGTGTCAAGTTATCTACAACCGGACATTAACAAATTCCCATCTGCCACATAACCGCGGGCACGGCTTTCGAAAGTTTATACCCTACAGGGGTGTCCCAACTTAGCCCACGATAAGCTCTCGCGATCAACGAAGGATATACCTTCTCCCAGGAAGACCCGATCAGACTCGGAATCCCGGTTTACAAGACATTTCGACAATGGTAAAACAAGACCAGCAGGACCGCCCGATGCGCCGACAATCTCGATAGGAGCTGCACATATCTCGTTCTCAGGGCAACACCGGATGAACACTACGTACAACTAAAACTAGCCCTCAAGTTTCCCCGAGGTGGCGCTGCAAGTGGCTCTGGTTCAGACCAGCACTTAGAGAAGCACTGCCCCGGGGGGGCTAAAATAAAGATGACCCTCAGGCTCCGGAAACCCAAGGGAAAAAGGGGTAGGTGAGGCAAATGGTAAAACCAAGGTTGGGCCTTGCTGGAGGAGTTTTATTCAAAGCAAACTGTCAAGGGGGTCCCATAAATCACCCAACTGCGTAAGGAATGCAAAATCCGGGAACATAACACCGGTATGACGGAAACTAGGGCGGCAAGAGTGGAACAAAACACCAGGCATAAGGCCGAGTCTTCCACCCTTTACCAAGTATATAGATGCATTAATTAGATAAGAGATATTGTGATATCCCAACATAATCCTGTCCACCAAGGAGCAATCTTCAACTTCACCTGCAACTAACAACGCTATAAGAGGGCTGAGCAAAGCGGTAACATAGCCGAGCAATGGTTTGCTAGGAAGGGTGAAAAAGGTTAGAGGCTGACATGGCAATTTGGGAGGCTTGAAGAACAAGTGAATAGGTAGCGCAACAAAGCGATAGAACGAAGCAACTAGCATAGCAATGATAGTAGTGAGATCCAGGGTAGCGGTCATCTTGACTGAAATCCCGCAAGGAAGAAGAACGAGTCCATGAAGAAGACGAACGGATGAAGACGAACCGAGCGTAGACGAATGAATCCTCACGATCGCAACGAAACCGGAACTAACGAGAAGGAGCACAACCGGAAAGAAGCAAACAACAAGGTAAACACACAACACATAAACATGACATGATGCTCAACCAAGTATGATGCATGTCCGGTTTAAAGAGCATGGCATGGCAAAGTGCAAAAAACAATACTACAAGTTAAGTGGAGCTCAATATGCAACGAGTTGCATATTGACAAAACACCACATTGACATATTTAGTTTAATCTCGTTTATGTACCCAACAATATTAAATGTTGTTAAACATGGCAAGAGGTGGAACATAAGTAATCTAACTATTTAGGCAAGTTTAAATGAGGTTGGAACAACAAACAACAATTCCGGAAAATCCCCATATGCATATTTCGAATTTGGTACTATTCTGCCCTAAAACATATTTTATTGTTGTTAAACAGAAAAATAAAGTGCACCATGTTAAACTAGGCATTTTTCCACCCCATTTACATATAAAGTTTATTTAAAACCGAGCTACGGTTATTTAGTTATGAAATAAATCATTTTAACAAGGCATTTATGCAAAATTAAATAAACAGCAAGTTTAAACATTTTAAACATGGATGAAAGTGGCATATTATTAATCTACACAAAATTCTAAGCATTTTACATGTATGACATGTTTAATTTGGATGCATGGATAATTACTTATTAACACTTTAATATGATGGCATTTTTCTGTAATTATGCATGCACAGGATATTTAGCAAATTCATCCAGGAAAAAAAACATCCACGGGCTGAAACTGGTGCATGCTAGGCTGAACAAAGAGGAGGCCCTGGAGCTCACCTAGCTAGGCCAGGCCCAGTTCGGTGGGAGGAGGCCGGGCAGGCCGGCTAGGTAGAGGCGCGGTGGGCCTTGGCGATCTGCCACGAGAGGCCACACACCGATGCAGGGGACGAGCGATGCAGGGGAGCTGGCGCTGGAGTGGGTCAACGCAGGGGGTTCAAGCGCTCGTGTTCTGAAACCGACAAAGCGGCGAAGGCATGATGCAGGGCACGACGGCGGCAGCGGGGACTTGGCGCACAGTGGTCTCGAGCGGCAGTGTCGATCTGAAGGTGGGGATGCAAGGCCTCGCCGGATCTGGCGAAGACAGCGACGAACGGAGCAGGGCGGCGGCAGGAGCTGCAAAGCCATGGCACGAGGTTGCTCCTGTGGACAGAGAAATTGAGAATAGAGAGAGGTGTGAGGCGATGAAGAGAGGGGGCTTCAGCGAAGAAGGGAACGGGGAAGGGAGTAGGGGCATGGCCTGGTGGTCGAGGACGCTAGCGGAGGCGTGCTCCGACGAGGGACTTGGCCGGTGAGGAGGCATTGAGGAGCTCGGGCTCCTACCTCCTGGACGAGGGAAGGCTTGGGCTGCAGCGATACATGGCGCTGCATCGGGAGGAAGACAGGGAGATGTGAGGCAGGGAAGGTGCGGGGGAAAAAGCTGGAGCAGCAATAGGGCATCTCACTGGCAGAGGAGGCGTCCAAGGCGGTGGCGCTGCAAGGAACTCCGGCAAGGAGCGGGCAGAAAACGGCAGAAACGGGGCGGGGACTCGGTGGGGAACAGAAGAGGCAAGGGGAGCAGGGAGATCGGGCGCTGGATCGATGGATGGAGCTGCTGGCTAGATGGGTGGATCGAAGAGAGGCCGGGGAGGATGAGGCTGGTGATTGGCTTGCTGGTGATCCCGAGGGGAAAACGAAGAGGAGAAAAGGTGGAGGTTTTTGCGGCGGTGGGGAGGAAATGATTGATGGGACGGCTAGTCTAGGGTTTGTCCGGTATATATACCGAGTGGATTTGGATAGGGGTCGTTTGGATCCCTCCGATCGTAATCAGACGGCCTGGAATAAATAGGTTAGGAAGACCGAAAGAGAAACCGAAGATGTTTTATAGGTGTTTGGGGATGATCCGGACCCATTGGTCATGACAGCCCGGGTCGGGTCCGGGAGAAGTTTTCGGACTAGGTTGCGGAGGTGGTCGGTGGCTGGACAAGAGGGAAACGCTTACATGGTTGGTCTCGGAATGGTCAACGAAAGCAAGGGGGACGCGACAACTATGAACGGGTGCAAGCTTTATGAAAACATGCAGATGCAATGCACATGATGCTATGAGATGAGATGCACGACCGAACAAAATGCAAAACAAAAGACAAAAACCCAACCACGAAGGAAATAATATATCACATAGCCGGAAATGGCAAGAGTTGGAGTTACAAATATGGAAGGTTACATCCGGGCCGTTACAACACTCCACCACTACAAGAGGATCTCGTCTCGAGATCTAGGATGGCACCGGAGAGAAATGGAAGAGGAAGAGAAGAGGTAAAACTAAGTTGCTTCATCGACAAATGAGTGAAACCCAAGAACTTTGAGAGGTTGAAAAGTTGAAAGAAAGAACACAACGGAGTTGAACACAATTAAGAGCACTACGGTAGAAAATAGAAACAAGGAACACCATGTGAACCTTGGAGGTTGCAAGGACATGAATCAAGAGTTTAATGGACAAGATAGAATTCGAAACCACTCTGGTTAAAACAAGATGAGAGAGGAAGAATTCGGGCAAAACTCCAGTTGAACATGGAAGGAATAGAACATGAACTTGGCAAAATGAAAGCACTTGGATGAGACTCCGGTTAAATGAGGAATGATAGACACAACACTCCGGTTAAATGGGTAAGCAAGGAAAAGAACATGATCTTGACAAAACAAGATGATTAGTGAAGAGAGCAACATCACAATGCCTCCGGAACGAAAGAATAGAAGCTAGATTGTTGGGATAAAAGGGACGGAGAAGAAAATGACAATTTCTACCACAAATGAACTTGGAAAGCATCCTTGCAAAGAAGGATTGAATGGAGTTGTTGGAAAACCAACAACGAAAAGAATAAGCTTGTAGTGGGCTTATGGAAACATCTCAACACTTGAGGTGAAATTCTGCCACTAACGAAAAACAATTGCTTGCTTGAGATCAACGAAGAGATGAAAAACCTCTTTCACCGAGAAGGATATGGAGAAAGCTTGGATCATTGATAAGCACCACAAATAGCAGCATTCCTTAGGGAAGGCTTTAGGTGAAATCTATACCAAGATAACTCCAGCGAAGAGATTGATGGATTTAAAATACCTCATTCTTAACAACATGTGAATCACGAAGCATGAATGGAAATTGTCAAGAATGATATAACACCACCTCAAAAGATAAGGTAGAAAGAATAGCGCTTCGGAATGCAAGATTAAGAATGCTTGAATGCCTCAAAACAAAACATGTGTTGAGCACCATGTTTAATTTTTGAGTATAGCTTGGCGGAATCATAGCTTTGAGAGAAATCTTGAAGAACAAAAGAACAATGAAAGGAATACTTGATGAAGCACCATGTAGAGCCTCCATGGAGAACTCCGGTAATAAAAGGATGATAGAAAGAAAGAGAAGTTGAAAACACAAGGTGAAGCCTTGCAATAATTTAGGTGGAGCTTCGTGATGAGATAATGCGGAAAACTTGGAACTCCAGAAAAGAAAAGATGGAGCATCTCAAACCGAGAAATGTGATATGATGAACAACGATGGAAAGAAGAAACTAGATCACTTGGATGAAACAATAATAAGAATTACGTTATGCATATCCTTCACCTGGTCGAAGATGTTTTATAGGTGTTTGGGGATGATCCGGACCCATTGGTCATGACAGCCCTGGTCGGGTCCGGGAGAAGTTTTCGGACTAGGTTGCGGAGGTGGTCGGTGGCTGGACAAGAGGGAAACTCTTACGTGGTTGGTCTCGGAATGGTCAACGAAAGCAAGGGGGGCGCGGCAACTACGAACGGGTGCAAGCTTTATGAAAACATGCAGATGCAATGCACATGATGCTATGAGATGAGATGCATGACCGAACAAAATGCAAAAGAAAACACAAAAACCCAACCACAAAGGAAATAATATATCACATAGCCGGAAATGGCAAGAGTTGGAGTTACAAATATGGAAGGTTACATCCGGGCCGTTACACCAAGCATGAGTAAGAACTAGGAAATATAGCAGTTGTATATGTTTCTCATGTATTAAGTGCACAACAATACAAAACTCTACCCACGATAATTGGACATCGCACCGCAGAACTGAAACCAAGCAGTTAACTAAACACCACAACAAATGAACCAAACATTAACTGAGCACCACATTGCACAGTCTTGGAGCGTCAGCCTAGTGAAGAACTTGATGTGCAGAGGTGCCCAACTGCACCATGTGAGCTTCCTGGGGCGCGCAAACGGAACCAACGAATAGGGCGGAGTAGCATGACTTCACGGAGTAGGAACCGCTCTCTGTCTAGTGCCAGCATAAGCGGTCCAGTTTGTCGGGGAGGAGTTGTGGCGAAGGTGACGCTAGAGCTCAACATACTCCACCATAGCCAGCGGCATCAGGGATCCCTGGATATCACAGATCCAGGTGCACTGGTCCAGCCCCTCTACCATGGTGCAAACCCTACAGTGTTGCCGGGGGACCAAGGAAGATATGAGGGGCGCGAGCTCCAAGACGGATTAGCCACCCAGCCAGTGATCATCCCAGTACCGGCAAGATCGGCCATTAGATGTATCGACTATTGTTACTTTCAAATGTATTTGTGAAAATTTTAGTTTTATTTGGTTTTTAAAGTATGATATATTATTTGGTTTTGAAACTATGAGATATTTGTATTTGGTTGAATTATGTGAACTTGGGACAATTTTTTTGATATGTATGCAAAAAGAGAAAATAAATAAAGGTCGGATACTAGCCGCAGGGACGAAAATGCGGCCGCATGTTGGGCCCACTACCGACTCAAACACGGAAGGGGGTGAACATGCCGAATCAAACGGACAAAAAGCGGACATACCATGCGTCCATTTGGGTTGGTGTTTTGGAGTTGCTCTAATCCTCTCTCTTCTAGACTAGCATGCGCTGTCGGGGTGCACCACTGCAAGACCACACGCGTCCTTCCACTGATGTGTTCCGCTAACCTCGCTGAATCAAGGCAAGCCACCGCTGACTATGTCCACCCGTAGGAACATCAGCACCAGATCCAATGCCTACATTGGCCCCAATTGCAAGAGAGCCCGATCCAACCCATCACTCAACACCGATAGTCAAAAAACACAGATCTAGGGTGTACTATGAGTGTGGCAGCAAAGTGTCTGATCTACAATATAGAGTTTACGAGGGCAGGTTGCGTCCACGCTCATCGCCGTCGCGCTCATAGGCGACATTGGCCCCGTTAGAGCATGGTTAATAGAAGACCCGACAACGGGCTCTATACTAGTGCCATGTCATCTTATAGTCTTCAAAAAATAAGGCTAGCTCTAGAGGACCTGCTCAACTCGCAATAGTAATTAATATTTGCATGCATCGAGAAGAAGGGCACTGATTGGGAAGAAGAAAGCAGCGCCATTTTTGAAGGGTTGCATCCAGTCTTTTCCTCTCGTGTGGTGTATGATGTCTGCTAGAACTATGTCGGTATTTCCCCAAAGTGGAAGGGATGATGCAGTATAGCGACGGTAGGTATTTCCCTCAGTGATGAGACCAAGGTTATCGAACCAGTAGGAGAACCTCCTGACACCACGTAAACAACACTTGCACACAAATAACAAATACTCGCAACCCGGCGTGTTAAAGGGGTTGTCAATCCCTTTCGGGTACGGCGCCTCAAGTAGGCAAATAACGTAAGATAAAAAGTGGTAGATATGATAAATAGATCACAGAACAAATAAATTGCAGCAAGATTTTTGTATTTTCGGTTTAGTAGATCTGAAAATAAATGCAAGAGAAAATAGATCACAAAGGCAAATATGATGAAAAGCGACCAGGGGGCCCTAGGTTTCACTAGTGGCTTCTCTCGAGAAAAGTAGCAAACGGTGGGAAAATAATTACTGTTGGGCAATTGATAGAACTTCAAATAATCATGATGATATCCAGGCAATGATCATTATATAGGCATTACGTCCAAGATTAGTAGACCGACTCCTGCCCGCATCTACTACTATTACTCCACACATCGACCGCTATCCAGCATGCATCTAGTGTATTAAGTTCATGAGAAAATGGAGTAATGCAATAAAACAATGACATGATGTAGACGAGATCCATTTATCTATTGCGACAGATATAGATCTCATCTTGTTATCCTTAGTAGCAACGATACATACGTGTCGTTCCCCTTCTGTCACTGGGATCAAGCACCGTAAGATTGAACCCACTACAAAGCACCTCTTCCCATTGCAAGATAAATAGATCAAGTTGGCCAAACAAAACCCAAATATCGGAGAAGAAATACGAGGCTATAAGCAATCATGCATATAAGAGATCAAAGAATTCTCAAATAACTTTCATGGATAAAAACATAGATCTGATCATGAACTCAAAGTTCATCGGATCCCAACAAACACACCGCCAAAAGACTTACATCATATGGATCTCCAAGAGACCATTGTATTCATAATTAAGAGAGAGGGAGGAAGCCATCTAGCTACTAACTATGGACCATAGGTCTACAAATAACTACTCACGCATCATAGGAGAGGCGCCAATGGAAGTGGTGAACCCCTCCATGACGGTGTCTAGATTGGATCTGGTGGTTCTGGACTCTGCGGTGGCTGGATCAATATTTCGTCGACTCCCCTAGGGTTTCTGGAATATTGTGGTATTTATAGAGCAAAGAGGAGGTTCAGGGGGCACCCGAGGTGGGCACAACCCCCAGGGCGTGCCTGGGCCTCCTGGCGCGCCCTGGTGGGTGCTGCTCACCTCGAGCAGCCCCTCAGGTGCTTCCTTGGCCCATTGGCTTTCTTCTGGCCCAAAAAAATTCCTTCAGGAGTTGCGTTGCGTGTGGACTCCGTTTGATATTGATTTCCTGCGATGTAAAAGCATACAGAAAACAGCAACTGGCACTGGGCACTATGTCAATAGGTTAGTACCAAAAAATGATATAAAATTACTATAAAATATTGTAAAACATCCAAGAATGATAATATAACAGCATGGAACAATAAAAAATTATAGATATATTGGAGATGTATCAGCATCCCCAAGCTTAATTCATGCTCGTCCTCGAGTAGGTAAATGATAAAAACAGAATTTTTGATGTGGAATGCTACGCAACATGTTCATCACATTCTTTTCTTTATAGCATGGACATATGGAGTTTTATATGATTCAAAGCAATAGTCTAGTTTTCACATGAAGACTTTAATACTCAAGCATACCAACAAGCAACCATGTCTTTCAAAATATCAACACTAAAGAAAGTTATCCCTAGCCCATCATGCTCAATCATCGATCCATTCATGAAACACACTCGAATATTAGCTACACCCAATGCTCAAATACAATCATAGTGCCCCTTAGTTGGTGCTTTATAAGAGAAGATGGAGACTCAAATTTAAAATAAAAATTGCATAAGTAAAAGAAAGGCCCTTCGTGGAGGGAAGTAGTGATTTGTAGAGGTTCCAGAGCTCAAAGCTTAAATTGAGAGATAAAATTATTTTTGAGAGGCATACTTTTCCTACCAACGAAAACGCCTTGGAGCATCCCAACACTTTCCATGCTAGATACATCATAGGCGGTTCCCAAACAAAAAATAAAGTTTATTCCTTTTTCCACCATAACTTTCACTTTCCATGGCTAGCCGTATCCACAGGTGCCCTCCATACCAACACTTTCCAAGGAATTTATTATTTGACAACATAAATGAAATTCATTTATTCATTTCGGGACTGGGCATCCCTAGTACCTTTGTCGTACTCTCGTGCAATGACAAGTGAATAAACACTCATCGTGAGAATAACACATCTAGCATGGAAAATATTTTTTGACTATATACTGCAAGGCAACAGCCCCACAGTCTTTTATCAAGACTCCAAACCAAACAAATTACAATGTACATGGAAGAGAGTTGTGTGGGGGGTGGGGGTGGGGGTAGGAAAATACATACCAAGTCCTAAGGAAGGGAGGCTATCCAAGATAGGAGGTTGTCCCTATATTTACATTTTATCCTATGTGCTAACAAAGAGATATCATGTACAAAAATTCTTCTCCAAGCTCTGAAGCTAGGATTCTCATTCCTAAAGATCTTGCCATTCCTCTGAGTCCAAATATTCCAAGTGGCTGTGAAAACCACTTCAGAAAAGAAAGGGAACCCAAAGTCCTTCCGGTCAGAAAGAGCCATCATGTATGTGGATTGATTCGGATGGGAGATCCAAGATAATTCCAAACACGCTGGCTGAAGTTGCAAGTGAAGAAAAGATGCACACAATCCTCATGGCTAGCCATGTGACATAAAACACAAGTGTCATCTTGCACATTCCAATGCCTACTTTGCATCATATACCTGGTATTCAAATGATCCATTAGAAGGAGCCAGCCAAAGACTTTGAGCTTGAGAGTGCATGAGCATTTCCAAATCCACTTAAGAATGGGGTCAACTACCAAGTGATGGAAATTAAGCTCATAAAAAAGCCTTGATTGAAAATCTCCAGACTTAGAAGGCCATGTCCAGATGTCCTTCCCCTCGGGGTCCAAATTTATGGGAGCCAAAATAGATTGTAGTTGCTGCAACTCATTAAATGCTTCCACTTACAAGGGCAGGTGTAAATAATCAGACTCAGTTGTCATGTTGAAAAAATCCCTAACCGTGATCAAGTCATCAATGACAAATGAATGGAGACGCGGGAATCTTTCTTTCAACAGGGCGGTGCAGTTATCTACTTTCCAATGATCCAACCAGAAAACCACCGTGTCACCTGCATGCACCTGCGGAGTAGCCAATTTACAAAATTTATCATATAGGCTGAGCACGTCACGCCACCAAAAAGAACGACAACTCTGAGTCACTTGAGGGGCCAAGGGTCCATAGTATGTCCTCCAAATTAGATTAACCCAGGGTATGTCTTGCTTGTTGAAGAACTTGAATAAGTGTTTCATAAGCAATGCTTCATTTTGAAAACCTAGGTGAGTAACTCCAAGGCCACCAAATTTCTTAGGCCTGCAAACTAGGTCCCAAGCGGCTAATGACTGCCGCAGGGTGTCAGAGTTTCCCCGCCAAAGACACTGTCGCATGATCGTCTCAATCTATTTAAGAATGCCTTGGGGCAAAGACAAGGAGCACAAGAACTAGATCGGCATGGAAGCCAACACCGATTGTAACAGCTGGAGTCTACTACCTTGGTTTAATAAACAAGAGGCAGCCGATAAGCGTCTCTCGATGCGGTCTACCAGGGGCAAAAGATCATAGATGATTGGACGTGAAGTACCCATCAGGAGCCCAAGATATGTGAACGGCATGGCACCAACTTCACATCCAAGCAACCCAGCAATCCTTAAACCCTCATCATCAGACATGTTCATAGGAATCAATGAGGATTTACTGAAGTTGACCTTCAAACCCGTAGACTTTGCAAATTTGTCAAGAATCTCCTTGAAAGCCAAGATCTAAGCATCCATAGCAAGAAGAACAATGAGAGTGTCGTCTGCGTATTGTACGATCGGGTAGTCATTGGAACTAGTTGGGATGGGCAGAGTTAAGATGTTTCTAGAACACATCTCATTCACCACTGATTGGAGAAGATCAACTGCAATTACAAAAAGTAATGGAGATGGAGGGTCACCTTGCCTAACTCTAGTACGACACATAAAATGTTGAACGGGCACTCCATTAAGTAAAACTGAGGAAGATCCAGAGGATAAAAGCCCATTAACCCATCCATTCCATCGATCATCAAAACCCTTACACTGTACCATTCTGATAATAGACTCATGCTGAATTGTATCAAAAGCCTTGGTGAAATCAAGCTTGAGCAAAATTATGGGCCGCTTGGAAGCTTTACATTGATTGTGTATTCAAAACACCAAGCAAGGCCATCTTTGATTGAACGGCAGCGAAGAAAATGATACTGGTTCTTATGTATGCATTTCAGTATCACCTTTTGCAGCGGATTAGCCAAAAGCTTTGTTAAGAACTTTAAGCACGTGCTAGTCAATGAAATTGGCCGGAAATCACCAACCACTTCAAGGCTAAGCTTCTTTGGGATGAGGGTAATTAAGGAAGAGTTAAGGCATTCTAGATCACATTTACCGCCTCGTGAGTAGTAGAGCACACAAAAGAGAAATTTATTTTGAATATTAGAGATGGCACATACAAATTTTCTTAGAACGGCATGGAAATACCGCATATAGGTAGGTATAGTAGACTCATAAGGCAAAACCGGTTTAAAGGGTTTTGGATGAACAAGTAGTTATCATACTTAGTGCAAAATAAAGGTTAGCAAAAAGATTGAGAAGCGACCAACCAAAAAGCGAGAAATCTCATACCCAAGCATTAAGCATAAGTAACACCGAACAATGCACCATAAGTAGGATATAAATTTCATTGCATAACTATTTACTTACGTGCTTGCATAGGGAATCACAAACCTTAAACATCAATATTCTTACTAAAGCATGATTACTCAACATAACTCACATATCATATCGTCATATCTCAAAACCATTACTAAGAATCAAGTTTATTTTGTCCAATGATCTTCATGAGAGTTTTTATTATATCCTCCTTGGATATATATCACTTTGGGACTATTTTCATATGTTGCTCTTGATAAGCTCAAACAAATATAAGTGAAGGTCATGAGCATAATTTTTTCTTTCTCTCAAAATAATCTAAGTGAAGCAAGAGAGAATTTCTTAAAAAATTATTAAATCCCAAATAAATCTAAGTGAAGCATGAGAGCACTTCTTAAAAATTAACAAAGCACACCGTGCTCAAAAAGATATAAGTGAAGTACTAGAGCAAGTCCATGGCTCTAAAAATTTAAGTGAAGCATAGGAGCAAGCATAGCATAATTTTTGGCTCTCTTAAAAGGGTGTGTCCAGCAAGGATTCAATATTTAAAACACAAAGCAAAACAAGGAAAGACTCATATCATACAAGACACTCCAAGCAAAACTCATATCGTGTGACAAATAAAAATATAGTTTCAAGTAAAATACTGATGGTTGTTAGAAGAAAGCGGGGATGCCACTCAAAGGCATCCCCAAGCTTAGTTGCTTGCTACTTCTTTGAATATTATCTTGGGGTGCCTTGGGCATCCCCAAGCTTAGCCTTTTGCTTATCCTTATTCCTTCATCCATCGTAAGATAACCCAAAACTTGAAAACTTCAATCACACAAAACTCAAACAAAACCTTCGTGAGATCCGTTAGTATAAGAAACCAAACCACTACTATAAGTACTATAGTAAACCTATTCTTATATTTTTGCATTATATATACTGTATTCCAACTTTTCTATGGCAAAAACTCATCAAATAAAACCATAGAATCATCAAAACAAGCACACAACGCAAAGAAAACAGAATCTGTAAAAAACAGAACAGTCTGTAGCAATCTGAAAATTTCGAATACTTATGTAACTCCAAAATTATGAAATAAATTGGTAGACGTGAGCAATTTGTCTATTAATACTCTGGAAAAATAATCAACTTAAAATCACTCTTCTGTAAAAAATGATAACAAATCTCGTGAGCGCAAAATTTTCTGTTTTTCAGCAAGATCAAATAAACTTTCACCCAAGACTTCCCAAAGGCATTGATTGGCACAAACACTAATTAAAACACAAAAACACAATGATAATAGTAGCATAATTGTGCTAACACTAAAGAACAAAAAGCAAAAAGCAAAAATAAATTTTATTCATTGGGTTGCCTCCTAAGAAGCGGTATCGTTTTACGCCCCTAGCTAGGCATAACACGTAGGATCTAAGTTTTGTCATCTTTGTCCAATTATCCGATCGAGCACTTAGGATTTTTCAAGGATTTTACATATAAATTCTCACAAGCAATACTTCTAGGCATGAGATTGGAAAAATTATTATCGCAAAAAGGATCTCTTATGACTTCAATAAAGTTGGGATGGATACTAATCATCTTAAGATCTCCTTTATCATTGCTAGAAGTTGATCCATTGTTTTTAGCAACTTGAGTAGTCTTGCTAATTTTCATGGGAATTTTAGCGGAAGCAAAAGCCGTACGTAGATTAGAATTTTTTTTCTAGTTTATCAATCCTAGATGGACTTTCTTTAATTCTTTCATGAATTATAGTTCCTTTTTCTTTTAGCAACTTGAAAACGTCTCCCGCTTTTGACCCAACTTTAGTAGCATAACTTTGCATTTTTCTATCCAAAATTTCAATATGTTCTATGGTAAGCATTTTCTTTTCAATAGCATATAATCTTTCCATAACATGCTCGAGAGTCAATATTGTCTTATTGATCACGAGTGGTGGTGAACCCACTAAATTTCCCAAAGCATTAAAAGCATCAAGAGTAGGACACATCAAAAATTTCCCACCGGTAATAGTTTCAAGGACGAATCTATACCAAGTGGTAATGCCCACATAAAAGCAACAAAGAAGAACAACGGTAGATTGCTTACGGATGGATCTATTATGAGCATTGCAAATCCTATACCAAGCATCTTTTAAACTTTCTCCCCCCCCCCTTTGTTTAAAGTTGAGAACTTCGTTCTCGGGGGTGCAAGCAATAGAAGAAGAGAAATCCATAACGACAAAAGGTGATAAGCAAGTTTGCACACGGTAAACAGATCTGACGAGAAAACGACGAACGAAAAAGAGGGCGAATAAAACGGCAATTTTTTTTGTGAAGTGGGGGAGAGGAAAACAAGAGGAAAATGGCAAATAATGTAAATTTCGAGGAGATGAGATTTGTGATTAGGAACCTGGTTGATGTTGAAGATCCTCCCCGACAATGGCGCCAGAAATTCCTTTTGATGTCTGCTAGAACTACGTCGGTATTTCCCCAAAGAGGAAGGGATGATGCAGTGTAGCAACGGTAGGTATTTCCCTCAGTGATGAGACCAAGGTTATAGAACCAGTAGGAGAACCTCCTCACACCATGTAAACAGCACCTGCACACAAATAACAAATACTTGCAACCCGACGTGTTAAAGGGGTTGTCAATCCCTTTCGGGTACGGCGCCTCAAGTAGGCAAATAACATGAGGTAAAAAGTGGTAGATATGATAAATAGATCGCGGAACAAATAAATTGCAGAAAGGTATTTTTTGTATTTTTGGTTTAATAGATCTAAAAATAAATGCAAGAGAAAATAGATCGCAAAGGCAAATATGATGAAAAGAGACCAGGGAGCCGTAGGTTTCACTAGTGGCTTCTCTCAAGAAAAGTAGCAAACGGTGGGAAAATAATTACTGTTGGGCAATTGATAGAACTTCAAATAATCATGATGATATCCACGCAATGATCATTATATAGGCATCACGTCCAAGATTAGTAGACCAACTCCTGCCTGCATCTACTACTATTACTCCATACATCGACCGCTATCCAGCATGCATCTAGTGTATTAAGTTCATGAAAAAACGGAGTAATGCAATAAAACGATGACATGCTGTAGACGATATTCGTTTATCTATTGCGGTAGATATATATCTCATCTTGTTATCCTTAGTAGCAACGATACATACGTGTCGGTTCCTCTTCTGTCATTGGGATCAAGCACCGTAAGATCGAACCCACTACAAAGCACCTCTTCCCATTGCAAGATAAATAGATCAAGTTGGCCAAACAAAACCCAAATATCGGAGAAGAAATACGAGGCTGTAAGCAATCATGCATATAAAAGATCAAAGAAGACTCAAATAACTTTCATGGATAAAAACATAAAGCTGATCATAAACTCATAGTTCATCGGATCCCACCAAACACACCGCCAAAAGACTTACATCATATGGATCTCCAAAAGACCATTGTATTGATAATCAAGAGAGAGAGGAAGCCATCTAGCTACTAACTACGGACCCGTAGGTCTAAAAAGAACTACTCACGCATCATAGGAGAGGCACCAATGGAAGTGGTGAATCCCTTCATGACGGTGTCTAGATTGGATCTAGTGGTTCTGGACTCTACGGCGGCTGGACCAATATTTCATCGACTCCCCTAAGGTTTCTGAAATATTGTGGTATTTATAGAGCAAAGAGGTGGTTCGGGGGGCACCCGAGGTGGGCACAACCCCCAGGGCGCCAGGGCGCGCCAGGGCCTCCTGGCGCGCCCTGGTGGGTGCTGCTCACCTCGAGCAGCCCCTCAAGTGCTTCCTTGGCCCATTGGCTTTCTTGTGGCCCAAAAAAATTCCTTCAGGAGTTGCATTGCGTTCGGACTCCGTTTAATATTGATTTCCTGTGATGTAAAAAACATGCAGAAAACAGCAACTGGCACTGGGCACTATGTCAATAGGTTAGTACCAAAAAATGATATAAAATGACTATAAAATGATTGTAAAACATCCAAGAATGATAATATAACAGCATGGAACAATAAAAAATTATAGATATATTGGAGATGTATTAGCGTGCTAAAGCCGCGCGACTAGTGAAGCACCGACTCTCTTCTCTTTCCTCCCTTGTCTCTCTTCCATGTGGGATTTTGCTCATGTGGAATGGCTTATAGCCTATTGAGTAGGACCTATTGTACTTACTCTTATGCGCTAGCCGTCGTGTGTGCTCCGCACACTTAATTTCCTGTCAGTGTGTTGTTGCTTCTCTATGTTCATCGCTGGCATAGCATGTTCTTTTGAATTTATTTCCTTCTTTGTTTGGTTAACTTGTGTGATACCCATGCATGTTCGGATCTCCCCCCGCCTTTACCCCACTCCACGCTTTCATCAACTCCATGCGTGGAGCCGGGCTTGAACACCCCAGCTCTATGAAGCGGAGATATTCTACAATGTAAAACAATGAAGCGAACAAAGCCCAACGACTGCTAAGCCAAAATCGCCAAGTTCTCTGAATTTACACCCAAAATGCCACTGATAAGTGAAACTTACCAATTCAATCTAGCGACACATCTTCCCCGAGCAAACTAGCACTCTTTCTCTCCCCTTATCATACCCCGTTGCTAACCCTAGAGGCTGACGTCAACCCATCTCCACCCCATCGACGATCACTGTGTCCCTGCTGGAACCACTGCATCTCGTCGTCATCTCTCTCTCTCTTACCTTGTTGCCATCCATCACCCCGACGAGCCTCCTCCCTAGTAGCCAATGGGAGGAGGAGCCGACCCAACGTCCCGAATGCACACATCTCCACACAAGAAGCTGCAAGCAGGCGTGCAAGGCCGAAGCTATGGATTTGACAAAGTTGGAGGAGATACGAATGAAGCTTCAGTCTTGGAACGTTTCTTCGAGTTCAGTTATTGATGTACTAAAATCCAATGATCATGATCTTAATGAATCTGAGATTGTGCATTTGAACTATTGATTGTGAACAACTATGTCATCTACACAAAGTAATTCCTTTGTTTTGTTGCAAATGGCCTTGTTTCACTCCATTTCTTCTTGAATCTCTGTCATGGTTAACCTGACTCCTAATTATCAAGTTGATGAAAGTTTTGTGGTTATTTTGATACACTTATTTGTGGAATTTTTAGTGTTTACTTTTTTGCAAGAATTTACGATCTTCACTGGTAGCATGAACATGTACAAATGACTTGGTAATAGTGAAGAAGTTTGTTTCTTGATCTCGCGTACAGATTTTTCTCAAACAATGAAAATATGGGGAGTACAAAGACTTCCATTTGTTTGGGAAGTGCTTTAATATGGTATTTAAGTTGACTAGATACTTTTTAATGGTAAATAAATTTGTGCATGAAGTATATTTGTATTCTTAACATAACCAAATTAACGAAAGTATAATATCACACAAATATCAGTTTTTTACTATTTTCACAATTTATTTTGGACATATATATTTGTTTTCTACACATAATTTTGCACGCAATACATCCCTCATCAGACAAAGCAAGTGAGAGAGTGCCAAGAGCACTAAACTATAAAAAATTACGGACTCCGGTGCAAGATGTACCATCAAATAATCGCTTGCTTGATCTGTTCTGTGGGATCTTAATCCAATGGCACAGGTAGCTGGATCGCATGACCACCAGTAAAAAGTAAAATTCATCCAACACCTTCACTGTTGTCTTCACCCTTTGATGGTTTGTGGCACACCGGACGTTGAAACTTGCATTGGACATGCAGCAAGGAAAAGAGACAACTTGAAACACCATTATCATCCAAAGCATTGAATACAGTAATAGCCACTCGTGGCTAGTGACAAGATCTAGTAGCAGATTGAGGAACATCCGCTGAAGAAACACCTCAAAAGCAGTGCATGCTTGATATCCTTTATCATCAATTAACAATGTTGGAGAAACCAGACATTGTGGAGGAGCAAGTCGAAGGAAAGGTCACAGTTGCCGCACCCAATACCAACCAGTTGTTGCCCCTGGTTGACACACCAATTAATGATATCTGAAGAAAGCCAGCAAATCTAGTAACACATACCCTCACATGTCTTTTGCGAGAGCCAGATCGGTCGCCAACGAATTAAGGATAGGCGAAAGAGACCTTATTGTAACGCGCCATCACCTCCAGCACCTCGCTGATACCGTTAGGGAAACGAAACCTATGAAAAACAATGGCCCACTAGAATTAAGAACAAACGAAAGAGAAGGATCCACTTTTCCCTAATCGCGACAAGGCCACCATACGGGGAGGATACCCTGGCTACTGCTAGGGTTTCCTCCTAATCTTTTGCTGGGTAAGGTTAGGGAAAATGGTATTGTGTCCTAGCTTGCCACGGTAACAACTCAAAAATGTTCCACACACTAATTGAATTACAAAGATAAATTTGCAAAAAGCTGGTGAATATTAAATATATCTTAAACATAAGAAAAATAAAAGTAATTGATTAGACCATTTTATGAAAAAACAAGAATCATTTGTAAGTACCCGCTACAAATCCCCCTTTTCGGCACAATTAAAGTCCCCCTTGTCTATAATTATTTTTGCTGTTTTAAAATTTATTTTCTTCGGTCTATTTCCAATATCCATTTCAAATATATTGTTGCGATGGCGCATTTGCAAAACAACAAATTGCTCCGAGTCAGGAGAGAGACCGAATATGTCTTATTGATATGTAAAGTTGTATTTGGGCAAAGTCGAGGGACTAAGGGCATCTTGAATGCTAACCCGCAAATTTTCTCCGGCATCCGTCCGCGGGTAGGGGGACCAGTCCACGGACACGTATGCGGAAGACGGTTATCCAACGATGTGCCCATATATTTCAACCATTCTTTGAACTAACCGGACGAAATTCATGCAAACACGACATATTTCATCAAAGTTCAGATAGAAAATAGCACAAATTATCCATACATAGCATGCAAATAAATCTAGTACAACAATAGTTCAAATTCAGTGGGATTAACTGGGTGTTCAACTAGTTTTTCATGAACGGACGATGTAGTCCCACACATAGTGCCTCTTTAGCTTCATCCAATAGTGTGTATACCTAAATGACCGTCCTGCTATCCTGTGGTACATCACGACAATACGTACGGATTACACAATGTGTGGAGCAGCATTGAATGAATGAATCAACAAGTTGAGCAAGAAGAAGCAAAACTTACAATTTCTTCGGCTGCCGCGTGCAATGGCCACCTTTCCTCCAGCATATCAACCACGCCACAAAACTTGGTGACATTGGTCTGGATGGCATACCATCAATACGATAACGACCTCACATTGTGATCATTGATGAAGTGCATGTCGTAGGGCGCATTGTGCTTTCGCGCATGAAATGAATCATGCACCCACTGCTAGAACGCCCCCGCTCTTGCCTACAAAATCCACGGATATGGTCAACCACACATAGCATAACAACTCATCCTCCTCCATGGTCGAGTACTCTGCCATTCTTCATACTCTAAAAAAAACTTCACAGCGTACGAAAATAAGGTCAATGGCATTTTACTGAACACCTATGGGCGTGATGATTTCCATGGACGAATTCGAAGGGGGGGGGAGTATACCTGCCTACGCACGGGTCCTGGGTGGTCGACGTTGTCGTAAAATGCGAGCGGGCGTGTCAGTGCTGGTTGCGGAGGTCCGCAATGCTGGTGTGGCGGCTGGAGAGGTACAACGCCAGGGAGAGAAGAGAAGGATTGGAAGATAGTGAGACCGGGGTCAGTGTGTCAGAGTCGTACGTGGCTACTGTCCGGACTCCGGTAAAGCCCCCCCCCCCCCCCAGTGGATCGATACAACCCATAGTTGGATGGCACAACATGTCCAGATCACACGATCCAGACATATGCGGACAGTTTAAGGGTCCGCGTTGAAGATGCCCTGATATGACATTCATAAACTGAATGTCACAAACATTCCCGCTTCTTTGATTCTGCGGCAAAACAAGGAGTACGTGCGAATAATGCCACGGAATGGGGCACGGGACTTGCAACTTACTTTGCTGGATGATTATTGTTGACAAATGTGGACACGCCAGATCGAGGCACATGCAGGCAGTGGATCATTAGCATTGGAGAAAATCTGCATCATCTATACCAATATAAAGAGACTCAAATGGACAGATCCAATTAATCTCGGCCATTAAATCATGTTAATCCAACGACCTAGACTGCTTCAATGTCGAGCGCTTAACACACTTAGCGTGCAGCTAATTTCATGCCAAATATAGTGTTAATCACATAATAACACGTAAATAATATCGTACTTAATATCCGCATGCACTTAATGTACTTTCAAATTAAAGTGCATTGCACATACACATTGACTAGTTAGAGAACTGGCACGGTCACATATCCCAACAAGCTGAGGTCTTTGTGTTTGTTGAGCTCTCAACCACGCTTAATATGCGTCCTTATGCAGATTTCAAATGGTAAATGTTGCTGACCGGCGACCGGCGCACGTTCGTCGCTCGATTCCTAAGGCTAACTATAGTGATGGTATTCGGTATCATGTACTCGGGTTGATGTGGCAGAGGATTAAAGAACAAAAAGAATTAGAGTAACATAACTTGATACCGTATCATAATAAATGTAATGCTACTTTGTATCATGCATGATAATAAATAAGATCATCTACAATACTACTACTATCTCTGTCCTAATTTATTGGTCTCCATATTAATCCGTGTCAAATTTTGATCATAAATTTAACAAACAAAATGTTCATGCATGCCTAAAAAATTATATCATCGAAAACTATGTTCAAACACGACCCAACGATATAATTTTTTTGACATGCACTAATATTTTGTCAATTAAATTTTTGGACAAAATTTATCACAAATTATAAAGGAGATAATAAACCAGGACGGAGGTAGTATACGGTACTCCCTCCGTCCCACAACATCACAAGCATGTCATTTTTTATAAGGACTCGCTTTGAAGATGTACACACATGCAACAACTTCATTGGTTGCATTAAGAGCCATTGTTCTCGGTGCCATGCCTAGGAATTAATACGCTGCATGCGTGTTTTTTCGTTGGCTGCATGCGTAAGCTGTCATGTGTGAGAGTGCATTGAGAGTGAATGGATGAATTAATGTGAGCAAATTATTATATGCGTTGGTCTAAGAGAAGTGATCCTTAGGCCTAATAAACCCGAACGAAGGAAGTACTATGCATCAGGCTGGTCATAGTGGGAGTAACATAGGTAGTAACATAGATGCCACATAAGTAAAAATGTTGATGTGGCAAGTAGTTAATGAGGAGAGAGGCAAATAGAGTAACCTAATATGTTACCATCAAATAGCGCTTTTCAATGTAAAATGAGTCTACAAGACAATAAATGAACATGTGTATGTTACTACACATATGACACTTCTCACTATAAGGCTAGCCATAGTGGGAGTAACTTAGGTAGTAACATAACACATCCCAAGACATATATGCTTATGTGGCATGGAGTTAATGAGGAGAGAGGTGCTTGTGGTAACATGATATGTTACCATAACATAACGCACCCCAATACAAAATGAGTCTACAACATAATAAATAAAGGCTTGCATGATACTATACTTATATTACTACCCACTATGATGGTAATAACATAGACTAGTAATATATGTATGTTACTAGTCTAAGTTACTATCCACTATGACTAGTCTAAGGGTAGTAACATAGAGTAGTAACGTATGCATGTTACTACTCTAAATTACTCCCCACTATGACCAGCCTCATGAACATAGTATCATACACTAGTATTAATATGATGATACTAGTATATTATATTTTCCGCTATAAGTAGCCAAAACGCGTTCAACTGCACCACATAACGCGGTTGTGGGGCCTGTGCGCACCGCTTCCTCGTTCTCTTCATTTTCTCCACCGCACAACTTACAATCCACTCATTTGTTCTCCATTTTTCCTCGCACGAAGTCGTCCCGTCCTCTCTCTCACTCTCTCTTTTTTAGATCTCCCCAGGTGCCTATGAGTGTGTTTGGTTTCATGGCAAAAACGGTTATTGCCTCGCTCGGTCAGGATATGTGTTTGCTTCCGCTAAAATAAACTCGCTTTTCGTGGGCCAGGTAGCCTCACTCGTCCGGGAAATGCTAGCTCGGAAGGGAGAGCCAATTC
Organism: Triticum aestivum; assembly: GCF_018294505.1. Lineage (NCBI taxonomy): Eukaryota > Viridiplantae > Streptophyta > Magnoliopsida > Poales > Poaceae > Triticum > Triticum aestivum. The sequence goes on from NC_057798.1 coordinate 562,826,883, forward strand.
GGCTCCCTCAAGCAGGCAAAATCGGTGATTTAGCCTTAGCCATGTCTTAATGAAGTAATGTGTTCCATTAGAAAGTAATATTCATATTAAATTATTACCTTAAATTAAAAAATAACAACAAAAAACAAGCCCAAATATAGTGGGATATTAAATCATCTCAATACAAGGACACTCGATTATCATGGCAAAATCGCAAAGAGCATATAACGTACAGGCTGAATGAAAAATAGACATAAATATTCCCACAAAAAAAAGAAGATAGAACATACCTTTTTCTCAATTAATTCGACGCCGGGCGCAGCTATGTGCCGCCTGCAGCGGTTCCTACTGCAACGTCGCTGCCACTACTGGGCAGCCCAATGACCATGACTGCTAATGTCACACTGATATCACCCCATCCCCCCCCCCCCCCCCCCCCCATTTATCTTCACATTTTGTTTTTATTTCGGATTTATTTTCTACTATGCCCCCCCCCCCCCACACACACACACACTATTTTTTATAAAAATATTTTACATAAAATTCTACAAAAGTTAACATTCATTTGAAAATGTTAAACATGTATAGAAAGATGTTATCAATGCGTAGGATTTTTCTTGTGAAATTCAAGAAATGACACATGTTAAAAAGAATGTATATGACATTTAAAAAGTTTATACAATTTACAAAATTGTTCACGTAATTCAAAAAATTGTTTCATACATCCACAAAAAGTATATTTTACATTAAGAAAATATTCACGAGTTTCAAAAATGTTTTACGGACATTTCAAAAAATTTATAGACAACGTATAAATGAAAAAGTTCATGTAATGTAAAAAAATGCTTCGTAACATTAAAATATATCCGTGACATTTTAAAGAAAAATTCTGGAGATTCAAAAAATGTTCCTGATATTTTCTGAAATGTAATTATAATGTAAAAAACTGTTTCTACCATTAAAAAAAAGAAAGTAATATTTTCAAGAAAAATTCTGGTGATTAAAAAAAGGTTCCAGACATTTAACAACTGTGAATACAATGTAAAAAAAAATGTTACCGTAGGTTCAAAATTTTCATGTCCAATACAAAAAAGTACTTGATATTTCAAAGCAATATTTTTGAGTTTCCAAAAAAATTCAATGAAAAAATGCAATTTTTTATAAAACGTTAAAGAAAAACTGTCTTTGTAGCAAAAAAATGTTTATTTCCATTAAAAAATGTATAATGTGTATTTCGAAATACAACCGTGTATTCAAAATAAGGTACTTCAAAAAACGTAAATCATCTATTTGAAAATGTGCAAAGTGTATCAGAAAAAAACATCACATATTCCCTAAAAATGTACATTTTATATTGAGGGAAAAGTAGACATGAGCTCAAAAGAGAAAATAGATGAAAATCTCAATGAAGCAAAAAATATAAAGTAAAAAACCACAGAAAGTGTAGAAACTAAACAAAACCTAAAGTAATGAAGAAACAAAGAAAAACCAATTAGAAATATAGAAAACAAAAAAAACGAAGAACGCCTTGAAAAAATAAATAAAACAAACAAAAATACAACAAGAAAGTGAAAAATGAAAGCAAACCCAAAGAAAATCGGACCAATCGAACTTACTGCGCTAAGTGAACAAACCTGCTAGTGTGTCGTACTTAGGCTGGCACGGGCGATACATAGCTGTCGTGTGGCCCCTGTCCTTCTGCCCTCTTGGTCGCGAGTGCGAAATTCCCTAACGGACGCACGCTGCATCGAAGTGTCGCTGTTTCGCACAGGGAGATCAAGCGACCACTGTCTTTGGCCGGCAGGTTTAATCGTTTCAGCGATTCTGGTTTTCGTAACCTTCTAGAAGTTTCTGGATGGGTTTTACTTGTTAAGGGAACCTTCTAGAAGGTTCTAGAACCGATATTTTCATTTTTGTCGTGTGATTCTTTCATTTTGTTTTCTTTTTTTATTTTTACCTGTTTCTATTTTCTATTTTTTTCGGGTTGTTCTTTAATTTTTTTTCTTACATTTTACTTTTTATTTTTCCAAGTTTATTTTCTGTTTGTCCTTATGTTTCGTTCTCTTCTTTCTTTCTTTTTTCCTTTATATTTTATTCCAAAATTTAAATATACTTTGGAATTTTCAGAAATTTTCTCGTTTTCAAAATTTGTTCATAATTTTTAAAAAATAGTCATGTTTCAGAAAATGTTCTTGTTTTCAAAATTTTGTTCACCATTTGAAAAATGTTTGTCTTTCAAGAAGTTAAAGAATTTAAAAAAAAATCTCGTTTTCAATATATGTTCACAATTTAAAAAAGTTCGTGATTAAAAAAATTCAGGAAATTACAAAAAATGTTCTCATTTTCAGAATTGTTCACATTTTTTCTGAAAATGTTAATGCTTTAAAAAATGTACGCGATTTCGAGGTTTTGTTCGCAATTTCAAAAAATGCGCCCGTGTTTCAAAATTTGTTCACATTTCCAAAAAAAATATACCAAATCGTATTTAGTTTGCATTTTTTTTAAAAGAACTCTTCATGTTTTAACATTTGTTCTGAATTTAAAAAATGTTCATATTTTCCAGCGTTTGTTCCAAAATTAAAAGCTCTTCGTGATCTCAGAAAATATTAGGGAATTTCGAAAAATATTGGCAATTTTTGCTGCTGTTTTTTCTTCAAATCGAAGTAAAAAAATTGTTCACTTTTTAAAAAATTTTAGAATATAAAAAAAATGCAGCGTTTTCAAAACTGCTCGCAAATTTCAAGAAATGTTTTTTAAAATGTTTCGCAAATCTTAACGCTTGCCGTGTGTTCTTATAGGGTTTATGTGCCTTGTATTTCTAATGGCCGACGACTGTTGGATTTCTAATGGTCTCTGGATCGAATGCCGCCTTTATCGGTAGTTTTTTTTGTCACACGACAGGAAACAACAAGCGGCATGTAGGTGGGCTGGCCCAGGCAGAGGACTGCTTTGCGAAGCCCGGCCATTCTGCCGCAGAATTTGACAGATAGGAGGTCCCCATGAATGCTCCTAGTCGTTGACTTATCTGGCGCCCACTTGCCTGCTGGAATGGACTGTTCATTTGCATTGGGTTTGGCAGTTGACCGGTCAACCATTGACTTTTGTAAAATATGTTTTTTTATTCTAAAAAAACAGAATGAACTGTGATTTAAAAAATGTTCACGGATTTGGAAAAGAATGTTCCCAAGTTTAAATTTTTTTTACAAATTTGCAAAAAAGTCCATCAATTTTGGGAAAAGCTTATCGAATTGGAAAAAATGTACTTCAATTTTGAAACAAAAGTTCACAGATTAAAAAAGATCATTGATTTAGAAAAGGTTAATCAAGTTGAAATACAATTTATGGATTCGGAGAAGAATTTAACAAATTTGAAAACATTCATCATTTTTCAAAAAAAAATTCAATTTTGGAAAAAAAGTCACCGATTTAAATATAAAAATTAAATATATAAATAAAGAAAACGAAATTAATAAAAAAATATTTAGAAAAATAATGAAGAAACCAAACAATACTGGTCGAGGAAAAACAAAAAGTGGGGAAAAAATCAGTTGTCCGTTGCACTCATAGATTAGGCGGCCGAGGTAAGAGCGTCTTCAGCGCCACTTATCAAAATGCATGTTAACGAACGCCAAATAAGAGATTCGGCGCCCACTAGCCTACGGGAATGGGCCTATCCACTTGCAGTTAGTTCGTTAGTGAATAGTTGTTCGTTTGACAGGTCAACCGTAGACTTTTGGGAAAATACGAATTTTATAACAAAATCCATAAATTAATGAAGAATTCAAAATGTTCACGGATTTTGGAAAAAATAATATTCACAAGCTACGAAAAAATTCACAAATTTGAAAAAATATCATCGATTTTGGAAAAAGCCCATCGAACATGAAAAGCAGTTCATCCATTTTGAAAAAAAAGTTAACAAAATTTAAAAAAAGTTCATCGATTTGAAAAAATTTCATCGGTTTTGAAAAACGGATCACAAATTTGAAAAATATTAATCGATTTTGAAGTTTATGAATTTGAAAAATGTATCATCGATTTTAGAAAGAAGTTCATGAATTTAGAAAATTGTTCATGGATTTTAAAAAAGGTAAATCGAATCTGAAGAAGAACTTCATGAATTTGAAAAAGTTCATGCATTTCAAAAAAGAAAAAGGAAAAAGAATAGTAAAGAAGAAGAAAAGAATACAGAAAAAAGAAAAAAGAAAGAAAGAAGCAAGCAAGACCGGTGCAGGAAATACCTAAGTCGGGAAAAGAAAGAAAGTAAAGGTTGCCCATAGATGGGCCGGCCTAGGTAAGAGCGCCTACTGTGCGAGTTAAAAATGCACGTTGACGACGCTGAAGGCGCCGAATAGGAAAAGCCCTTGGTCGCATGCCTCGATGAGAAAATGAAACAAAGGATTAGTGTTGCACATAGTGACAGAGTCTTGGTGAAAGGACATGGATGTCGCCTAGAGGGGGGGTGGGTGAGTAGATGCTTTAAAACAATTATGGTTTAGACTTGAACAAATGCAGAATAGAATTAGCGTTTAATTTGTCAAGAACAAAACCTAAATGTAATAGGCTCAACTAGGTGCACCAACAACTTGTGTAAGCAAGATAAATAACTATGTGACTGCAAGATATTTAACATGAATCACCATAGCTATCACAAAGTAAGTCCATAAGTAAAGGGCTCGGGTACGAGATAATCGAGGCACGCGGAGACAATGATGTATCCTAAGATTCATACCCTTGCGTATGCTAATCTCCGTTAGAGCGATGTGGAGGCACAATGCTCCCGAAAATACCACTAGGGCCACTATATTCTTCTCACGTCCTCGCACAATACAAGATGTCGTGATTCCACTAAGGGACCCTTGAGAATGATCACAGAACACGTACAAATGGCGATCCTTGGGGACGGTCACCAAACCCGTAGAAATGGCGACCCTTGGGGCCAGTCACCGAACCAGTACAAAAGGTAACCGTTGGGGGCGGTCACCGAACCCATACAAATGACAACCATTGGTGGCGGTCACCGAACCCGTATAAATTGCCCTGGGCAAATCTCCACAACTTAATTAGAGACCCCGAAGCTTTACACCATAATGATTGAGCTCTGCGACACCATCAACTCTCCAGGCTTCCCAAGCACCCAAGAGCCACAAGATCTAGAGTGCCCAAACACCCAAGAGTAATAAGCTTCTCAACTTTCACTTCTAGGCATCACCGTGGAGAACTCAAACCGATGCAACTAATGCAATGGCAAGAACACACGACGTGCTCAAGTCCCTCACTCTCAAATCCCACCAAAGCAACGAAAGCAATGGGGGAATATGAGAGAAATAACAAGGAGAGCACAAAATAACTCCAAGATCTAGATCCATAAGGTTCCCCTCACTTAGAGAAGAAAATGATTGGTGGAAATATAGATCTAGATCTCCTCTCTCCTTTTGCTCAAAGAGATGCAAAATCATGGGAGGAATAGAGAAAGCCAAGCTTTTGGAGTTCAACAATGGAGGAGAACGCTTGCCCAAAACCGTAGGGGCAATGGGAAAGAAGACCCCCTTTTATAGTGGGGAGGGGGTGTTAAAAATCCAACCGTTATGTTCTCCCTGAGCCTAAGCGGTACTACCGCTAAACACATGGAAGTACTACCACGGACACGCATATTGGACCAGCATAGAACTCGCGCGGTAGTACTACCGGAGTGGTACTACCGCCTCTAATAAGCGGTACTATTACGGTAGTATGGTGGTACTCCAGCAAAGTACCACACAAGAGGTACTGTCGCTAGGAGCGAGCAGTACTACCACGAATCCGGACGGGTAACAGATAAATCGACGGTAGTGCGCGCGGTACTCTAGTGACAGTACCGCACAAGCGGTACTACCACTAGGAGCAAGTGGTACTACCATAAATTCCTGGAGGGTAACAGAGACCCTCCTGGTGTTACCGCAGCACACCAGCGGAAGTACCACACAAATGGTACTACCGTCATGGCCGATGGTACCATCGCCAATTACCAGCAGGAATGGTCAGAACAGAACAGAAGAATCAAGTGAGACCAAAACCGTCATAACTTCTGCAAACGTACTCTGAAATCAGCAAACTCAAACTTGCTGGGTATATTATAACTACCAATGGAGAATAAATGCCAATAGTATAATGAAGAGAATCTTCCTCAAATATGAACCGGGAAAATCTCCAACACCGAAAACGCAAAGATGATGCATACAAAATCCGTTTTCGATGAGCTTGAGTTTGACAAAAAACGAACACAAACTCTAAAGCCTCACATAGAGGAAGAACCTAATAAGAACCAATAAATATGATACCAAGGATGTAATGGTTTGAGCTCTCTACGAACGATACGATCAAGCTACTCACTCGAGAGCCCCCTTGATAGTACAACAATCAATCCTATAACCTGGTCTCCCAACTAACACCATGAGACTGGCAAAATAGAAAACGTATCAAGGTCAAACCTTTGCCTTGTGCATAATTCACTTGAGCTAGATGATGACGATCTTGACCTCCTCAAGTTGGACCACCCTTCTTGATTGCGCTGACTCGATGAAGACTAGTAAATTTCTCCCCCATACTCCACTATTTTTGAGCCCCTGTTAGGCACATCTTCACATGTCCATTATCACAAGAATGGACGGCAAGTTTCAAGCATGTGATCTCTTCATGATGCTACTCTTGAACTTGCACACCACAACCTTAATGACTATCACCACTTGATGCCATCCCCTCTTGGGCTATATGAAATCTTCCTTTTGATGCAAGCCCATGGAAAGGTACCTAACCCTACATAAAAACACCAAACACATAGATTATGGGTTAGTTCACAAAGTGTAATGGACAATGCTTACCATACCATGAGATCACATGACCCCACTTGGTACATACTCTTTACTTTGTGTGTTGATCAACTTGAATCCACTCTTAGCACTTAGTATTGATCAAACTTGTATCATATCTTCTCTATTTATTAAGACGATGTCTTGAAGGTAAACATGAATATTCACACAATCTTCTTCTTCAAGACATGCTTGCAATAGGCTCAAACTCTCACAAGACCAATCTTTGGATAACTCCATGAATAACACCTTGGTCGTCACATAATCTCCTTCTTTCAACCTTGAAGCCAACATATGGTCTTCGAGCATTACCTATGGACAAACCCTTCAAATATAACTCAAGGCAACCATTAGTCCATAGGGATTGCCATCAATTACCAAAACCAAAACACGGAGGCACCATGCTCTTTCCCCTAGATTAGGGGGTGCTCGACATGTCCATTGCTTGTCCTCTAGGATGGGCCAAGGACCCTCCTAAGCTCATCAACTGGTGGGCCTCATTCATCTAGCCTAGGATCACCAAGAAGAATGACTTGAAGACTTGGCACATACTCCAAGATTTAGAGGTAATCCCCGACGCGTTTGTCCCCAGATGTAACCGACTTGTGTGCAACCCTAGGCACTCATACCGTCTATATATACTAAGGTGCCAAGGTCGTAAACGGAGGAACAAATTAGCATATGATCTTGTGGTAGATAACTGCTACTTGTGATAGGCATTGGGATTCCCCGAAGAGAAAGGACGAAGTAGTGTAGTAGCAAAAAGTATTTCCCTCAATTACGAACCAAGGTATATCGTACCAATATGAGACACCACACGAAAAAGATAAATGGTACCCGCACACACACAAACAAATGCTTGCACCCAACGACAGCAAGGGGGTTGTCAATCCCCTCGCTCTCGCCAATTGCAAGGATTAAATCTGGTAGTAATATATAGATAAAATAAAATAGAAAATAAAAGTAAATAAATTGCAGCAAATATTTTTAGGGTTTTAGTAAATATGAAGTGAACGGACCCGTGGGCCATAGTTTCACTAGAGGCATCTCTCTCATGAGCGTAGTATGGTGGGTAAACAAATTACTGTTGGGCAATTGATAGAATAGCGTATAGTTATGATGATTCTTCATGGCATGATCAATATATAGGCATTAGGTCCGAGACAAGTAGACCGAAATCCATCTGCATCTACTACTATTACTCCACCCGTGGACCGCTATCCAGCATGCATCTTATGGTATTAAATCCATAACGAACAAAGTAGTGCTTGGAGCTTGATGAAAGAATGTAGACAAAGTAAGACCAAATAATATGTTTGAACCCCATCGTTTTGCCCTTAGTAGCAACAATACAAAATGCGACTTGCGACTCCTCCCGTCATAGAGTAAGGACACCTCAAGATTGAACGTACTACCAAGCACCTCTGTTGGGGAACATTGCATGTGAAACAATTTTTTTCCTATGCTCACCAATATCCAATCCAAGAGATGACCATCTACGAGAGGAGAGATTGGATCTACATACCCTTGTAGATCGCTAAGCGGAAGCGTTAAGAAACGCGATCCAATCACGACCCGACCCGCAAACTCCGATCCAAGTGCCGAACAGGCGACACCTCCGCGTTCAACACACATACGGCTTGATGACACCTTCACCTCCTCGATCCAGCGAGCAAAGGTGAAGTAGTAGCTCGAGTCCTCCGACAGCATGCCAATGTGGTGGCGGTGGAATCTCAGCAGAGCTTTGCTAAGCACTACAGAGAGGAAGAGGGCTACAAGGGAGAGGAAGGGCAGCACCGTGGCGTGGAGATGTGCTCAAGGGTGACGCTGCCCTCTCTCTACCTCTCTATATATAGGGGAAGGGAGGAGGGGGTGGCGCCCCTAGGGTTTCCCCAGGGCAGATGGGGTCTCCCCTAGGGTGACTTGCCCCCCAAGCCGGGTGGAGGGAACCCTAGAGTGTAGGATCAAAAGTATGTCTAGAGGGGGGTGATTAGACTACTTGACCAAATAGAAACTTATCCTTTTCAAAATTTTAGTTCTTGGCAGATTTTAGCAACTATGGACAAGTCAAGCAATCTTAACACAATTCAAGCAAGCATGCAAAGAGTATATGAGCAGCGTAAAGTAAAGAATGCAACTTGCAAGAATGTAAAGGGAAGGGTTTGGAGAGTGCAAATGCAATAGGAGACACGGATGTTTTTGTCGTGGTTCCGATAGGTGGTGCTATCATACATCCACGTTGATGGAGACTTCAAACCATGAAGGGTAACGGCTGCGTGAGTACACGGAGGGCTCCACCCATGAAGGGTGCACGAAGAAGCAACCTTGTCTATCCCACCATGGCCGTCGCCCACGAAGAACTTGCCTCACTAGCGGTAGATATTCATGAATTAGGCAATCTCCTTTCCCTTACAAACTCCTTGGTTCAACTCCACAATCTTGTCGGAGGCTCCCAAGTGACACCTAGCCAATCTAGGAGACACCACTCTCCAAGAAGTAACAAATGGTGTGTCGATGATGAACTCCTTGCTCTTGTGCTTCAAATGATAGTCTCCCCAACACTCAACTCTCTCTCACAGGATTTGGATTTGGTGGAAAGAAGATTTGAGTAGAATGCAACTTGGGGAAGGCTAGAGATCAAGATTCATATGGTAGGTGGAATATCTTGGTCTCAACACATGAGTAGGTGGTTCTTTCTCAGAAAATGTATGCTGGAAGTGTAGGCATGTTCTGATGGCCCTCTCCACGAAGGAAGAGGAGGTGGAGGGGTATATATAGCCTCCACACAAAATCTAACCGTTACACACAACTTACCAATCTCGGTGGGACCGAATTGAGAAACTCGGTCGGACCGATTCAGCAAATCTAGTGACCGTTAGGATTTTCGGTGGGACCGACATGCAACTCGGTAGGACCAATATGGTTAGGGTTAGGGCATAACGTAATCTCGGCGAGACCGATTAAACAATCTTGGTGAGACTGATTTTGGTAATAAGCTAACTAGAGAGTTGGTCAGGTAAATTCGGTGGGACCGATTCGCTCATACCGGTGAGACCGAAATGTTACAAAAGGGAAACAGAGAGTTTACATTGCAATCTAGGTGGGACCGATCTTTCATCTCGGTGGGACCAAAACATTACGAAGGGAAACAGAGATATTACAATCCCATCTCGGTGAGACCAAGATCCCTATCGGTGAGAATGATTTGCCTAGGGTTTGTGGTAGTGGCTATGACATCTGAACTCGGTGGCGCCGGATAGAAAGATTCGGTGGGTGAAAGTGCGTTATATCAACTAGAGGGGGGGGGTGAATAGGCGATTTTTATGAATTCCGCACTAAGGAATTTGCTGGTGAGGAAATTCCTAAATGAAGAACTACTTGCAGCGGAATAAGTACTCAAAAGTAAACATAGCAGAACACACGCATAGTCATCATGATGAAATGAGGACAAGCATAGAGTACAGAAAACGTAAACACAGGATAACACAAGATGAAGACGGACAGACTAAAGAAATTAAACTGCGGAAATTGAGAAAGTCTTCAGTCAAAGTCTTCAAACAGATATGAACAAGCACACAACAACAAAGATGAGGAAATTAAAGAGTTGAGGAAATAGAACCAGTAAGCTCGGTGAAGACAATGATGTGGTAGACCAGTTCCAACTGCTGTCTCAGTTGTACATCTGGTTGGAGTGGCTGAGTACTTAAACTCAAGGACACCCAGTCCCGGACACACAGTCCTCACCATATTCTTCTTGAGCTAAGGTCACACAGACCTCGCCCAATCACTCGTGGTAAGTCTTCAAGTGACTTCCGAACCTTCACAAACTCGGTCACTTGGCAATCCACAATTCCTCTTGGATGCTCTAGACCTTGACGCCTAACCGTCTGGAAGAAGCACAGTCTTCAAAGCAAACAAGCATCGGATCTATGCAGGATCAATCTCTTCAGTGATGCTCAATCACTTTGGGGTTTGTAGGTTTGGGGTTGGGTTTTCCTCACTTGATGATTTTCGCTCAAAGTCCTCGGAGGATGGGTTGCTCTCAAATGACAAGTGTCAGTTTCTCTCGGAGCAGCCAACCAGCTAGTGGTTGTAGGGGGCGGCTATTTATAGCTTAGGGAGCATCTCGACATGATAAGACATAAATGCCCTTGTCTGATATGACCGTTAGGTGGGTAGATATTTTGGGACAGCTGGCGCGTAGCACAACAACGGGCGGAATATTTGACTCTCAAATACCTCAGGGCTATCATGTTCCTCACTGTGTAGGCAATCCGCACTGGCGAATTCCTAACTCCTCAGTCAGAACAAATTCCTCAGAGACCAGAAGAACTTCATCTCTGTCACTGAAGAATATGACTGAACTGTATGAGATTTCCAATGGCTTCACTCGAAGGGATTTGTAGGTGTAGGATTTTGAGTTGAGCATAACATGGAAACTTTTCCTTAGTATTTCCTCGACCCCCTTTAGCAGTACGATGTTTCCTATGACTCAAGAAAGAGAAAATGAAACTATAAAAACAAAAGTCTTCACACTTCATGTTCCTCGAATGAATACCAAGTCTTCAAGGTCACACCAATTTCTTCACTTTCAAAGTCTTCAGAAAGTCTTCACAAATCCAAAGTCTTCAGTTGAAGAACTTCATTTTTAGGGGTTGACTTTCTCTGTAAATATCAAACTCCTCATAGACTTATAGACCTGTGTACACTCACAAACGCATAAGTCCCTTAACCTATAAGTCTTCAATACACCAAAATCACTAAGGGGCACTAGATGCACTTACAATCTCCACCTTTTTGGTGATTGATGACAATATAGGTTAAGTTTTCAACGGGGATAAATATGTGAAGATTAAGTATTGATGTTGAG